>NW_027494409.1:0-316982 GCF_021521415.1 Bidens hawaiensis | reverse complement strand
TGTTCAATGCACTTGTTTATTTATATACTTATTTATTTCATCAAATTGTATATATACACAAATACTCGAAACATACTAAGGTATCCTTACCTTCTTTTGATAAAATTTATATATATATATACTTGTATTTTCATAATAATCTAAGGTATCCTTACCTTGTTTTTGTTTAGATTTTACATTTACACATACATGCATTTTCATAACAATGTAAGATATCTTTATCTTACCGCGAAAACATTAGTTTTTATTGTGTTTTATGGATCACGAGCTTAACTTGGATCCCGTTGTTTCAAATCTCCTTAAAGATTGTCTCATATGAGATGACCACTTTAAGTTGTCGAATGCGAGCGTTCCGGTCGCCATCCAAATTTTTCGGTGTCAAGACAATAGAATTACGGTGATTTCATGTTCTAGCGTTTTGACATGACGTTGTATCTCGATTTATTTTAATCGTGTTCGGTGTCAAGACAATAGAATTACGGTGACATTTAATCTACCTATTTTAATTTCCTCATAAGCAAAAAAAAAAAAGTTGTATTTTAATCGTTATAAAAATTTTTACTCCCCATGACAATCGGTTTTATTTTTACAATAAACCTTAAAATGCAAATCATATCACCTTAGTTTTTCCATGATATCTCCCACTACTTAAATTTTAAGCATTTCAAGAACGACTTATGTTACACGGTTGGTTTACTTCCAAAATTCTCTCATAAATTACTTCACAACTTAAGCCGACCCGAAGTATTGTAACAACCCTCATTTTGGTGGAAAACTTTTAGCAATAAAACTTGTTGTGTTTCACGAGCTTAAATCTCAAAATTATATCTTATACATAATAACTTGTAATCTTAATTAACATAATTTTCATGGATATTTAAACCTTAGTTATTGATTATGATATTTCCAATTTAATACCTATCATTAGTCAAAACTCCCTAAACACAACCACAAGTTCACAAACACCCGTATTCCACCACAAACTACTGCCTTCAATCAAACTATCCTTCCACTTCAAAGTTTCCCGATCACTCAAATCTTTCCTCAATATGAATGAAACCTAACACCTCGACGTTATATCCTCGCCTACCCAAACCCCATGTAAATCCAAGATGTACAAAATCAACCCAATAACAAGCCCTAAATACCGACACTCTTTCGCCATAAGAACCTATCTCATTCACTATCCAAATACTTTGCAGACACCGACAAACACACCCACTAATTATACAACAAAGCTTACCCCACTATGACTCAAATTCTTCGACCCATGCTATGTCAATTCACCAAAACCATATCGCCACACCGCTTTCATCCAACCATAGAGTTTGATATCAAAATAGCAACCCAAACTAAGCCAAGATCAAATTATCAAACCCATCAACTTAACTCGAGCTCAAATCGGCAAAACCGCACCTAAATAGCCCAACCGCTACCCACACGAGTCATCTAAACCTAACCCACTCAAAAGACCTAAACTCAACAAACCCCATCGATTCAACTCAAGAAAATCCAACTACGCAAGCCAACCGAAACACATTCACTCTACACCAAATTTCCAAACCATTCATCATTCGAAGCCTGAAACCTCTCCATACACACGCAGGCTTCATTTTCCAAAAAACAAAATAAAAAAATAAAAAATTATGTATGTATAAACAACTAGTGTATGTACAATAACCTCATGTGTTCAAATAATCACATATAGATTATAAGCTCTTTCAAGACTAATGATTTTACAAATTTTCCAAAGCTTATAAAACATCTTTTCAAAAATCTAACATTGTCATGGCAACAAAAATTCTATTATGAGGATTTGTCTTCAAATAAAATATTAAACGGCTAATTGCGTGTTTTCAAGGTTTTAAATATTGTCACCTAAAGTGATAAATCTCTTAATAACTTTATAAATACGAGGTTTCATTTTGAATGTCGAATTCGAGATTTATTCTATAGTAAATTACAACTTTTCACCATCTTGCATAAACTCAATGACCATGACTTTGCAAATCTTTTGGGACGCGCTTATAAATATTTTATATTGTTACGCAAGTTTTTGTTCAATAAAGATTTACACAAACTATTTCATCTTATTATCGCAAGCATTATTTTATAAATACTTTTCATCACAACCGCTTTATGTATGCACATTCCCTTAACAAATTGGCTTACAAGATTCATATTTGGTAATGATTTAAATGTTTCTCTAGCTACGCGCTACTGCGATGCCTTGTTATTTTGTACATTTCTTAGAAACAATAAAACGGCCTTACGTAAGACCTCGTTTTCAATTTTAGTCTATTGTACTCTACGCGATTTACATATTTCGACATTAAATTCGAGTTCCACAATTTTTGCGATTTTACTTTCATTTGATGAGATGTTTCGATGACAATATTATGCACATGAGATTTCATTTTTGTGTCTTGATTATTCATGACCAAATTCAACTATTCAATACCCATTTGTGTGATACTTCCGTTTATCTTTTGAATGATACTTTCATAACTATCTTGTTCATGTTTGAGCATTTATGTAAACATGATTCTATACACTAATCTATAACATTTTATCTAATCTATTAACAGCCTATGTGTGGCTGTCTACAAGTTTTGGCGCTATTAGAAACCGATATTATAATGACGATTATATAAATGGTTTCACAATAGTGGCCATATTCACGTTTTATCACATTTCATCGATTGTTTTGGTTGTTAACTAAATACTATTTTATTTATATGGTTACACGTATGCGTCACCCCAAAGAAACTCACCTCATTTCTCATATTGTTACATTTCAAGTAATCCTATCCTAAATACTTATAACCTCAAGTTTGCCCACATATGAAACTCATTGTACGCTATTACTAATTGTAACATTGTTTCCCTCGACCTCATGTACTCACCTTTTAGTCTTCTCATTTTTCACTCTTTGGATCCTTATTTCACTTATTGGATTTCACACTTACATGTATCAGAGTTCTTATTAGTAAAATTTCACTCATTAGATCTTATACTAATTTAGTGGCCCGACTTTAAACCATGGATTTTAATGATTCACTTATTCCTTCACACGGAGGACATCTGACTTCAATTCTCGTCTCATAATTATCTACCCGGAATTTTTATTTATGCGAACATCTTCACTTATTTAAACCAAAATAGTTATTTTCACCTTGGTTATACTTTAACATTTTAAATGTTTCATTTAAGTATTCCCTTTTTCTTACTTATTAAAAAGTTAATCCCGAACTTTTCAACCGTTAATACTGTTTTATCAATATTGGTAAAATTCAACAAATTTATTTACATATCCATTTTAAATATTTCATATAAATATGCCTCTTAAGCCACACAATGGACGAACCCTGTGGACCATACGACGATCTAAATAATTATGGGTGCACAATTAATTATCGAAATCCCCGTATGGAAGCCATAGTAAGTACACTTGTGTGCGATAACTCAGGTCCGAGGATGATAGCAAAAAAAAAAACGGTAGAAATGCAAGTTATGATAAGGGCATGGTGGATACGCCGCTGGTACATCCTATATATAAGTGCCTTTATCATGTTTCTCATTTGTAGCGTTTTTCGAGTCATGCTAGGATTTGACGTTATTCTTTTGCTTAAAATTTGTTCATGAAATTATCTTGCTAAAGACAATATTCGTTAATAATGACTTTTTCCTTAATTTTATTTTAATTTCGGGACGAAATTTCTAAAAATTTGGGGATACTGTAACATTTCGATTTTTCGCATTTTATTTTAATAAATTGTATTTGCATTCGAATCCATATCCGTATTTATAAACCCGACTAAGCGATTTTAGCATTTCATTTGGTTAATAAATAGTTATATCGTATTGATCGATAAGCGTGAAGTTCGTTAGTTTGTCTTCTAGAGGATCGTTAATAAACCGTAAGGATTGGAATGGTCATTTTTGTTAAGAGTTCATATATTCCATTCAAGTTTTAAACTATTAATAAAGGTCTAGGGTCCTTTAGGTAAATTCGCTAATATATATATATAAACCTAAACCAAACCCTAGCCCCCATCTCTTTCTCTTATTTTCCGGTGCCATTTTCCGGCGACCGGAATTGGCTCCGGCGAGTCCCAAAGCACCACCACCGACCTCCGACACCACCACTCTCCTTCTCCGGTAACCCCATCACCTCCGGCACCCTCTCATTCCCTTTCCCTCGTTTTTCCGGCAACAGTTTCGGTGGCTGCAGGCTCCAGCGCTTGTTCAGGGCGGTAACTCTCAGCGACGCGGTCGCGTGGATATATTATTTGCTTGATTTCGAGTTCGTATGACCAAGTTATGAACAAAACAAGAAAGGGTTCGTATTCCGGCTGTCGGGTCAGTTTTCCTGCTAACTGTTTGGTTTTCCGGCGACGAAAACAGGTACATATAGTGGAGTTCAATGAGACGGTCGCGTGGATATCTTATCTGCCTAAATCGGAGTTCGTTTGTTATGGTTTCGAGCTATTCGACTATATCTTTTTGTAAGTATTTTAAAGGTTATAAAACTTAAAAAAATTAATATTAAATATAAATAAACTTTTTCGTATTAAAACCGAACACCGTTATAACCTGTTTTTTCGGCTCGACTCGTTAAACTAATTTAATCTATATATATATATATATGTATCTATGTATATATCGTAAATATATAAATAACGAACATAACTTATTTAAACACCCGACACCATCTTTTGGGTAAAGTTGTTTACATAAAAGATATTTTTCACATGATAAACGTAAGCCTTAAATCAAAATCTGTTAAGTTGGAGCTTTCGGTGGTCAAATCGATCCCGGCCCGTTAAGGGGCATTTTAGTCAATTTTGGAATAATTCGAATACTCTATCTTCTGGTTAGAACTAGCTTTCGGACCAGAAGACTTTTATGTTCGTCATAATATCTTGAGTGTAGTGGTTAGAGCCCGACTCCAGACTCGCAGTTCGGATTCTGAACAGACCAGCTCGCTTAAATATTGTTTATTTCATAACTTAAGTTCTAGAAATCCGTTAGACCTGTTTCCAGCGGCTACGTTCTCGTTTTTATTTGTATATTATTCCTTCAAAGTTTCAGGTTTATTTATTTTCTGACCAGTCAGCTCGCTTAACCGCATCCTTAAATTTCTCGTTAACTTTATTATTTCAAGGTGAGTACTTTCATACCCCTTTTTCCATCTTTCGTTTTGGGGTGACATTTCATACTTATCAAACTAAATGCTTTATTTACTTGAGTCTTAAACCCACAAACGTGATTGTATACTTGACTTGAATAATTGCTCGATTTGGTGTTCTATGCTTATTTGCCTATGTGTTTACAGTTTATGGATGGTGGAACTATAAATCCTATACCATTTGGCAATAGCAAGGTGTCGTTAACGTAATGCAATTAACGATAACTATAAAATCCTAGACTACGTGTCAACCCCTTGTAGTTAGGTGGTGCTAATGTAAGCTTATTAGCAATTGTCAATAAAATCCTAGACTAATTGCCAATAGCTAGGTGTCGCTAACTTGTTTAGCGATAACTATTTTATCCAGGTTTATAGCTCTTATTTATTGTTTTGTATACTAGTTTTGTGGCTTTTCATACTATATACTATTATTGCTCAAACTTATTAATTGCTCACCAACCTTTGTGTTGACAAACTTTATTTTATGAAATGTTACAGGTTTGACTATTGTTGACTCGAGGACTTGACGAAAACGTTACCAAGACTATTAGGATATTAGTAAAACGAACAATATATTTGCTACTTGTATTTAACTTGGTTGTGTGAATGAGATGTGTTGTTTATTGATTTGTTGAACTAAAATGAGTTGAATAAATATTGTCACTTTAAATAGTGTCTTGTGTATTTGTCCAATCACGTTGCACCCCGGCATGTTCCGCCGCCTTTGGTCGGGGTGTGACAAAAGGTAAGAAGTTGTCTTTACCGCATGAAAAACCAAAACATGTAGTATAGTGTTAATATTTTTGTGGACTTTTAAGATGATGAACTTAACATAAATGATGGGTTGATTAAATAGCAAATTAAAAAAATGTTGTAAATGGCTACTTTTTTAACCAACCCGTGGATCGAAACCCATAAATGTTTTGACTTGAACCATGTTTGATACTTTAACCGGTTAAAAAACTAGTCGTTTGGATTAACATAAACACCGATAATATTCAATAGTTAATTTGTCTTTTAAGAGTTTGAATGGTTAAAAAGAAAAAAAAATGTTTTTAATATGAGAGATAGGAAGGAAAATTTAAAATACAAAATTATTGATAATAAAGATAAACATATTTAACATGAAAGAGAGGAGGGAAAATTTTGTAATAGTTAATATGGTGATGACATGTGGCAATAAAAAGTTTTATTTATTATTAGTGTGTGTGTGTGTGTATATATATATATATAAAAGGGTTCAAATAAGAATAAAAAGTTTCTTAAAATGGTAAGAACCAACAAATTTTTGACATATCGCATATCAAATTTTGGTGAAAGAACAATTTTAGTAAACTATGTCGACTATAATGATGAAAGAGTAATTATAGGAAACTATGTTGGTTATTGGTAATTTTAAATCTAAACTATTGATTAACATGATCCAATGACTACGATTTATTCCTAGAATCCTAGTCTTTTTAGGAAACTACTTATTTTTAAGATAACTTTTCCCTATATATATATATATATATAGGATGAGTATCATTACAGAACTGTAAAATTATTTAAGAACTTGAAGGAACTCTTGAAAACTAAAGTTTTTTATAAAAAATTTTGTATGTTCATGTTCTTTGAGATTAGTTTTATCATTTTTTATATCTATATCTACAATTACAATTTTGAAAATTAGTTTTTATACATATCTATGTTTTGTTTGACACCTATGTAAATTTGTTAGTACATAAATTTTACATATATGTAAACTTGTAATTTATATATGTAATCAAAAATTTTTATATAAAATATGATAAAACTACTTTTAAATAATGTTAATATATAAAAAGAATTAAAAAATTGTTTGGTTGCTAAGGGTTCCTAAGAGTTCTAACTTTTTTAGAGTTCTCAAATGATACCAACCCTATATATATATATATATATGTATATATATATGGAAGATGGTTCAAATAAAAAAAATTATTTTGTGAGAAGTGCGAAAAGACTTTAAAATAAACCACACCATACTATACCATGTAAATAGGAAACTATATGGTTTTTAGAAACTTTCAATCTCAACAACTAGATCCTAGATCTAAAGGCCTAGATCTATTTATTCTTCTTACAAAACTATAGTTTTTTTATATTAACCTTACCCTATATATATATATGCTTAAGTTCAGGAAAGAAATCAAGTTATTGCTAGAAGTGTGAAAAGTCAATCCAACCAATCAGAAATTTTCTTTTCTTTTTCTTTTTAATTAAATGTAGGGGTAGGATGATAAAATCTCATGAGATTTTTATATGGAAAATGTTATTATTGTATATGGAAAATTTAATATGTTTATATAATTATTTAATTAATTTTAAAACCCATCGACAAGAAAAAAAAAGTATCCTTAACTACTGTCTAATTTATTATCTTATATGTTTTCAATCTATCATCTACTTTCATATATTTTTCAACACATTGACATTCTACACACAGTAAACTAGTTATTAAACACAACCTGATCCAAGCCTACACAATAAGCATACTATCCTACACAAAATCAAATACCTACTGAACAACCTTTCAACCATAATATAATACAAAAAAAAAAAAAATCGGTTGCGTTTATCCTTAACTACCATCCTACACATCTAACAACGAAGTTCCTACACACTAAACATACTATCTTACACACTAATATATACGATCCTACACAGCTAACAATGGAGTTTCTACACATTAAACATATTATCTTACACGCAATATTATAGTACTTTGTGCTTTGTATTACATGTTTTACTTTATAATCCACTACGATCATATAACCAAAATAAGAAAATCAAACATAACATTTAATTTAAAAAATACACTCTAGCATTATAGTGTATGTAAACTAGTGGTTAACTAGAATTTTTAGTATAATTTATTTATTTAATTAGAGTTAATTATGTCATAAAACAAGGAATGAGTAAAGAGAGAAACGTTTCCTTTAATTAGCCTTACACACAAAAGAATAATCCACTTTTTTCACTTAATAACATGTATTAATTATCCCTTAATAATTACAAAAATGCTATAACTAATGTAGGCCATTGATCAATGTTTATCAAGGGCTATAAATCACTTTTTGCAATAACTTGACTTCTCTCCTGAACCATCTCATACACACACACACACTAATAGAAAACCCGTACGATGCGGCGGTGGATATAATTTACAATGCCGTATATGTTTTACCTTGGTCGGATTTTATTCGGTGTGTTATCATATCAATTTGGTTCTTTTGTTAACGTAGAGTGTGAAACGTGCGTAGCAGTAACAATATGAGCTTGGGGGTATAATATTAAAATCTTAGGTTACCATTTTAAAAACTTATTAGCAGGGCCGACTCTGAGAAAACAAAAAATATTTTGGGCCAAAGGCGAAATATTTTTTGAGCCTTAAGTAAAAAGAGCCTTTTGTGGGCTTCAAACAATTTAACTTTTAGAAGAGTTTATTTGGTTATAACTGGGTTGTGTAAAAAACTTTTGTATGAAAATAAGATTAAACATGCCTTAAATAAGAGTAGAACCCGTAACATTTAGGTTGAAGTAATACCCTTTTGCCACTACACCAAGCTAGTGGTTATGTAATTGAGTGCAAACACTAAATATACATATTGTTTTAATAAAAATACATACAAATTTTTTTTTTAAAATAATTTGAGCCTAAGGAGGTATCAGGCCTGTGGTCGTCGACTATCCGACCACACCTTATGGTCGGCCCTGCTTATTAGGTTGTTTATGTATCTTAATGGTAAATGATTAAAACTGAACGAATTTGATCAAAGTTGAAGCATTGTTCAAAAAGGCAACTACACAAGTTGAAAAATCAACTACCGGTTGAATGTCTTCAACAATTTCAAATTCTTTGTTATGAAGTCATGAAGGAAGCAAATATGCAAAACCTATAACAAATAAAAAGTATTTACACAATTATATCAAGTAACAATAAAATAAATAGTAACTCTATAAGTAGCAAAAAATAATATTCACGGAAAAAATAATTTTTTATTTGATACATATAGCTAGTGTTATGATGGAATACTACATCTAAACAAAGCAAAAACATAAATAGAAAAAAAATGCAAAGTCAAAAACCTAGATGATCAAATGCCAAATGCCAAATGCCAAAAGTTTTTATTGTTATATATGAGAAAAGACGAAAACCCATATGAATTTTAGACCAAAGAAGCTGTAAGTTTGACCTCAAAAGTCAAATTGTACCTCGTTTATTTAGATTAGATAAGAAGTTCAGGGACCTTGACAGCATAGAGAACATTCTTATCCTGGGGTCTAAACTGTAAACCCATCATAAACACTAATGACTTGAGGGGTCAAACTTATATGCCCCATAACTGCAATTCCCGATTTAATGATGTGCTTTGCAGCCAAAATTTTTTACGGCGCACCATCTTCCAACTTGATTGGATTCATTCCACCTTCTTTTAGTACCCTAATAGCTGTTTTCACGGTCTGCATGTAATAAAAACTTCATGTTAGACCCAGCTGTGGCTTGATCGTCAACTAGTTCACATGTTGGCTCGTTTAAATTAAAGTGCGTGTGTTCGGGCGCACACACGTTAACCTTGACTTCAAATATGACCATAATTACTTATTTGGTGTATTTTCACTGAATGCAACATCAATGATGGGTTTTCCGTTGTCAATTTACACTTTGGAAAATCAATTCTATTCAAAGTTAAACCTCATCAATATTTCTTTCAACTTGAGGTATACATTTGTTGGTATCGCATAGAAAAAAAAATCTGATCTATCATTGCATAAAAGTTTACAGATTACAAGTAAAGGTTCAACAATAAGCGTGCAGAATTTAATACATTAAATAGTTTTATATTAACTATCATTATATAAAAATTTATGATATAGAGCTCAAAACGAGCCAAGTTCGAGCCTAGACATGCTTGGGCATAGCTCGGCTCGACTGTTTACACCCTTGATTAGAATACATAAAGGTAATACATTCTTTTTTACAACTGATAGAACTGTAGTTTTGTTGCAGTAGATGCCACAAGGCCAGACAAGAGTTCATTAGGTGACTATTTCGGTCTACTCATCCCCAACATTATGACAACATAATTAGCTTCAACCTGCAAACATAATATTACAACACATTCATTTGACACGTCTCAAAAGTCAAAATAACTAATTGACTTACGCTATTAATAAGATCAATAATAACAGAAAGTCTTGGTAAGCCAACTACATATTCTTAATGTTTACCAAGCCAACTACATATTCTTAATGTTGGAAAATTTAAAAAATGTGAATGGAAATTAGTTATTGTAATAATAATATAAAACTCTTGGTTTGGTGAAACTATTGAGTAAAGTGGCTTGATGACATTTAATGAGTTTTTATTATTAATGAGTTTTTATTATTACATTAAGTCACTAATTAAGTGAGACACTTGTTTTCTTTCAAACTCTTGAATATATTAGTTGGCTTTGTGTCTCATTTGAAAGAACTAGAAAAAATGTGTTCACTCAAAAATCCATATGGTTAGAGAGGAGTACTCTCTACTTGATTCCTTCATCAAATTATTCTAGCATATTCATTTTCAAGAATACCTATATACCCGAAGTAACCTCGGGCGCGTAGCCTTTCCCGGCAATACATACTGTTTAGGCTGTTGTACCCTGGGAGACAGACGGACTCTTTAGTAGAGACCCGAAATCTGTTTAAGGGAAGCGTATTGAATACGTGCCTCAACCAACGCTCATTATATATTATTATGTTTATGTATTGTTGCAGCCAATGGAGTTGGGTCAAGGATAAAAATCTGTAGCCACACCAAGGAAAACTAAGACGAATGTGAAGATACTCAACGTGTGGAATACTCGAGTCAAGAAGTTTCTAGTGAAGTTCTCACCAAAGACATTGACACGAATCTATATTAATTGTTCTCTATATTAATTTTATTTTTGGTTTTGTACACGGTATTCTACTATGATATTTCCTTTGTATAACGAGAGTATCGTTATACTTAATTTATTTTATCACTTAAATATTTTTGTGACCCATGTCCTACAATCTTAAAACAGATTCGTAAGATTGTTGCTACAATCTTAAAACCTTGTTTATAAGGATTTTGGGTTCACGAAATGGTTTCAAATAAAAATATTTTAGATATTATAATCTTATAAATATATTTTTTTGGGAAATTATGTGCGTAGTACAACTTGGTGTGTTTGGATTTCAGAGAATATGATGCAATCTTAAATCCTATACCGTGTTACAAAACGTAATATTTGATTCAACCGTTTTGTTTTAGAAAACGATTTGTGTAATCGATTGTATTCTAATTGTAGTGCTAGAACCGATCTTGGAAAACCGTTGGGTTTTCATTAGTTTTGTTTAATGATTTTGCAATAGTTTATGTCTAACAATTGTGTTAGAAATGGTTTTAAGTAAATCATTCGTTTCTTGTAAACATTAAATATCTAACATGCGTGTAAGATACGATTATTTATAAAGTCTTGTGTAAACGTTAATTTTCTAATGGGCGTGTTAGAAAATATTGTAGTGAGACGTACATGTGTGTTTTGGTGAAATAGTGCACAAAAGATTCCACGTGTGTCTGTTCATATTACTCCCATTAACTTATTAATAATTCAAGCATTGACTCGATGTTAATGGAGTGATCTTTGGGCTATGCACTAGAAAACCAACAATTTATAAGGTTTTGTCATAATGTTTATTGGTCCATATATGTATTGTCTTTCCTCTAACGTGCGCCTTAGAACTGTTTAAGCTCTAACATGTTTCTTGTAAATTGTTTACGTTATAAACCATACTGATTGAAAATGTTTTATGTGAACATTTAATTTTCTAGTGTATGCATTAGAAACATTTATAAATGGTTTATTTTATAAACTCTATCCTTTGAAAACGTTATTATATGAAAATGTTAAGGTTTATAAGGTGCACATTATTGCATTTTTTTAGACATACGTGCTAGAAACTGTTTAAGTACATAGATATTAAATCTAAATCATATAAAACTGTTTGATGTTTTAGGTTTTGATATTTGATTTTATAAACTTTTTTTTATACTAATAATAAAATATTTTGTAAAACTAAGGAAATGATTTAGAATGATTCTAAACAAAGTTTTGCATATTTTAAATTTTATAAATGGTTCACTACTCTTGCTAAAAGTAGTATATGTTAAACTAAGATAACGGTCTCAAGGATACTTTATGGTGACAACAACTTCGTGTTGTGTGAACAAGATTGATTGTTCAAGCTTTGCTACTTAAGTGTAGTAATTGTAACAAGTTGATGTTATTTGAATATATTTGTTCAAGAGTATGGTTTCAAAAGTGAAACGAGGATATGAAGATATGTGTACATGGATTTCTATTTGAGGGAGTACTTGTATACATAATATAAAATGATATCACAGAGATGATTCATGACGGATGATGAAAGTGTTGAAGATAATAACACTTTGAGAAGTGATGTGTAACTCCTTGGGAATCAGTAAATACGAATTAATATATGTTAATGACGTATTAACTCCATGGAATTCATTAAATGTGAATTATAACATATGAATTAATATATGTTAATGACGTATTAACTTCTTGAAAATTCACTAAGTTTGAATTGTAACATATGAATTAATATATGTTAATGATGTATTACTCCTTGGAAATTCACTAAGTGTGAATTGTAACATATGAATTAATATATGGTAATGAGATATTTAAATCCTTTGATATTCATCATTGAACATTCACCGACTTAATTGATTTAAGTAAATCTCAAGAGATTTACTATAATATGTTTACAATAGCGATGGACATATAGATGTTTCTACCATCATTCACTTTGTTTGAACTATATGGAAGTTTTATCTTTCATTTCGGGAGAGTATCCCAATAAATAGTTTTTAAAAAAAAATGAAAATGTATAAATTATTTTATGCAAATGTGAATACCAAGAGCTTGAGTGTTAATCCAACTGACTTTATCTCAACATAATAGTGATTGTAGATGAGTAACATTAATCATAATGAATGTATTCATGAAAATGATTTGGATTAAGACTTATGTTCAAAGTTCATACAAGTCAATGATAAAGCCTTGGAGATCAAAGGAAAATAAGTTATGTTCCTTAAATGAATGATGAAGTTATGTATGTGCTATATACAATAACTCGTGAGACTTTCCTAAATATTAAAGTTTGGGGGTTGTGAATAAGTCTTATAATTTTGTCTAAACAAAGGGTTGAGTGTTTCAAAGTGATATTGTAATGGTTGTGAAGGATCAGAATGATGCATCTTCTGTTCACATGCTAAAGTATTGTAGTCTAAAGCATGCTAGACTAATACTTGTTAATTATGGTTCTTTATAAAGACTAATTAACGCGAAATTTACACAAGAATGAATTTGTGTATTGACAAATCTAAAGAAATTTTCATTTAATCTAAGGAAATGATATAACTTGTGAGGATCACAAGAAGACCTCGAACTCTTTAGGTATGTTCTAGATGGTGATTTATTCTAGATCTGTGATGGTTTGTTAACAACCTTATGACAAGTTTAGCTTAAACTTTAGAAAGTGGTGGAAGCTAACACTAAGGTATGTGTTATGAACCACTGATACAAAGGTGTGGTCTTGTTCAAATCATAAGTGTCGAGTTGTCTTCATAAGTAAAGTTAAACAAACTATATCAAAATGCAAGAAATTCGGGGGAAGCCATTTAAGAAACTACTTTTTAGAAGTATGTAGAAATGGTAATTGATATGATTTATCAAATTTGTGTGGAAAGGAAGAACCTTTCTCTACCCCATTTGAAAGTTGGACGATGTTATCCAATAACACTTAAATGTGGGGGGTATCTTGCATTTGAACGTGGAAGGTTTACCAATAAGGATTATTATCTAAACATTTCAAACATGTGACCTCGTGGAGTACATAATGGTCATAACGATCTAATCTAGTGATTAGACTCGAATGCCAAATGGTTGCTACATGTATGATATGGCATACTAGTGGCAATATTAACTTACAACTTAATAACACGTCATAACAACTCATCTTAATTGCAATTATCTAGTATTGACTTGACAGAGTCATAGATAAAGGTTTTGGATCCAACAACCCAGGGGTTGATGAAAGATGGAGTTATGGAATGAGAATAAAGCCCATGAAAAAAAAGGATATATGAAGGAAAACCTAACTTAGTTGACTAGAGATCCCAAGATCTAAGTTCAATAGGACAACCTAATTATATATCTAAGGGTGGTCACTGTGGAGGCATAGTCAATGTATAAGTTGACATATAAGCTATATATTTATATATATATCGTCCTAAATTGTAAAGGGAGTTTAATTACTTCCTAGTCCATTCCTATAATAACAGTAGCATGTTGTGAGGCTAAGCATAATTTATGGTTAATGATTTATGTAAATCATCAAAACCTCAATACTTTAATGATTTATAGATAATCAACTATGTGAAAGAGAAGTGAGGTCACTTCAAATTAAAGTGTGGGGTGCGCAATTTTTAGAGCTTTCACAAAACCAGGCTAGTGTTCCAGGACCATAATGGATACGACAATGAGGGGATGTGCTCGGCTAGGGAGAGTATTGTGTGAAGTGTATTGTCGTCAACACAAATGAGGGTTAGTTCAAGGACATCACGTCTACTAACCGCTAGGAGACTAAGTATACTTCACAAAGGAAGGTTCAAAGCTAACACCTACCTATCCTGCAATACTCAACCGTCGAGGTTCCATTAGATATATTGTGTGTGTTTTGATCAATCTCCATTCATGTGGAGGATTGTTGAAAATTTAGAAAATGTGAATGGAAATTAATTATTGTAATAATAATATAAAACTCTTGGTTTGGTGAAACTCTTGAGTAAAGTGGCTTGATGACACTTAATGAGTTTTTATTATTACATTAACTCACTAATTAAGTGAGATACTTGTTTTCTTTCAACTCTTGAATATATTAGTTGGCTTTGTGCCTCATTTGAAAGAACTAGAAAAAAAGTGTTCACTCAAAAATCCATATGGTTAGAGAGGAGTACTCTCTACTTGATTCCTTCATCACATTATTCTAGCATATTCATTTTCAAGAATACTGTTATACCCGATGTAACCTCGGGCGCGTAGCCTTTTCCGGCAGTACATACTGCTTCGGCTGTTGTACCCTAGGAGACAGACGGACTCTTTAGTAGAGACCCGGAATCTGTTTTAAGGGAAGCGTATTGAATATGTGCCTCAACCAACGCTCATTTTATATGTATGTTCATGTATTGTTGCAGCCAATGAAGTTAGTTCAAGGATAAGAATCTGTAGCCACACCAAGGAAAACTAAGATGAATGTGAAGATACTCAACGTGTGGAAGACTCGAGTCAAGAAGTTTTTGGTGAATTTCTCACCAAAGATATCGACACGAATCTATATTAATTGTTCTCTATATTAATTTTATTTTTTGGTTTTGTACACGGTATTCTACTACGATATTTCCCTTGTATAACGAGAGTATCGTTATACTTATTTTATTTTGTCACTTTAAATATTATTGTGACCCATGTCCTACAATTAGAACATACTTAAAGAGTTCGAGGTTTTATTGTGATCCTCACAAGTTATATCATTTCCTTAGATTAAATGAAAATTTCTTTAAATTTGTCTATACATAAATTCATTCTTGTGTTGTTGATGTTTCGAATTTTGCGTTAATTAGTCTTTATAAAGAACCATAATTAATAAGTATTAGTCTAGCATGCTTTAGACTACAATACTTTAGCATGTGAACAGAAGATGCATCATTCTGATCATTCACAACCATTACAATATCACTTTGAAACACTCAACCTTTGTTTAGACAAAATTATAAGACTTATTCACAACCCCCAAACCTTAATATTTAGGAAAGTCTCACGAGTTATTGTATATAGCGCATACATAACTTCATCATTCATTTAAGGAACATAACTTATTTTCCTTTGATCTCCAAGGCTTCATCATTGACTTATTTGAACTTTGAATATAAGTTTTAATCCAAATCATTTTCATGAATACATTCATCATGATTAATGTTACTCATCTACAATCACCATTATGTTGAGATAAAGTCAACTGGATTAACACTCAAGCTCTTGGTATTCACATTTGCATTTTGGCATGATTCCGGTTGTGTTTTTATTTGAATATTCTCTCTCTACGACCCACGTGAAGTCTATACACAGAACTAAAATCTCTTTGTTTTCTTTAATTCCTTATAATCTTTTCATAGAAAATTGTCTGAGAGATGCTCAAATCCCGATTTGTTTAGTTTTCATGTTCCATCATTTGTTCAACTGAATTTAAACAAACGAACACAAACATGCCCGGTTTGTGTTGAAGAATAAAGAAAGAAAATATATTACTTGTAGAACTCATTGGTGTCTTCTGGTTCAACTCCTTCAAGCATGAACGGGTGACAACAAAACTTACACAGTTCCAAAACCACATTAATGACCGAAATCTAATTATTAGCAACATAAATCAAATGCCAGAACTTAATTAAAATAATAGTAAATTAATAAATACATAAAGTTAAAAATTCACCAGAGATCTACCTTATTGAGTTAAAATTGATAATTACACGTTATAATCACTTTATAGTACCCTTATGTCACACCCCGATCAAAGGCAGCGAAACATGCCGGGACACGAAGGATTGCTCAAGAACACAAGACACTATTAAAGTGACAATATTTAAACAACTCATTCATCTCATTTAATCATCAAAAGTAACACAACTCGTCCATACAAAATAACAAAAATACAAGAAATAAATTGTTATTCTTCTAATAACCTACACGGTGTTATAATAAAATAACGTCTTCAAAATTCAATCAACCAATAATCAAACCTGTAACAATGCGTAAATTATATTTTGTCAACACGGATGTTGGTGAGCTATTTCATAGTTTTGAGTATATATAATATGAGGCAAAATCCACAACTCGTATACAAAACTATAAATAAAAGCAACAATTGCGGTATATAAATCGTAAATAAATGAGGATCATTTTCTAATTGGTAACAACCAACATACTCGGATAATGAGGCCCTATTCTACTAGCTGATGTGCAAAACGCGGTCTATAAAAAACCTAACCTAACCTAACCTAACTTAACCTAACCTAACCTAACCTAACCTAACCTAGACACTCTAGTTTTAAATTTATAAATCTAGACTCTCCTAATGCTAGACCAATAGACAGACAAGTGTACCTATCAACTGTAGTAAAGGCTAATGAAGTCCGGAAGTCGAACCCAAAGGACACTAGCGACACCTAAACTAGACTCTGGCTAATAACTTAAATAAATATTTTTAATAGATTTTTGTGTTTTTTAATTATTAAATATAAACTAAATAATACTTACTCTTAAACTAGACATGAACAAATATGGGTGAAACTTAAATAGGGAGAAATAACTACCTAGGCAAGGAATCCTACTAATCAACTCGTAAACTCTCGAAATTGGATTTATGATTGGTAATCGGATTCTAAAAATATGGAACTTACGGAATAACTAAAGTACGCTAGCTCACCTCCCTGTCTCACCAACGATATCTAAGAACCTTAAATACCATGTAAAGCTCAACAGTTTAATGGTTCAGATCACCTCCCGGTCTCACCTTACCTAACAATGCTAAGGTACCCAAAGACTAAATTACCTCCCGGTCTCTCTAATCACAAAACTTCCTAAGGCGTAAAGGAGTATTTTTATTGAATTTGGTTATAATTCGGATATATAAGAATCTAAGAAAATCTAGGGTAACTTGCTGCCGTGCAATCACTACCCAAACCCGCAAATGCGACACTTACTTAACTCCCGGTCTCTCAAGTGACAGAATATAAGGTATCTCTAAACTCTCAATTACCGTTCCTGTGGAATACGTTAACAACATACCATAAACTAGTTGTAAACATACAGTAAACAACCTAATATGCATTCATACATGAAAGACATTCATAAAGACGCATATGGAACAATAAATTGATCATAAACTAATACCAAAAACGCATATGCATCACAACCAAATAAAACAGAAACTTTACCAAAGCATGAACCAATAAAATATAATCCAAAATAAAAAATTAAACAAGTCTAAAAAGTATTCATCCAAACCCATGCAGTATAACAGTTTAGCCAATCATGAAAATCAATGAAACTGATAAAATATATATTGTTGTTCATAGAAAAAGAGAATTATAAAATAGTTAAGATACGAGCCTGCTTTCTTTTTCTCCTTTGCACGATGACTGGCTCCTCCTCTTATTATTCTTTCTGGTCTTCCTGTAGGAGACGACAGGGGTGGTCCCCCTTTAATTGGCGTCCTCCATTGTATGGTTGTTCACAAGCCGAGCCGAACCAAGCCAGCGTCTGCTCGAACTTGGCTCGAATTGAAATCGTGCAGCTTGGCTCAGTTCGAATTTAAGTAAACGAGTGAAGAAACAGTGCTCGAACTCGGTTCTAATTGAAACGAGCGGCTCAATCGGCTCGTTTTCGCTCAGAATGGAATGAAGAATATGTGATGACTAAACTTTAGGATGGAGAGCGGCCTGCTGTTAGCGTGAAATTTTGCAAGCGATTATGATTCCCTGATTTAGAGACATGCGGTGTGGAGTGGATAGACAGGAGTGAAGCCGTGGCATGGACTGTGACGGGTGAATAGAGAGGATGACGACCTGATGAAGCGATGATGGAGCGACGTTGATTGTGACGACCTGGTGAATAGATTCCCCGAACTGAGCTGAGCGGACCCTTGCTCGTTGCTTGGCTCGTTTACAAACCAAACAAACCAGAGCAGCTCGTTTACATTCGAACGAAGAAACGAGCGTGCAATTTTTGAGAAATTTCTTAACGAGCGATGAGCGAGTTCGAGCAACGAGTGGTTTGGACGGCCCTACTCCTCTAACCGACACCCACCTTTCTTTATTTAATAACATGAATCAAGAATTAAACCCTTCAGCCCATTTTATTTTTCACTATAGCCCAACCAACTCTTTTAGATAATATTAATCTCCATGGTCTATCTAAATATAAAAATCAGAAGTCAAAGTGAATTTGGATTAATTCTCTGTATGTTATATAAATAAACTAATGTATCAAAATAAAAACCAACTTGTTTTACATAACGTGAGCTGATGAAATATAATTCGTTCATATTTGTTATTTGAATTTATAATATATAATTATCATGGTTTGAAATTTTGACCGCCTAACTTTTAATATTTATCTCTCTGATTTGGATTAATTATATTGTTTAGCTAGTTACCACTTTCAACCTACGGAATTTAAATATGAATTGAAACCGAGTAGATTTAAATAAAAACTGTCTCAAATGTACTTAAAAGTGTAGGAAATATTTATATAAATTATATATATTTTAGACCACATCAAATATCCCCACACTTAAATATTTTTCGTCATTTAAAAAGTATTTTGCAATGGAATCAGAATTCGAAACTGATCTTTAAAACGTATAGGTTATCTTTTAGGCACTGATAAAGGCAGAAACCGCGATTGTCGATATTGTTGTCCACTTAAACCCAGCCACCGGCCTATCAAGCCCCAATAACATTTAACAATTAAGTTTAAGTTATATCAAAGCAATCCCTTTACCCAACTCAAAGACTTTGCGTCGTAAAGCATGTACATTGACTAGTTCAGTTTCCAAAGCAATCCCTTTACCCTTATCTTGTAAAAATCTGTCTTGCATGGCGAGAATGTGGGCAATCTTCTCAGCTGCACTTGAGATTTCTTGACCAGTCAGATCAGACGATCCAAAGGGTTCAGTGGTAGATTGGGTATGGTCTTGAAACTCCAACACTTGCGTAATATCATCAAAAACTTGATCTTGAGTTTGTTGGGCTTCAACAGACGGGCCTTGTTCAGTTTGAGCTTCAACCTTAGGCTCAGTAGGTGTCGGTTGAATGGTTGGCATAAGATCACTAGCCATCACACCCGGTCTTGGATCTTTCTGTCGATGCTTTCGTGGAATAAGATCGGTGGCTGGCTAATCTTCAACATCGTCATCATCATGTGTCACAGCAACTGATTGACGAGGCTTCAATGCAGTTGAATGGAGTTTTTTTTTAAATGTCTTAAAATCTTCAAGTTGTTCAACATTAGGTACAGAGTGTTGCACCTGGTGTTCAGTCTCCAAAGGTTGTGATGGAGAACTATCAGATTCATCATCTGAAATAGTTTCAAAGGCATTTGTAGGCCTTTGAGCTGGAACAACATGTTCCTCAGCAACAATAGCAGTAGTAGCAGCAACAACATCAATTTTTGCAAATCTTCCAAACTTTACCAACGGATGAAGTCCCTGATAGACAACTTTGGCCCCTTTTCTTGACTGCTTCATCAAACCAAAAGTATTTGGACCCATAGCCTTCAGATCGAGCATCTCCACAGATCTATTCAAATCAGAATAGTGAGAATCAAAGATCATCTGTAGGAACCTTGGATACATCATGAACATCTCATTCTTTTTCCCATTCAGGTTGCTTATAATCTCATCGAACACGAACTTAGAGTAGTTGTAGTTCCAGCCCATGATCAAAGCAACCACAGCCGACATCTAGGTGTGGCTGATCTCGTCAGAACCCCCCTTTCGTCCCGAGACACACGTAAAGAATGTGTGATCAAGAACCTCCAATAGGGATGAAATAACTTCTTAATAGCTGGAGGATAGGTTCTCTCGTATCCCATTCATTGCACTATCTCTGCCACGGCCTCAGTAGAATATTCTATAAGGTAATCAGGTTGATCACCGAACAGCAACACATCACGAATAATGGCATCAGAGACAATAATAGGCTTCGTTTAGATCTTTGACTCTTTAACAACTACATGCCCGACACCTCTTTGATTGATAGATGCATGGTTCCAAAAATCAGTCACTATCTTATTACAAATAAGAGGATTTTCTTGTATAGCGTGAGAAATTCTGCATGCATTCAGCCCCACAATCATGGACTTGAACTCCTTGTGAGCTGGAGGAGGATCAAATAGACATCCAACAATGTTATGTTTGTCAACATACTTTAGGGGTGCTTGATCAGTTATCTTTTGAACTTGATGTCTTTTAAGATTAGCAACTTAATTATATTATAAGGACCAAACACAGAAATAATGAAAATATAAACCCTTTTAATAAATTAGTCCAAATAATAATAATATTAATCTGATTAAAAGTGTTTTATGTCCAAATTGTGAGTTCTCTGTCAACATAATGAGTTTTCTGTCAAACATTGGAGTTTTCGGTCCATAATAAACGATTTCGGTCAAAATAAGAGTTTTCGGTCCAACTTAATATATTACTGTTTGAAAATTAACCCTTGTCAGCCGAGAACCAAGGTTCTCGGTCAACCTGATGAGTTCTCGGTCAAAGTTTGACAGAAAACCCTTGAGATCTCTATTGATCTCAGGTTCTCTGGTTGACAAAAGGTTTTTGGTCAACCAACCCCAAGAACCCACGATCCCGAGATCATCGATGATCTCGGGCCTTTTAAACCCCTTGGATTCCGCCTTGAATTATGTGTCAACTTCCCAAACACACCAAATCACCATTAACGAGAAACCTACAACTTTTAAAATTATAATATGACCGAACACATCATAATAATCCATTACAATAATATATCACAACCATGTCTCATAATCATATATCATAATATGAACAACCATTAAAAAAAACACTCATTAAGTCCAGAGATGTTTTTTAAGAATCCCGAGAACAGGTCCGAAAATAAAGTTCATATACCTTTTATAATTGTCAAAGACGATTCAGATGATCAAATATTCGATTTTGCAGATTTGAAGATGGGTGGGTTATTGATTATGCAGATTTGATAACAATGAAAAATAATGCACGCAAGTATAGAAAATTGCCTTTTAAACTTCATAAAAACCTTTGGGTCTGGGCCGAAAACCTAATGGGCCGAGAACTAACACCTTTGTAAATAGTTGGGCTAGATCTTCTGGGCCGAAAACACATTTTAAAACCATACCCATGGGCTGATAACACAAATGAACACAAAGTTTGATCCACGTTTGATAAAAAACGATTCCTTAAGCATTTGTTTTGACAAGAGTATTCAGGAGGTAAAATTGAAGACATTAAAATTAAAAAAAAATTAAAAATTAAAAAGTCAAACCAAAACCAAAATATTTATACCACCCGACCTTCAGTAGTTCTAACATATTTCGGGATCAAAATTTAGTTTTATTAAAAGAGTAAACTTTTATGAAAAGATCCGAACATGGAATCATATTTATTAAGATGCTTTCATAATGATTCATTTTCAGCATTATTATGACATAGAGAACAGGTTGATAGCAGGTATTTAGATACTTAGCATGATTTTCATTGCATCAGTGATACGCATTAGGTTCAATTATGCATAAATCTTAGATGGACATCACTTATAGACCTATGATGCCTCTTAACTCTTATCAAAGCGTATCTGGCTTTCTCTAGGTCACCCCAATTTGACTCCAACCCCCTAGTGCTTGATCAAAAGATTTTTAACATTTACTGTACAAACAGAAAATTTAAGCTTTAAGGTTGAACGTTGGACTTACATGCCGTTCGGACTTACAAGCCTTACATTCAGGGTTTTTAGGACTTATTTGAATGCCCCACCCTTGTAGTTCTAATTTAATCCTTTAAGCCTTAAACCAATTTTCAATATTATATACTACTAGCAAATTTTATTTTATTTTTATTTTTTTTTATCAATAAATAAGAAACAAATATTTTTGGTGATCAAGACACTAACGGGCTCGTGTATGACCGGGTAATTGCTTTTCTGTCTATCATTCAGAGAGATGTATCTAGAGACATACATAAATCTTTAAAATGACTCTTCACAGTAAGTTTAGCAGGTTTAGTTAATATCACTTCAAACTTTTACGCATCATGGAAAACTACCATACAAATCAATGACTGTTCAAAAGCCTTTTTAGCCTAGTTACTTCACACGTTAGGCACACAAAAACAATTTATCTATCATTTTCCAAAGGTTGGATCGAATTTTCATTTAAAAATATTTTGAGCTTCTATGAAGCTTGTAACTGAATAATCATATCACTTCCCATGAAGAAAAAGAAGCAAAAGCCAATTTTTTTTTAAAACACACGCACACTTATTTTGAACTTTTTTTATTTTATAACACACACACACACACACTCTTTTTGAAATATTTTTTATTTTTATAACACACACACACACACACACACACACTCTTTTTGTATTTTTGAATTTTGTTCTCCCTAAATTTGTGCAAAAAAAATTAATAGAAAGAAAAGCTTTTATGTCAAATTTAACCTCAAAAAGACTCAATCGTCGAAACGTAGTATTTTAAGAAATCCTACAAGCATATTAATTTGGTTGTTCCGACTGGTTTTGTAAATAAGACATTATTATTAGTGTGACCTTGTTCAAGATGAATCAATTTCTGGTAATAACAGTCACGAATGAAATGAATTTTTTATGTCAGTGTGCTTGGTTTTAGAATGCTAAACCGGATTTGTAACAATAGCAATACCATCATCATTATCACAAAAGATAGAAGTGTCAAGAAATTCCAAACCGTAATCCAGCAATTGATGGTGCATCCAAATAACCTGTGAACAGCAAGCAGAAGCAGCAACCTACTCAGCCTCAGCAGTGGATGTGGACACCGTTTGTTGTTTATCGCACTGCCATGAGATTAGTCGATCACCCAGGAATTGATATCCAGCAGACGTAGATATCATGTCAATATCATCATCTCCATAATTGCTGTCAGCAAAAGCATATAAATAAAAGTATGAGTTTTTGGGATACCAAAGACTTAGCTTCGGTTGCCCTTTCAGATATCTAAAAATATGTTTAACATCAGCTAAGTGAGAAAGTTTAAGATTAGCATGGAAACGCGCGCATTGACAGACTGCAAACATGATGTCGTGAGATACATCAGGGATCCAATCATTGATTGATAGTACGTTTGACCCACGGATTTCCCTTCAGGATCAGATGAAAGAAGAGGTATTTCCGCCATAGGAGTCTCCGCACACTTAGAATCTTGGAATTCGAATTTTGCCAACATGTCATCAACATATTTCCCTTGATATAGCAAAATTCCTGTCGAACTCTGACAAACATGTAACCCCAGAAATTTCATCCTCTCCCCCAACGAACTCATCTCGAATCTCTTCTTCATTACCTCCTCCAATTCAGAACATATAGCAGTACTGGTGGAACCGAAAATGATATCGTCCACACAAATCTGAGCCAAGATCAGATCTTTCCCAACAGTTTTAAGGAATAGAGTCTAATCGATGGTCTCTCACGTATACCCATGTTCCAACAAATGAGTTGTCAACGTGGCATGCCATGCCCGAGGAGCTTGATGAAGACCATAGAGTGCTTTGTCTAACTTGTAGACGTTAGTAGGATGCTTCAAATTAGTAAAACCTGGTGGCTGATCCACATATATCTCCTTCTTTACTTCTCCATACAGAAATGCCGTCTTGGCATCCGTTTGATAAACCGTAAACCCCATGTAGGAAGCATCTGCCAAGAAAATCCTTCTGGCCTCAAGACGAGCCACAGGAGCATACACCTCGGTGTAATCTAAACCTTCAACCTGACAAAAACCACGAACCACAAGACGCGCTTTGTTTCAAACAATAATCGTGTCATCTTGCTTGTTACGAAAAGCCCATCTCGTATCTAAAGCCTTCTTCCCAAAGGCAACTCAACTAATCCCCAAACCTTGAGTTTCTCAAACTGATTTAATTCTTCATGCATGGCTTCTACCTAACTTGGTTCTTGCAAATCCATTTCAACGAACTTAAGTTCAATCTGAGAGATAAAACAGGAATACAAACAATTGTTGATGTGTCCTGTCTGACTTCTGGTTAAGACGTCTGTTTCAAGGGGACCTATGACATTCTCAATTGGATGATCTCGTTGAATTCTTGTTGGAACTGAATGATCGGGAATGGCACTGGTAGCCATTAATTTTTACACTTAACCAAGTATGTAGTTCCATTGTTTTAGAACTAACAACACACGTTAAGCGAGTGTTCGTTTTTGTCGGTCCAAACTTTGTTATGAGATCAAGTTGGATCCAACATTCCCAAGTACTTAAAAAAATAATTAAAATCAGTTTGTAAACTATTTTTAAAGAAATATACAAGTCATGATAGCTAAAAACACACTTGTGTGTCTTAAGCGAGTAAAAATTGGATTGGTTCGGTTTCCATCTCACAACAAGTTCATAGATGGTTTCCACATACCCAAATATCAAAGAACTTGTATAATAATGTACAAATGAAAATACTTAAGTTTTACAACCAAAAAGTTAACAATAAAGGCTTTAAAAAAAGTTCGGTTTACTATCTAGAGTTATTTACGGTTAAACCGAAGCATAGACTCTTAGAACCCTTAACCATGGAACTTGTAAATATGACAAACAAACTAAAATGAGCAGAAGTTAATGAGCAATAATAAAGTTAGATGGTTAGATGCGGAAAATATATAACAAGCACCACGAAAGTCCTTCATGTAGCCTTGCCTTACGAGGCATAAAACTTAACCAACCGGGGCCGGAAAAGTAACTACTAAAGGTAACAAGGGGTGTATATTATATATATGTTGTGCCATATAGTTCAAATATTAAAAAGAGTTAGTAAGTTAGTTAAAATGTTAAAACTACATAAGTTTGACTTTGAAAGTCATACCCGACATAAACCTGAATATAACCTTGAATGATTCTTGAATTTGAGTGAGGAAGGAGTTTATGAGCAAGGTTTTTTGTTAGAGATGGCCTTGTATTTATAGGAAGAGTTAAATTTGGTTAAACAAGTGAATTAAGGGTTAAAACTCGGATTTGTTGGACAATAAAACCAACAAGGAGACATAAGGGTACATAAGGAACATTTTGGTATAATGATACTTTACAAAGTTTCAAAAATGACAGTTTGGCCCCCGAAGTTTGTTTTAAGTGATTTTAACGCGTTTTAAGGCCCCTAAATGATGTTTTCAAGACCCAACAAGTGTAAAACAATATTGTAATATAAAACCATCATTTGTATTATATCATAAGTTTCGTTTTACAAAACGGGTCGGTTTACATGATAAACAGATCATAAACGAGTACAAACGAGTACAAACGTGACCCATTTTGACAAATGTCACAGTATCCCCTACTTTAAGAAGTTTCGTGCTGGAATTAAAAATATACTCGAAGAAAAGGTAATTACTAACGAATGTCTCTTTTGATAAAACAATTGCTTGAAAAACTTTTAAGCAAAGAATAATGTCAAATCCTTGCATGATTCGAAAAAAGCTACAAATGAGAAACATAATAAAGGCACTTATATATAGAATGTAGCGACATCGTATCCACCATTCCCTTATCATGATTCGCATTTCTATTGTTTTTCTACCATCATTCTCGTGTCTGAGTTATCGCACACAACCGCACTTACTATGGCTTTCATATGTGGATTTCGATAATTAAGTATGCACCCATAATTATTTAGATCGTCGTACGGTCCACATGGTTCGTCCCATTGTGTGGGTTAAAAGACATATTTATTTTGTGTCACACCCTCAAAATCCACTAACGGAGTTTTACCGTCAGAGGGTGTGAACTAACAGGATCGGAACATCAGTTATAATCAAACCATAAAAACGTTTAAATGAAAATAAGTGCGGAAGCGTAAAACCATAGAAACAACGTTACGTCACGCAGGACGATTTAAAACCAAGGATAACAGTTAAAAGTAAGTTTGCATAGTTAAAAGTTTATCAAGCAATGCATGTTCCTAAACCGCGCGCCGGCCTCGGCTACCTGAGAATAACATACTAAAAGTGTCAACACAAGGTTGGTGAGTTCACAAGTTATATAAAAATAAATCGTTTGGCGTTTGCGTTCAGCGTTTTGCGTTACAGCGTTACAGCGTCACATCGTTTTGCGTTACAGCGTTTTGCGTTACAGCGTTTTGCGTTACCAGATAGTGTTATGTCAATTGTATATCGATAGGTAGCTAGTCTATACAAGAAGTATTACTAAGTGTTCGACACCGAAGCTGACTCGTTTATTAAGTGCCTTTTCACCAGGTCATCCAGACCATGGTACGTGTTAGCCAAAATTACACCCGCTCGACCTCCAGTCGAGTTTAGCGTTGGGTGGGGTTTGTCAAACCCAGTAGTACTACTCAACAGTGACTCGTTATTCGAAATATTAACCGGTTCGATGTGTAGGACTTCAAATGTTTCGTTTGCCACTTAGCCTTTACAAGTGATATATAATTTACTAACAAAATCTTAAATGCGTTTATCGGAGTATGTTATCTCCCCCAAGTGAAAAGCGTTTAAAACAGTTTAAAGAGGGGAAAGTGAAACTCACTGTTTGCGAAGAATTTTCCAAATTAAATCACCAAGATGCGCGTCACCGAAAAACTCTCTCTAACGTTCTAAAACAACAAAGAGATTTTTCTAAGTGTCGGAATATTATCGAGTCTCTAGACCCGGCACATAATACCTATGCACATACCATGTTTCGTGCTTCGTTCGTGAATCGTG
Organism: Bidens hawaiensis; assembly: GCF_021521415.1. Taxonomy (NCBI): domain Eukaryota; kingdom Viridiplantae; phylum Streptophyta; class Magnoliopsida; order Asterales; family Asteraceae; genus Bidens; species Bidens hawaiensis. Next base: position 289,153 of record NW_027494409.1, on the reverse strand, counting down.
TGTGACTTTAACAAGTGTTTTTGTGACACATTACACGTTTAAGCAATCATATACGTGTCATGTATTCATAAAGTACATCACTAGCAATTATTCCCCGTAAGGGCATTTTGGTCAAATCATGACAATTAACTAGCCATTATTCCTCATAAGGGCAATTTGGTCAAATTATGACAATCAATTAGCAGTTATTCCCCGCAAGGGCATTTTAGTCAAAACACGACAATTATCTTGCAATCATTCCCCTCAAGGGGAATTTGGTCAAAACACGATAATAAATTAGCAAGTATCATATTTCATGCATTTTCACAAAACTCAGCAGCTAGTTTCACCAAGACAGAAATTCTACTTAAAAGATTGTACTATTCCACCAATCATAGCATCTCAATTAATTTACCAAAAATCATCACAGAAGCATATATGTCTTAGGTTTCCAGAACATATTTTATTATATTTTTATTCCACATAGTTTTTTCACAATCATCAAATCATTACAGCAAACTCATAACAGTCAAATTCATGCGCAACAGAATGTTATTTGCAATTCCCGTTAAACGAAAAATCCAATAAATGCAAGACCACTTGGGTTAGGTTCCTAACTCAATAAGTCAACTTCCAGAAGTGGAACCAACCAAATTGGTCTCGTAGTTCATGAGATATAACATTTACAAAACAACCTAACAGTAGGTCTAACAGCTCAGCTTTGCACAACGTTTTTGTAAAATCATAAAAGTTAACTTCTACTTGTCCAAAAATTACAAATTTATACTTTATCGAAACTAGACTCAACCTAGTTTACTGTAGTACCAATAATCTCAACCAATTTGCACGTTTACACTTCGTTACAGTCACTTAAACATCATATACACATTCTGTCCAGAAACTGTTTGCATCCAAACTCAACATAATAACAATCTATGAACTATCATGCATTCATATAACCCTCTAGACTCCACAAACACCATCCATGCACATCAATTACCCATTACATACATGATTAGGGTTTTTGTTTGAACTCAAATCATAGACACAACAATCAACATGTAACAACATCCAAACTAGTTATCAAATCATCAATTAATCAACAACAATCATATTAACTACATATACATATAGAATCGGCAGCTAGGGTTTACAATTAACCCAACAAACATCAAAATCAAGTAATAAGAATGTATAGGATAATCAATTATACCTTCCTAGCACCTAATTCTTCAATCAAAGCTTGAAATTGATGGTGTATTTGTGTGTGTATGTCGATGGCAGCCAAGGGAGCAAAGGGAATGGGGGCTGATCGGTTTTGAGTGGGGAAAGAATAGAATAGTTAGGGTTTAGTTAATGATGTATTTATAAACATAACATGTTACATTCAAATCCCTCCACTTCTAAGTATTACTTTTCTAGCCTAACTAACTTGTTTACATCTTGAGTTAACGTTTATAATCATGTTATCACATAACACATAAGTCTAACACATAATTATCACATAATTACTGTTTTGACGTTTTTCGTTTATTCATCAATCGTTTGCGTCAACTCGTTTGTGTTTCAGTGCAAATCCCGAAAGACTACGCCTGTAGTAAGTGTTAAGCGTCATTTAAACCCTAGTTTAAATGTAATGAAGTGTGCGTTATAGATTCAATGATCTTTAAGTTTGAATTGACGGAGTTGAGTTAACGGAGTTAACCTGAAATTGACGATTGTCACATCATTCCCATGTTAATGAATTTTCGTCCCGAAAATTTGAGTCAAGTCGTGATGAGTGTCTGAAAAAGTAAGAAAAATTTTCAGTTTGTCATATCATCCCCTAGTAAAAAGAAATTTTGTCCCGAAATTTAATTCATACCTCCGGTGATTTCTGACGGTTTGCCGGGTTTCGCGGTTTTTTGTGTTTGGTTAGCCCTTCAAAAAGGTGAGGATACTTTTTCATCATTTGATCCTCGCGTTCCCACGTGAACTCCGGTCCACGTCTCGAGTTCCAACGAACTTTAACGATTGGAATTTTGCTGTGCTTGAGCGTCTTGGTTTCCCAATCCAAAACCTCGACTGGTTCCTCAATGAAACGTAACTGTTCATCAACTTGCAGTTCCTCCTAAGGGACTACTTGGGTTTCATCGGACAGGCATTTCTTCAAATTGGATACGTGGAATACATTGTGTACGCCACCGAGTTCCGTTGGTAGGTCCAGTCGGTACGCCAACGGACCAATGCGCTCAGTTATCCGGTAAGGACCAACATATCGTGGGTTGAGTTTGTTTCGCTTACCAAAGCGAACCACACCTTTCTAAGGTGAGACTTTGAGTAACACTCGATCGTTCACTTGAAATTCGAGGGGTTTTCGGCGCTTGTCGGCGTAACTCTTTTGGCGATCTCGTGCTACTGCCATGCGATTTCGGATTTGAACAATCTTTTCTGAAGTTTCGAGTACCAGTTCCGGACCAGTGATTTGGCTGTCACCCACCTCTGCCCAGCAGAGTGGTGATCGACACTTCCGTCCGTACAGCGCTTCAAACGGCGCTGCCTTAATACTTGCGTGGTAGCTGTTATTATACGAAAACTCTACCAAGGGTAAGTGGGGTTCCCAACTTTTTCCGAAATCCAATACGCAGGCACGCAACATATCCTCCAGGGTCTGAATAGTCCGTTCACTTTGCCCATCCGTCTGAGGATGGTACGCTGTGCTCATATCGAGACGGGTGCCTAGTGCGCTTTGCAGCGACTTCCAAAAGTGCGTAGTGAAACGAGAATCTCGATCAGAAATGATTGAGACAGGCACTCCGTGTCTAGACACTACTTCCTTCATGTATACACGAGTCAGTCTTTCCATTTTGTCCGTTTCTTTAATCGCTAGGAAGTGTGCCGACTTAGTCAACCGATCAACGATCACCCAGATGGTATCGCATCTCGTCGGTGTCTTAGGTAAACCCGTGATAAAATCCATTGAGATGTGTTCCCATTTCCTTATTGGGAGTTCCGGTTGTTGTAGTAGACCAGATGGTTTCTGGTATTCTATCTTGACTCTGGCACAAGTCAGGCATTTGCTCACGTAGGTGGCAATGTCGGCTTTCATGTTCGGCCACCAGTAAAGTACCTTTAAATCATGATACATTTTATCTGAGCCAGGGTGGATAGAATATCGAGACTTGTGAGCTTCGTCCATCACTAGAGTTCTCAACTCTCCGTACCGTGGAACCCAAATCCGGTTCTCAAAATATCGGACCCCGTCCGATCTGGTTTCAAGTTGCTTGTTCATGCCCCGCATGAGTTCCGATGGAAGATTGTCATCTTTCAAAGCTTCAAGTTGCGCATCGCGAATCTGATCGGGCAAGTTGGCATGAATCGTGAGTTGCAATGCTCGCACTCGTCTGGGTTTATCTGTTTCTTTTCTGCTGAGGGCGTCGGCCACTACCTTGGCCTTGCCAGGGTGGTACTTGATGGCACAATCATAATCCTTAAGCAGCTCGACCCAACGACGCTGTCGCATGTTCAGCTCCTTCTGATCGTAGATATGTTGGAGACTCTTGTGGTCGGTGTAGATGGTAAACTTGGTACCGTACAAGTAATGCCTCCATATCTTAAGAGCAAACACCACAGCTCCGAGTTCCAAATCATGGGTCGTGTAGTTCTTCTCGTGAACCCGTAGTTGTCGAGAGGCGTAGGCTATAACCTTGTATAGATGCGTCACAGTGTACCTCAAAATTTTTCGTTCCCTCGGGGAGGGCTAGAATAGGGGCGCTGCAGAGTTTGGTTTTCAACAGTTGAAAAGCGGATTCTTGCGCGTCACCCCAATTGTACTTAGTACCCTTGTGAGTCAAAGCGGTGAGGGGTTGAGCAATCTTTGAAAATCCCTCGATGAAACGCCGGTGGTAGCTGGCCAGTCCTAGGAATTGTCGCACCTCAGTCGGAGTCTTAGGTGCTTCCCAGTTTTTGATGGCCTCTACCTTACCGGGATCGACATGGATACCATTCTCGTTGATCACATGCCCTAAAAAGTGAACCTCGCGAAGCCAAAATTCACATTTCGAGAGTTTAGCATACAGTTGTTCCTTCTTCAATAATTCCAGAATTACCCTTAGGTGCTCTTCATGGTCAGCTTCGTTCTTGGAGTAGACGAGAATATCATCGATGAATACAATCACAAACTTGTCGAGGTACGCCTTGCATACTCGATTCGTGAGATCCATAAATACAGCTGGTGCGTTGGTTAGGCCAAAAGGCATAACCGAAAACTCGTAGTTACCATACCGTGTTCCGAAAGCCGTCTTTGAAATATCTTCCTCGCGCACTCTCAGTTGGTGGTAACCGGATCGCAGATCGATCTTCGAGTAGTAACTCGATCCTTGAAGCTGGTCAAACAAATCGTCAATTCGGGGTAAAGGATAACGGTTCTTGACCGTCACCTTGTTCAACTCCCGGTAGTCGATATACATGCGGAAAGTCCCGTCTTTCTTTCGGACAAACAAGACAGGGGCTCCCCATGGCGATGAGCTAGGTCGGATAAAACCCTTATCCAACAAATCTTGCAACTGAGTGGACAACTCCTGAAGTTCCGCCGGTGCGAGCCGATACGGGGCTCGTGCTATGGGTGCTGCACCGGGTGTCAACTCGATTTGGAATTCGACTTGACGAATAGGAGGGAGTCCGTGCAAATCATCCGGGAAAACTTCCGGAAAATCTCGCACAACCGGAATATCTTCAATTCGTTTCTCCTCTGCGGTTTTCTCAACAATCTGCGCCAAAATCGCCGGATGACCCTTTCGTAGATACTTCTGCGCCTTCATAAGGGTAATGACGCTGGTGGTCATGCCGCTTCTCTCACCTCGGACCGAAATGATCTCGCCGGAAGGGGTAGAAATGTGAACTATCTTGTCATGACGTATAATCTCCTCTCAGTTCTCGGATAAGAAGTCCATGCCGTCAACGACATCGAAACTACTAAGCGTAAAAGGAATAAGGTCGATATCAAAGACATGACCTGACAGTTTTAACTTACACCCCGCTAGTACATGAGTCGTCACTATAGTCTTACCGTCAGCTAATTCAACAGGAAACTTAGCATCTAACGGAGTTGGAGTTAAGTCTAAGAGTTGACTAAAGGCTTTCGACACAAAACTCCTATCAGCTCCAGTGTCAAACAATACAGAAGCAAAACAATCATTTACAGGGAACTTACCAGTCACCACGTGCGGATCATTGCGGGCTTGACCCGACCCAATTACAAACGCTCTTCCCTTGCCATTGCTTCCACCATTACTGCCACTTCCATTACCCCCATTGTTGTCATTCTGTTTCAGCTTGGGGCAATCTTTTCTGAAATGACCTTCCTGCCCGCATTCAAAACATCCCTTCGTCGTCATAGGTGGCTTAGGAGCACCCTTTGCCACAAGGTCTCCTCTACATTCTTTCGCTTGGTGACCCATCTTTCCGCATCTCTGACACTTGACACGGTCACACTGGCCAACATGATGATAGTTGTACCTGTTGCACTTTGGATATTTCCCAGCATATCCGCTCGAAACCTGCCCGCTACCGTTGTTGTTGTTGTTGTGATTCTGAGTGCTAAAGCTCCGAGTGGATTCGGGCTTACGGTAGTGTTGTTGCGGTGGGAGGTTCGAGGATGAAAATCTGGTGTTGTCAAACTTCCTCTTCCCGCTGCTCGGGTTGCTGTTGCTGTTGTTGTCGTTACTCGGGTTGTCACGGGCTTTAGTGGTCGAACCCCTAGGTGGTAACGCACTTTGGGTCACAGCCTGATCCGTCAGTTTGTGAGCTAAACGGATCGCTTGTTGTATCGTGGCTGGTCTGGAAGACGTCACCATGCCCTGAATCTGCGGTGCTAACCCATCAATGTACATTTCGATCCTCTTGCTCGGCGGATCCACCATTCGCAGACACATCACAGCCAACTCGTGAGAACGAGTAGTGTAGGCTTCGATTTCCGAACCCACCATCTTCAGTGACCAAAACTCCGACTCCAACTTTGAAATCTCTTCTCTCGGACAATACTCCTCTCGCATCATGTTTTTGAACTCCTCCCAGTTCATCGCGTTAGCCAGTTCCAATCCAAGGATCTGGACGTTCGAATTCCACCAAGTGAGGGCGGAATCTTCAAGTGTTCCAGCAGCGAATTTGACCCTACTGGCAGGGGGACAATTACACATCTCAAAGGCCGACTCGGCCTTCTCAGCCCAACGTAGGAAGCCTATAGCTCCCTCAGTGCTCTTAAACGTACTGGGCTTGCAGTCAAGGTAGTTCTTGAAGGTACACGTTCCACTTGGACCTCCAGCTTGATTCTGAACGTGTGAGGCTAAAGCGGCCGCTGCATGATCGTTCAGCAGAGTTTGGAGTTCAGCTGTAGTCAAGTTGATGTTACCACGTCCTTGTCCAGCGTTTCTTCCAGCCATCTAGGTATTATCATCCCGAGATGTCGTCGCCTGAGGACACGTCCGAGTGTGCCTCTGGCTCAGCCGGTCCTTCCTCCGGTTCCTCTTCGGGTTCCTCCTCGGGATCCTCCTCAGGCTCCTCTTCGGGATCTCCTTCGGGTTCGGCTGCGTTCTGAGAAAGTTGCATTCGTAAGACATCGCAACGCTCTAGAGCTATCTCGGTTCGGGTCCTTGCTTCTTAAAGTTGCTCTTGTAAGTCTATCATCTCAGCTTGCATCTTCATCGCAATTTCATCTGTTGATCACTAGCCTCTTGCATTTCCTTCATTGCCGCTGCCATGCGGGCAATCTCCTCCTTAGTCTCGGTTCCGTCTTTTAACAGTCCGGAAACGTTCGCTCTCGTATAGCGCATGTAACCAACATAACGCTCCAAACAAGAAACAACAGCTGCGAGAACTCGCTCTACAGGTTCGGTTATGGGTGGTAGGGTGTTGGGATAAGCAGGGTGGTTCGGGTGAGGTAACGGGGGAACTTGTTCGCGATAGACCATACGTCTGATCATGTTAGGGTACCATTCCCAGCTAATGTCGTTTTCGTAAATGCCTCCAGATAGGCGGTACCTCTTCGGTGCGGGAGCTTCGAGTTCCGGGACTACTCGGGGTGGTGAGGCGGTAGGTAACTGCGGTTCCTTCCCGTGAGCATGCGTCATCGAATTGGATGATGATGAGGGTGGCGTCGACATTCCTACAGGTAAGCCGTATATGCGCTCGCGTATGAGTGAAAGAGGTAAAGAGATAAGATTACAAGACTACACAAATCTATGTAGTGCGTATCATTATAACTAATGGGTCGTCGCGGTTATAGTCTAGTATGCATGCAGCTTCTAGTTCGCTATAACCAATGGCTCTGATACCAATCTGTCACACCCTCAAAATCCACTAACGGAGTTTTACCGTCAGAGGGTGTGAACTAACATGATCGGAATCATCAGTTATAATCAAACCATAAAAATGTTTAAAAGAAAATAAGTGCGGAAGCGTAAAACCATAGAAACAACGTTACGTCACGCAGGACGATTTAAAACCAAGGATAACAGTTAAAAGTAAGTTTGCGTAGTTAAAAGTTTATCAAGCAATGCATGTTCCTAAACCGCGCGCCCGCCTCGGCTACCTGAGAATAACATACTAAAAGTGTCAACACAAGGTTGGTGAGTTCACAAGTTATATAAAAATAAATCGTTTAGCGTTTGCGTTCAGCGTTTTGCGTTACAGCGTTACAGCGTCACAGCGTTTTGCGTTACAGCGTTTTGCGTTACCAGATAGTGTTATGTCAATTATATATCGATAGGGAGCTAGTCTATACAACAAGTATTACTAAGTGTTCGACACCGAAGCTGACTCGTTTATTAAGTGCCTTATCACCAGGTCATCCAGACCATGGTACGTGTTAGCCAAAATTACACCCGCTCGACCTCCAGTCGAGTTTAGCGTTGGGTGGGGTTTGTCAAACCCAGTAGTACTACTCAACAGTGACTCGCTATTCAAAATATTAACCGGTTCGATGTGTAGGACTTCAAATGTTTCGTTTGCCACTTAGCCTTTACAAGTGATATATAATTTACTAACAAAATCTTAAATGCGTTTATCGGAGTATGTTATCTCCCCCAAGTGAAAAGCGTTTAAAACAGTTTAAAGATGGGAAAATGAAACTCACTGTTTGCGAAGAATTTCCCAAATTAAATCACCAAGATGCGCGTCATCGAAAAACTCTCTCTAACGTTCTAAAACAACAAAGAGATTTTTCTAAGTGTCGGAATATTATCGAGTCTCTAGACCCGGCACATAATACCTATGCACATAACATGTTTCGTGCTTCGTTCATGAATCATGTGTGAGTTTAACAAGTGTTTTTGTGACACATTACACGTGTAAGCAATCATATACGTGTCATGTATTCATAAAGTACATCACTAGCAATTATTCCCCGTAAGGGCATTTTGGTCAAATCATGACAATTAACTAGCCATTATTCCCCATAAGGGCAATTTGGTCAAATTATGACAATCAATTTGCAGTTATTCCCCGCAAGGGCATTTTAGTCAAAACACGACAATTATCTTGCAATCATTCCCCTCAAGGGCAATTTGGTCAAAACACGATAATAAATTAGCAAGTATCATATTTCATTCATTTTCAAAAAACTCAGCAGCTAGTTTCACCGATACAGAAATTCTACTTAAAAGATTGTACTATTCCATCAATCATAGCATCTCAATTAATTTACCAAAAATCATCACAGAAGCATATATGTCTTAGGTTTCCAGAACATATTTTATTATATTTTTATTCCACATAGTTTTCTCACAATCATCAAATCATTACAGCAAACTCATAGCAGTCAAATTCATGCGCAACAGAATGTTATTTGCAATTCTCGTTAAACAAAAATTCCAATAAATGCAAGACCACTTGGGTTAGGTTCCTAACTCAATAATTCAACTTCCAGAAGTGGAACCAACCCAATTGGTCTCGTAGTTCATGAGATATAACATTTACAAAACAACCTAACAGCAGGTCTAACAGCTCAGCTTTGCACAACGTTTTTGTAAAATCATAAAAGTTAACTTCTACTTGTCCAAAAATTACAAATTTATACTTTATCGAAACTAGACTCAACCTAGTTTACTGCAGTACTAATAATCTCAACCAATTTTCAAGTTTACACTTCGTTACAGTCACTTAAACATCATATACACATTCTGTCTAGAAACTGTTTGCATCCAGACTCAACATAATAACAACCTATGAACTATCATGCATTCATATGACCCTCTAGACTCCACAAACACCATCCATGCACATCAATTACATATTACATACATGATTAGGGTTTTTGTTTGAACTCAAATCATAGACACAACAATCAACATGTAACAACATCCAAACTAGTTATCAAATCATCAATTAATCAACAACAATCATATTAACTACATATACATATAGAATCGGCAGCTAGGGTTTACAATTAACCCAACAAACATCAAAATCAAGTAATAAGAATGTATAGGATAATCAATTATACCTTCCTAGCACCTAATTCTTCAATCAAAGCTTGAAATTGATGGTGTATTTGTGTGTGTATGTCGACGGCAGCCAAGGGAGCAAAGGGAATGGGGGCTGATCGGTTTTGAGTGGGGAAAGAAAAGAATAGTTAGGGTTTAGTTAATGATGTATTTATAAACATAACATGTTACATTTAAGTCCCTCCACTTCTAAGTATTACTTTTCTAGCCTAACTAACTTGTTTACATCTTGAGTTAACGTTTATAATCATGTTATCACATAACATATAAGTCTAACACATAATTATCACATAATTACTGTTTTGACGTTTTTCGTTTATTCATCAATCGTTTCGTCAACTCGTTTGTGTTTCAGTGCAAATCCCGAAAGACTACGCATGTAGTAAGTGTTAAGCGTCATTTAAACCCTTGTTTAAATGTAATGAAGTGTGCGTTACAGATTCAATGATCTTTAAGTTTGAATTGACGGAGTTGAGTTAACGGAGTTAACCTGAAATTGACGATTGTCACATTTTGAAATCTTAAACATTAGAAACGTGCATAAATCTATTGAATTTTACACATATTGATAAAATAATACCCGCAGTTGGAAATTTTGGGGTTGACTTTTTAAATAAGTAGGAAAATGAAATAAATAATTGAAACAATTAAATCTTAAAATATAAACCAATGTGAAAATATCAATTTGGTTTAAATAAGTAAAGATGATCGAATAATACAAAATTTAGGGCAAACATTTACGAAATGAGATTTGAAGTCAAATGTCCTCAGTGTGAAAGAATAAGTAAATTATTAAAATCCTTGGTTGAAAGTCGGGTCACTAAATTAGTATAAATCCGATGAGTGAAATTTTAATTATGAAAACTCCGATAAAAGGAGGTGAGAAGTCAAATAAATGAAAACGAGAATCCAAAGAGTGGAAATGAAAAATCCGATAGGTGTAAATGAGAAGCCCAATAAGTGAGTACATGAGGTCGGGGTAAACGATGTTACAATTAATAATAGCGTACGATGAGTTTCATACGTGAACAAACTTGAGGTTATAAGTAATTGATAATACGATTGCGTAGAATGTAATAACATGAGAATGATGTGAGTTTCTTGGGTGACACATACGCGTATCAACATAAATAAAATAGCTTTTGATTGACAACCAAAACAATAGATGAAATGTGATAAAACGTGAATACGGCCACTATTATGAAACCATTTATATAATCGTCATTATAATAACGGTTTCTAATAGAGCCAAAACTTGCGGACAACCACACATAGGCCTCTTAATAGCTCAAATGAAACGAGGTAGAATAATGCATAGAATCGTGTTTACATAAATGCTTGAATATGATAACATAGTCATGAAAATATCGAATAAAAGATGAACGAAATTTTAGCGAAATTGAGGTTTTGAAAGTATTACACAAATTGTTACTGAATAGCTTGAATTTGGTCATGAATAATCAAGACACAAAATGAAATCTCATGTGCATAAAGTTACCATCGAAACATCTCATCAATGGAAAAGAAAATCACAATAACAGTGAGACTCGTATAAATGATGAAATATGTAAGTCACGTCATGTATAATAGAATAAAGCTGAGAATGAAGCCTTAAGTAAAGCCATTCAAGCGTTTCCAGGAAAATGTACATAGTAACAAAGCATCGCGGTAGCGCTTAGCTAGAGAAACATTTAAATCATTACCAAATGTGAATCTTGTAAGCCAAATTCTTAAAGGAATTTGTATACATACAGCGGTTGTTATAAAAAAAATTTATGAAATGATGCTTGCGATAATAAGAGGTAATAGTTCGCGTAAATCGTTATTGAACAAAATTCATGTCACAATATGAAGTATAAAGCATTTATAAATGCGTCCCAGAAAGATTTGCAAAGCCATGGTCATTGAGTTTATGCAAGATGGTGAAAGTTGTAATTTGTTATTGAATCAACCTCGCGTTCAACATTCAAAATGAAACCTCATATTTATAAAGTTTTTATGAGATTTATCACCTTAGGTGACAATATTTAAAATATTGAAATCACACATATAATCGTTTAATAACCTTTGAAAACAAATCCTCATAATAAAATTTTGTTGTCATGACAATCTTAGATTTTTGAAAGATGATTTATAAGATTTGGACAATATGTAAATCGTTAATCTTGAAAGAGTTTATAATCTATAAGTGATTATTTGAACACATGAGGTTGTTATAAATACTAGTTGTATATACATACATAAAAAAATTTAAGGGTAAAACGAAGCTTGCGTGCGTAGGGAGGGGTTTTAGGCTTCGAACGGTGAAAGGTTTGAAAATTTGGTGAAAAGTGAGTGTGTTTCGGTTGGCTTGCGTAGTTGGGTTTTCTTGAGTTGGATTGGTGAGCTTCGTTGAGTTTAGGTCGTTTGAGTGAGTTAGGCTTAGGTGATTTGTGTGAGTAGTAGTTTGGCTATTTAGGAGAGGTTTTGCTTATTTGAGCTCGGGTTAAGTTGATGGGTTGGATAATTTAATCTTGCTAGTTTGGGTTGAGATTCGGTTTATACATGTATTTCGTAAGGAGTATTTGAGGTTGCTAATTTTGATATCAAACCTATGGTTGGATCGGAACGGTGTGGCATCATGGTTTGTGATTTGACATAGCAAGGATCGAATGATCGAGTCATAGTTGGGTAAGCTTTGGTTTGTATATGTCCAAGGCATTTGTGGGTGTGTTTTTCGGTGTCTTTGAAGTATTTGGATAGTGAGTTTGATAGGTTTTCATGGCGTAAAAGTGTCGGTATTTAGGGCTTTTTGTTAGGTTGATTTTGTACATCTTGGATTTACGTGGGGTTTGAGTTTGTGAGGGTATAACTTTGGTATGTTAGGTTTCGTTCATATTAGGGAAAGATTTGAATGTGTGGGAAAACTTTTGTAGTGTAAGGATGGTTGGTTTAAGGTAGTAGCTCGAGATGGAATACGAGTGTTTAGAAGTTTGGTTGTTTTTTCAGGAAATTTTGACTACTAATAAGTATTAAATTGAAAATATCATAATTTATAAATTGTGCTTGAAACATTCTTGAAATTTTGATAATTAAAATTACAAGTTATTATGTATAAAATAAAATATTGAGATTCAAGCTTGTAAATCACAACAATTTTTATTGCTAAAAGTTTTCCACTAAAATGAGAGTTGTTACGATACATCGGGTCGGCTTAAGTTGTAAAATAATTTATGAGAAAAATTTTGAAATAAACCAATTCACGTAACGTAAATCGTTCTCGAAATACTTAACATTTACTAATTGAAAACATCATAGTAACTATGATAATAAGGTTTGCTTATTTTGAAGTTTATTGTAAAATAAGAGTCTATTGTCATGAAAAAGCAAAATAAGTTCTATAAGGGTCAAAACAAAATTCCTTGCTTATGAGGAAATAAGTATAAAAATAATAAGTTAATTTAATATCGGAATTTTTTAAGAGGTATCAAAATGAATGTTGAAAGTTTGCTTTGAGTATAAAAATTTGCGTATTGGAATTTTTTTTACCAAGTTCATTATTTAATATCATATAACGAAAAATATCACGGCAAGTTAAAATGACTGTCATTGTGAATCGAGAAAGGGACATAAACGAGTTTTGTCTTAAAAAAAATAAAATTTCTATGAACTTTTGTATGAGGATTTCAAGAAAATTACAAGCTATAGGTTTGTGAATTTCTTGAAAACTTAAGGCGAAACTACCATAAGAAATTTAAAACGAGGAAAATCGTATGATGTAATTTTTTTTATTGGTGAAAATTCATAATGATCCAAAAATGCATAACGAAGGTTGTTATAAAAATAGATTTTAGGTAATGAAAATTCTATCATGGATATTATGTAGGGTAGTGTAATTAAAATGTCGTGAGAAGTTTAAATAATTTATATGTGAAATGATCGTTCAAAAATAAGCGGATTCGTTATAAAATTTTTGAAATCTTGCACAAGAACTTTAAAGATAATTTAAAGTTTATATAATAGAAAATTTTAAGGTAAAAATTTATTATAAAACCTTTTTAGTATGATAAAATTCATATGATAAAAATTGAGTTTATAAATAGTCTTAATGAACAAGGATGACATATTAAAAATCATTATGAATAGATCAAACTATATATATATATATATATATATATATATTCCCCTTTTTTTAATTTTTATCGAAGAAATCGCAATGAACAAAGTTTTGTAAATAAACTCGTTGTGAAAACAAAATGAGAAAATTTGTGTATAAAGTTTACCATATAAAATCAAGATATAAAAGAATTATTCACAACAAAAATAACATTTATAAATGAGAACTTGTGATGAGAATTAATATGGCGAAGTAAAATGAAAAATTGTTTAAATCCTTGAAATTTGTAAATAACGTCTTGAGATTTAAAGGCGGAAAAATTGCGCCTGAATCACCATGACTTGATATTCCGACACTAAAAACCTTTTTACAAAAAAAAAATTCCTTGTTGAAGTCTAAACATGTGCACGTACCACCGCGTCTTTTTCATGTTTTCGACTCAAATAACGATTATAACAAATATAATAAATCAGAATACAATGTCATGTCAAAACACTAGTCCATGAACCACCGTGGTTCTATTGTTTTAACACCGAATAATTAGGATGGCGACCAGAACGCTCGTATTCGACAACTTAAAGTGGTCATCTCATATGAGACAATCTTTAAGGAAATTTGAAACAACGGGATCCAAGTTAAGCTCGTGATCCATAAAACACAATAAAAACTAATGTTTTTGCGTTTTAAGGTAAGGATACCTTGGAGTACTATGAAAGTGTGTGTATGTGTATATTTATGATTTGATGAAATAAATAAGTATATAAAGAAACAAGTGTAATGAACAATCAAGTAGGGTAAACACGTATAAGGACCCTAAAGCAAAGACTATACTAGGTCGTTACGTCTAACCACCTATCCTATAGTCTTGCGCTCTGATACCAATCTGTCACACCCCGACCAATGGCGGCGAAACATGCCGAGGTGCAACATGATTGGACAAATACACAAGACACTATTTAAAGTGACAATATTTAATCAACTCATTTTATTTCATAGATCAATAAACAACACATCTCGTTCATACAAACAAATTGAATACAAGTAAACAATTATATTGCTTGTTTTACTAATATCCTAATAGTCTTGGTAACGTTTTTCGTCAAGTCCTTGAGTCAACAAAAGTCAAACCTGTAACATTTCATAAAATAAAGTTTATCAACACAAAGGTTGGTTAGAAATTCATAAGTTTGATCATATAAGTATATAGTAATAAAAAGTCACAAAACTTGTATACGAGACGGTAAATAAATGCAATGCTTGGATAAATAGATATCGCTAACACATTAGCGACCTAGCTATAAGGGGATGCCAAATAGTCTAGGATTTTATAGTTATCGTTAATTGCATTATGTTAACGACACCTTGCTATAAGGGGTTGCCAAATAGACTAGGATTTTATAGTTCCACCAACCAAAAGCAATAAACACATAGGCATATAATCATAGTACACCAAATCGAGCAATAATTTAAGTAAAATATACAATAACGTTTGTGGGTTAAGATTCAAGTATAAAGCGTTTAGTTGAATAAGTATGAAATGTCACCCCAAAACGAAAGATGGAAAACATGGTATGAATGTACTCAAATTCAAGTAATAAACTTGAAAGATGGTTGATTTGGAGTTTAACCGGTATGTCGGGGTTTAACGAACGAAGCTTAAAATAAAAGAAGTCTTGTATTAGGAAAGTTATCTTGGAAGTCTTTAGGATAAAATAAATGTTAAGTAATGTAAACAATTAAAGTTAAAGGTTTAAATGTAACTATATAAGAAACAATAATAATAAGGGTTAAAGTATACAAGTTTAATATTTACTCAACATATCTTAAGTAATAAGGTGGGTAAAAATGCAAGAATGCAAGTCCCTTCGGAATATAGATACTAAAAAGGTTTTTAACGAGTGTTCGGGTTGTTGGTTCGGGTCTTGGTAATTGGTCAAACCCAAAGTCAACTTCCTAAAATAATAAATGTTATGAGATAACTTATAAAAATATATTTACACTTAACCAAGTATGTAGTTCTATTGTTTTAGAACTAACAACACACGTTAAGCGAGTGTTCGGTTTTGTCGGTCCAAACTTTGTTAAGAGATCAAGTTGGATCCAACATTCCCAAGTACTTAAGAAAATAATTAAAATCAGTTTGTAAACTATTTTTAAAGAAATATACAAGTCTTGATAGCTAAAAACACACTTGTGTGTCTTAAGCGAGTAAAAATCGGATTTGTTCGGTTTCCATCTCACAACAAGTTCATAGATGGTTTCCACATGCCCAAATATCAAAGAACTTGTATAACAATGTACAAATGAAAATACTTAAGTTTTACAACCAAAAAGTTAACAATAAAGGCTTTAAACAAAAGTTCGGTTTACTATCTAGAGTTATTTACGGTTAAACCGAAGCATAGACTTTTAGAACCCTTAACCATGGAACTTGTAAATATAACAAACAAACTAAAATGAGCAGAAGTTAATGTGCAATAATTGTCACACCCCGAAAATTTTAATTTAAACAACGGAAGACTTTGACCAATTCTTTCGGGTGGTGACAGACGCTGTCCCAGCCAATCACATTTAAGTGTACATTCCAAACGAAGGTTGAACTTTATTTGACCATTAGAGTTATTACACGTGTCATATTACACGATTTTTATGCAAATTACAAGTTCAACATAAAGTCAACATTTTCCATTCAAACACACGCCACAATTTTCCTAGCTCTTCGCGAAGCTTCCATACTTCATTTAATTACCTCAAAAGCATATTAAAGAATTGATCAACACATTGTGTTGTTGAGTTTTCCTTTATATCAAAATAGTCCATATATATATATATATATATATATATATATATATATATATATATATATATATATATATGAGTCGAAAACACAATCCATTTAATTAACAAGCCCGATATCAATTCGTGTGTAATCGTCACTACACCCCGAATTATATCCAAAATATCCATTGTATAATTGTCTACCACCATTATATCACCAACCGTGTGTAATGATCTACCGTCATTACATCACAAAACAGTAGGCATTTTATTTCTTAAACAAATTGAGTTGTTGTAGACGAGCAAAGAATACAACATTACGTATGACTATCATAGTTGATAACCCGATACATACAATACTCAAAATATTCCCACTTTTAGCCCAACGCGAATGGAAGTGGGGGGCATCACCCCAATAGATCTATTAATATTTATGTGTCCCTTTTTAAGGTTAACTGTTACTTATCCCAACTAGACTCATCCCGCATTATATACCAATTTGTAAAATAAAATGCCTTTATAAAACAACAACGAAATCAATATGTGATAAATAATATGCTTTTCCCCAAAACACAATTAAATATCGTTTTGAAAACATTTTCAGTTAAAAATCAAGGGGGGTTCGATAGAGAAACTCACTGTCTTGTAGCCTTTCCGAAAATCCCTTGTCCTATATTAGAACACGTTTTGTTAATAAAAACTTGATTTTAGTTTTTATACAAAACTCCTTTTTATTTTATAAGTCTTATTCTAGTATTCACATAATCACATAAACACATAAGCGAGTACACATAGTTCGGTTTTCCGTTTAGCTATTAATTAATTAAATTAATTAATAAACAACTAAAATATAAGAAAATAACTTAAGATTCAGTTGCTGGAATTTTTCAAGAAAATATTAATCTTATATTTTTCACAAAACTTGACGGTTTCGTCGGTTTTGTGCTTAAAATGCGTCAATTCGTTTTTTTTGTTTAAAATGTAACTTATAAATTATGAAAAATACTTGTTACGTAAATATTAGACAAGTTTTACAAGTTAACTTGTGAAAATATATTATTTTCATTTTTTGTTAATATTTTCTTAAAATAGCAACTTTTTAACATTTTCGTGTCGGTTTGCACGACACGAACCGTTTAGGACTAAGTATTATCATCTTGTCCTTTTCTCATGTATTAACTTATGTTATACATGGGCATTTTAACACTTTAGGGGCTGTTCTAAAACAGTCCCTGATAGTTGTGTCGGTTTTTCTTAAAAAGCCGATTTTTGACCGTTTAGGTTACTGACGAGTCAAATAAATTACACAAGTCTATGCTAATCATCATATGACCTAAACACACATATAATAACATATAACTTACCATAAATATAAGTTTTGACTATATATGTTCATAAGATACTTTAATCGAGTTTTTCGGTTCCTAGTTCGTATTTTAGATTACCTTAACAATGTTACTAGTTAAGCTTGTTATTTTTATATGAACAAATATCATATTAATACCTAAATTTCCAGGTTCAAATCATCATATCATATATGTATAAGTTCAAGTAGTTAACTAATAAATCAAAATATGAATTTTCTAAGTGTTTAACTAACAAAGTTTCTCTTTATAGTAACTTTTAATTTTTGATAATTCGATCTAATTCAATCTTTCCACTTTGATTAAGTACAATTATAATCTTAATTCATTCAACTTGTTTAATAGGGTTTCATGCATCCTAAGTGTCATATCCAATTTTGTTCTTTCAATTTATCATTCAACAAAGTTTCTTTATTTAGTAAGTTGTTCATTTTAACCAAGGTGTTAACTAATCAATGCTTCTAATCATGCACCCTATCTTAGTTCAAAGTTTTTATTAATCACATATTGATCACAAGCATCACAAGTATTCACATCAAAATCCAAATTTCAACTTTTCTTAAATTACCAATCTTGGTTAATTTTCAAGTTTCAACTATTAATTCTAGCATATATCCTATCCTAGTTTCAATTAGATTATTCCATATCATTTCTTGATTTAAAAATCCATCCAAATTCCATTCTAACAACAAACCCTAACATCAAATTCATTCAAGTTTATAACAAACAATCAAGAGATTCAACAACACTTATAATTAAACTAGCAATCAATGTTGGATCTTTAGGATGAATGTGTGCATGTGTAATGAGTTTGATTATACCATTTACACACACACACACATATACCCATGGCACATGCACACACACATACCTATTCACTTATTCAAGCTTTCAATCATTCAATCAACTCAAGAACATCAAACCTTGTATAGCCATAACCAATACTTAATTAACCATAATATAATACTTACTTGATTTCTTGATATTGTTAAAGATGAAAATGGTGAGTGATAGTAGTGTGTGTTTCCTAGCTTTAATCCTTCCTAATGGCTCCTTAATAGCTTAATCCTTTCCTTGATCTTAACTTAAATATCCATGTTCTTGATTATGTGTATATGTGTGTATATATCTTGATTTGAATTTGATTTGGGTGTGTTTAAAAGCGTGTGTGTGTCATGGGTTTTATAGAGAGAAAGAAAGAGTATGTCTGAAAAATAAGTGGTGGTGGGGATGCCAACACATAAGGGTAATGATTAGGGTAATCATTAGGGGTGAAAGGTGTATGGATGGGAATGCTATAACAAACATGTTTCTAGAAGATGTATTGATTGGAAATGACAAGTGTTATGTACAACTCATCTAGGTAATGATGACCACATGGTTTTAACTAAATCAATGGGTGGTGTGGGAGTGAGGTGTCTAGTTTTGATGGGAAAGGAATGGGTTGGGTGGGTGTTTAAACAATAATCTTAAGTTTTCGTTTTAAAGTCTAACGGATTTTAGCTAATCAAACGAATCCCGTTTCTAATAATTTTTGTCAGACTTTGAACGAAATTGGATTCTTGATAATACAAGCCTAAGAAACTAATTTTTGGAAATAGTTGACGTTGGGTCTTTACCGGGTCGTTCACCGACACTTGGTTACTTATTTTGCAATTTTTGCGATTCGAGCCTTCTAAAATTAAGTTTATACGTTGTCTCGACTACTTTAATATGTATTTTAATTTTTCGAGATCATTTGGCCTCTTTAAGGATTTATTTACTTTTTGACTCGTTACCTGAGGTTATTCCACGTGAGGCTCGTTACTTGGCAATTTTTGCACTTTTTGTTGACTTTGAAATGTCTAGATCACTAATAAAGGAGGTTTTTCTCATAATGACGGAATTTTATTGCTAACCGAGATTATATTAGTCGCGTCTTAGGCTAATTTTTAGCCGGGATATAAATACCCCTTAAACCACCCTAAAACCCTAATCCTCATTCCACTCATCCATATTGCCTACATACACCCTACACCTTACATATGGCCGTGAGAGAGAGACGGGATTCGAGTCCAAAGATCAAGCCAACCACTATTGAATCTTCATTATACGAGCTAGATACAATATAACCAAGCAAACCGCGACCACACCGATCGCATAAAGGTATGTTTTGATCCTAAAGTTTACGTTTTTATAAACGTTTAGTCTTGGAACTTAGAACGAGTATAGATCGGATATAAATGAAACGTAAAGTTGCGAACTTGATGCTGAAACGAACTCGTTAGACCTGCAAACATGTGCGGCTTGTGTAAAATGAACCCTAGATCTAGTATTAAACGTTTAAGCCTTAAAGTTTCATGCTTTATCCTGTTACGGGTCATGTTTTATCCGAAAATGAACATGAGAATGTTTACGGGTTTGGTTAAACTCGCATTCAAGGATTTCGCGATGAAACGATTATGATTAAGGGGTTTTAGAGCGAACAGTAACCACTGCTGAGCAACTTTGCCTTCAAGCTAAGTTCGCCATTGTTAAACTTCGCCACTTAAGTTCGCTGAGGTGTAAGTTCTCCTGTTACCAAGTTCGCCAATGTTAACTTCGCTGAACAGTAAGTTCGCAATTGTTAACTTCGCTGAATAGTAAGTTCGCCAATGTTAACTTCGCTGAACAGTAAGTTCGCCAATGTTAACTTCGCTGAACAGTAAGTTCGCCAATGTTAAATTCGCTTAATATTAAGTTATTCAAAAGTTAAGTTCGCTGAGAAATAAATTAAAATCCTAGTGAAAAATGTGTTAAGACAGCTCGACCCCAGCCAGGGGCTCTGCCCCTTGGACCCTGCTAGGGGCTGCCGCCCCTAGACCCCGCTGCCAGGGGCGCTGCCCCCGGACCCCCGTTCGTTGTGGGTAATAACTAAGTAGTGATAGTTAATTGATACGTGTAATTATTATACAGTCAGCCGAGCACAACTGAAGAAAAGGATTACCATTAACGGTGAACGTAACCGCATTCAGGTGAGTTTCTAGCCCCATTTTCTTGTTATGTTTTCGGGGCTGTGTGCATACTCGATGTGAATGTTAATACACTTACCTTAAATGGTAAGTATATGTCTTATTGACAATTGTGATAGTTAAGTATGTGTGCTTGACCGTACGAGAACGACCTTCGGGTATTGCACCTTTTGTTAAGGTAAGTATATTATAGTATGTATGAAAGGTAATGTAGGTTAAGGTTAAAGGGTTGCATACCCTAATAATATATGCGAAGGATAAAGGGTTGCATACCCTAATAATATATGCGAAGGATAAAGGGTTGCATACCCTAATAATATATGCGAAGGATAAAGGGTTGCATACCCTAATAATATATGCGAAGGTTAAAGGGTTGCAGACTCTTCTAAATTCTGCGAAGGTTAAAAGGGTTGCATACCCTAATAATATATGCGAAGGTTATAGGGCGTAATGCTCTCTAAAACGTAAGGTAAGTATATTAAAGAAAGAAAGTTCGAAGGTAAGTAAGTATGTTATAAACGAAAGCATGAAAGTACGTAGTTATGGATGTATTGTATGTTATGTGCTTAACTAGAACTCACTCAGCGTAACTGACTTTTAGTATGCACGCATGTGAGTAGAATGAGGCAGCTCGCTTGAGGGGACACGTGGCGTTGAATAAGAGGCTGGCATCGGAATACTCAAGATGTGTTATGTTTTAATTACTTAGTTTTGAAAGACAAGTTGTTTGTTTAAGACAAGTTTTGGATTGTTATGAAATGTCTATGAATGTTTTATGTTCTGCAAAAGTTTTAATTAACTCTGATATTTAGAACTGCGTTTATGAGTAAATCCAACGTCCAAATGTGAGGCACCGGTAACGGGGCCTTACAAATATTGTCGAGAACACTCAAATGATTTGACTTGGTAAACAAATCAAATCCAGAGAATTCAGGGATTTTAATTTAATAGGGGTGCAAACGAGACGAGCCAAGCCCGGGCTCGACCAGGCTCGAGCTTGGCTCGTTAAACTTATACGGAGCTCGAGTTCGGCTCGTTTTGTTCTTTATTTATAAAGCTCGAGCTCGGCTGGTTTCGTAGTTTTTCAAGCTCGGTCTCGGCTCGTTTAATATTATTAATTAATTTTTTATATATTTATAATTATATTTGTATATTTAATTTCATAATAAATTCATATATAAAATAACATATGTTATTTAGTTATTTTTTTTCATAAAATTATATATATCAATTAATAATTATTAAATATATATGTATCTATTAATATATATATTTATAAAAAAAATATAAATGGCAGGCTCGTTTAGGCTCGAGATCTGGCTCTAGCTCGATAAGTGAAGCTCGGGCTCGGGCTCGGGCTCGTTTATTAAACGAGCTTTCTTTTAGGCTCGAGCTCGGGCTCGTTTAAGCTCGGCTTGATCGAGATTTTTCAAGAGCCGATCTCGATTAGCTCGCGAGCAGCTCGACTCGTTTGCACCCCTAGAATTTAAACCAAAGATCAAGTCAAATATATCCCAATACTAGCTCAACTAATCCCGATGAACGCGAAGTACACATTGTTCTTGATTTCCAGAAATCTTTCAAAGAGCATTAATCAAGAACACACTTCCTAATCAATGATATGACCAACACTAAGCCTAGAATAGGTCTATAGGCTCTGCTACCAATTGTAAGTTCCAATGAAGGATCGTTCAATGCGATATCACTTAAACCCGTTGTTAGGCAGAATCTAACAACGAATTTATTCAATGCAAATATGATCAAACACAATAAACACACACAGAATGGCTTCAAAACACACGTTATATTCAACGTCGGCTGCTTAAGCTCTTAACAATGATTACAATACAATATGAATGTCAAAGCTCTCGTCTCTTACTGTCCACGAATGACCGACCCATATAATGACCTAGATACAAAGTATATGTAGTGTACCAAACACCCTAAGCCCAAAACCACACAAAGCCCACCAAAATAAAGAGATTTCGGTTTACATGATAGCCCAAAACCAAGCCCACAACGATTATGTATAAACCATCTAAGTGTAGCCCAACAACAGAAGAGAGAAATGTAATGTTTTTTAGTGTAATTATAGGATTAAGGATGAAGAACGGGTTGAGAATGCTCTAAGTTGTCGGAGACAAAAATAAGGGATTCCAAACACCCCTAAGATGGTGCGAACTTGATTATGAGAATCTACTTTTATTTTAACTGGATGTCATGTTTAGCCCTAATCAATTACCGAAAACACACCCAAACTCGAGTTTCATAATAATAATAATATATTTTGCAAGAAAAAACTGGCTGGCCTGGGCACTTGTCGACTGCTGTCACTCTAAAAATAAGAAAAATCAAAAACTCATCAGCATGTCACGCACAAACCCTAGTTGCTCACGGAAACGGCGGACAATCTCGTCAACCTCCCGGAGAAAATGGATCTAACAGAAGTTAGCAGCGTAGGTCAATTCCAACGTAATATGCGTTTTTAAAATAGTTTTGTTTGAAATTTGAGTATTCTTAAGTATTATAATAATAATACTTTGAAGCTTCTTTAATTCAAAGAAAAAGTAACAAATCCCTAGACCTGACATATGTTTGTTTGACCCGGTTTTAGAAAATATCTAATCTAACAAAGCTATTGGATACAGTTATGTCAGGTTATAACATATCAGATAAGATAAGATTGAGTAACAACTCAAAACATGGTACAATCAAAATGTTGGTTAAACCAGTCAATACGGGTCAGTGAGATTGGGTAAAAGTTTGAAGGACGCACACTTTAATTATTACTACTTAAAAAAAAGACATATGTCGTTACCTATTACATGAAGATTCAAACTGAATCTTTAAAAGAGCAATGCTGGACCTATTTCGAGGTGCCTCAGTTTTGGCTCGAATCAGTTTTGGCCCTAACTGATTTTACTCAGAACCTGTTTTTGACCGGGACAAAATTAAACCACAGTTTTGACATATACTCATTCCAGTTTCTGACCCTGAATCCGTTTACACCCGTCACCAGGAACCTGCAAACTTTACCAGGTTTAATTAAATCAGCATATATCCAAAAAGTTCTCATCAAAAAACTTACCGTGCTCCCGTATCATTTAAAGTGTTGTTGGAACGGGCTGGTAACAGTTGGTTATCATCGATACTGCATAATCAAGAAGTTGAGATGTAGTAGAAACAGTAAGTTGAGAGGCAAAAATAAAACTTCACTAACATGATGCAATCTAAATTAATCTTTCGGTTCATTAATCATTTACCTTGTTTAATGTAGTTCCAAAGAAGCGGAAGATTGAACCCACATTCGCCTTTTTTGTGAGGTATAAAGAAGAAGACTATGCTGTCGCGCTAGCAGAGAATCAACTTTCTTATTCAAACTTGGAGGATAAGGTTGCTGTTGATTTGAAGGCCCATAAGGTTCATCTGAAGTGTAAGATCCTCAATGACACGTGGGTGGTTTCGAGACTGACGACCACTTGGAAGCGTGGTTAGATCTGATGGCAAGTTCTGAGCTTTTTCTTGAAGCTACCGATGTCACTGTTTAGAACAAATTTCAAAGATCTGCGAATCCATAACATAATTAAAAGTATAATGGGATTTTCCACCAAATAATGTTTGAAGTTGGTTTATTTTAACTTAAATGAGTCTAAGACGATTTTAGTGTATGTTGGTATGTGTTTGATTATTGTTGCTTGAAAATTTATCTTCCCTCTTTGTTTGTTTTTTTTTTTGTTTTTTTTTTTGTAATAACTGGGTTTTCATTATAAGTTGTTGCTACGATGAAGTAGAGGTGCACACTCCAACCGGTTCATCTCTAACCGGAAAACTGCCTGCTAATAACCGGTTTTAGGTTTCAGCCCAAGAACTAGTTAATAACTAGTTTTTGAAAACAGATTAATGACGTTAAAAAAACGAGCTTCAGCTGTTATGACCGTTGGGTAAAGTCATAAGACCATTTTCACCTTACTTACTAGTATAAATAGGTATTGGGTGTGTGGGGTTGATTACACACTTATCGAGCTCTCAAAAGCGAAAAAAACCACAAAACCCACAAAAACTGAACTCAAAAATGACAAAAACCACTTTCAACCCCCCCCCCCCCCCTCCAAATGGCTACACTTGAACAACTTAATGTTTTAAAAACATTCTGGCCCCGGATCAAGTGCAACTTTCAACCGATGGAGCCAACATTTGGGTTTTCGACCTCGACAACCTTCGTGATAGTCTGGCAAAATTTATCATTCAAAAACGCTTGCCGTTTGATCATTTTGGCAACCCGCGCTTGACAAAGTTGATTCAAGAAACGCTCTAACCTGGTTATCAACACGTAAGTCGCACTACCTTAAAACACGATTGTCTAAAAATGTGGAAAAAAGCTAAAGAACAATTAACACCAGTGTTAACTTAACTACCGATGTGTTGGTAGGCTCCACACGGTATACTGTTTTCATATCTTTGCGTTACCGCGCATTGGTTTAATCCCGACACGTGCAAATGATGAAGCGTACGATTGCGTTTGAGTTATTTAGTTATCCTCATACCGCCCAAAACTTGTTTTATATTTTAGATTGTGTTATACAAACATATAAATTACAAGACAAGCTTATTTCCATACCTTTTGATAACACATCAAATAATACCGTCGCGGTTGAAAAACTAAAAACAAAATACCAATCGATGTGTGACGGTGTTTTTTTTTCATACTCGATGTGTTGCACATATCATTAACTTGGTACGTTGTGCAAGACGGTTTAAAAGTTAAGCAAAAAAAAGGTTAACCGAGCGTTTTAAAATACTGTTAAGCGAAATTATTAGAACAAGTAAACAAAGATATACAAGATATTTGAAATTGTGTACTGAAACAAATTCCATCACTTTAGGTTCGTATTTCGACGTACCTACTAGGTGGAATTTGACTTAGTTAATGCTTGATTGCGGGTTAAGACAACGACCGACTTTGGAATTATTTCATGACAATCTTTCTCTTAAACGAAAAGTTAAGTCATTTTTGTCGACGGGTTAGGACACGATACAAAGTTAAGCGATTTACTTAAAGTTTTTAAAAATGCAACCACTTATTTGTCGGGAGTTTATTACTCGACGAGTTCGTTGGTTCTTCAACAAATTTGGTTAGTTTGTATCAAATAAACGATTTTGAATATGTTGATCCAATGTACGATTATATGATAGCTCCAATGAAATTAAAATTGAGAAAATGCTTTGAAGAAATTTTGGCGGTTTTTACTTGTGCCGCCTCGCTGAACCCAATTTTAACCGTTACCGGGGTTGAAACTTTAATTGAAAAAAGTTGTCTGGCCTTTGGATTTGTATTTAGATGATAATAATTATGCATGAAAACAAGAGAGTAATTTAATACTTATTTAGAAAACATATTTGAATTATTTGCTCCTAAATATGGTTCAACACCGAATATTCGACAATCACTTAGTTTTGGAGAAAGCTCGTCATGAATTAAACCAAACATAAGTTTGTTTAATGATATAAGAAAAGACAAAATTAAAACACTCGTTGTAGCGCACCAAATAGCGAGCTAAGCCTGTATGGTGCTACCGATTTATGTTCACGACCGACTATTTTGAAAACTTTGATATTTTGGGTTAGTGAAAGCAAATGAAACCCCAATTCCCCGCGCTTTCCGCCATGGCCCGTGATTTACTAACCGTCCAAGCTTCTATGGTAGTTTCGGAAAGTGTTTGTTCTTTTAGTGGTAGGATTTTATCGATACAAAGGACGAGGCTAACACAGGTATCATTGGAAATGCGCATTTGCTTAAAAGACAACTTGGATGCGGCGGACCACATCCAACATACATCTAAATTCAGTGGCAGATCCAAGAAAATTTCCAATGGTTTCACTGTTTTTAAATGCTCTAATTTTATACGACCGGCCATAAAAATTTTCGGGTCGATTCGAAGGTTTGTGTCGGTCCAACGATTCGGGTCAGGCAAGGTTCATGAATCATTAAATAACATAAATAGGATAAATTAACAAAAAAAATCGGCATAGAAAGGATAGCATACATAAAAATATTCCTTGGAGCATCTACCTATTAAAGCAAAATCATTCTGTACAAGTTGGACATTAATTAAGACGTTCGAGTGGTGACAGACACCGATTAGCCATACAATATTTAAACACACACCATTAATGTACAAGTTGGACATTTATTATTGAAAACACAAGTTTCAAGTAATCAGAGTACATATTATATTAAAACATTATGTCCAACTGTCGGGATCTAGAATCCCGCATTTTCCCACGTTTTCTTCACGAAGCACCAAGTTTTCCTTTACCCGAAAAACACGTTTAAAATATACGTCAACACAAATGTTGGTGAGTTCTCAATAATATAAAATGTCCTTTTTCATTAAATTTCACTTTCTTCATTTCAAAACTATTTTGTCCGTACAAATAAATTTTTATATTTTACCCTGATCCCACGGGATCAAGGCCAACTTACACGAAAGTCGTTTAAAAATCATATAGTCGCCTCAACGACAAATCAAATGGACTCCTTTCGTATTAGCATGATAGTTCTCGAAATAACATTTTATTCTTCAACATTTGTGATACTTATAAACTAGCAAGGAATATAACAAATGTAATGCTACTAAACCTATAATCAAAGCATACAATAATTCAAAATATTTGCCCCCAACATTTAACCAGTGCGACTGGTCGGTAGGCAGGGCGTCACCCGATAGATCTATCAATATTTCTATGCCTTTTTACAGTTAATGATTATACAACTGCGATAACCACAATTTCCTGGAATATTGTTCAAGAGAATACTTATTCCCGTCAGCCCGACCACGCTTACCCACGTTGGTCAAATCTAAAGCCCTTACAATATCACAATTGTTAAGATAATAAAATGTGTTTTGACACAAAAATGTTTCATCCCGAAAACATTGATAAATCATTTAAAACAATTAAAAATGGTGGGGATTTCTGAGAAACTCACCTTGACGGTTATTGTCGGTTTTAGTTCACTTCTCGTGTCCTATTCATTTAGTACACGTTTTTAATAATTTATTCCCACAATAGTCTTAAATTATTCTCTCAACTTAAAGTGTTCACACCACTAGTATTTCCAAAAATGTTTAACTTGTTTATTAGTTTAAGTGTTCAACGACCCTCTGACGACTTTGGTTTGGTTAAGTCCATATTATATATATTCACTCAAGCACATAACATATATATCATAAGCACATATATATAAATATATATACACACACATATATATTTTTATGTATACTTATATGTTATTAACATGTATATTTATATATTTCTTAAAATTGTTTATTAATTATTAATTTAATATTTAAATGTAATTATAGTAGAACCTCTTTTTATTTGCTGAATTATTTAAGTCTTTCCCAAATTTTACAATACCTATGTTAATTTGTAATATTTTACCGGTTTTGTCGGTTTAGCGTTTAACAATGAATTGTTTAATGTTTTTATTAAAAATTAATCTTTTTAAGTAAAAATGTAGTTTTTATAGCTGAAGTAAATGTGTTTTATA
This sequence comes from Bidens hawaiensis, assembly GCF_021521415.1. Lineage (NCBI taxonomy): Eukaryota > Viridiplantae > Streptophyta > Magnoliopsida > Asterales > Asteraceae > Bidens > Bidens hawaiensis. The sequence goes on along the minus strand of NW_027494409.1, from coordinate 260,915 downwards.
ATTTAGTTTGAAAAAATATATTTGTTGCGGTTTAGTTTAAATTTAGCAAAAATGGTCATTTTTAACGTTTTCGCGTCGTCTTTCGCGACGTGACTCGTTTATTGTCAAGTTTTATCATCTTGACCAATTTACACACAATATATGGTGTAATGTATATGAGTTTTTAAGTTTTAAGGGCTGTTTTATTTCAGCTCCTAAAATCTTTGTCGGTTAGCTTTAAAAAGCCGATTTTTCGACTAGTTAAGTACTCGACACTCATTTTAAAGCAAATAAATCATGTATATAATATATCACATCAAATATAATTATTATAAACATGCAAAAACATAAAATTTCCAGAATTAATATTATGTCTTAAAAATCATATTTTATTAGTTAAAAACATGCATTTATTTTATATCATAAGTTCATTATGTCACACATCATTAACCATACTTATGATATTAATTTCTAATGATTTGTAACATTTAATTTAACTAATAAAATTAGATTTTATTCCATTCATTTTGTAACCTATTTATCATTTTTATTGTTTATATCAAAATATTATTTTTCCAAGATTTATCCTAGGTTTTTATGACAACTTTTTGTATACTTTTACTTTCTTGTCTTTCAACTTACTAATATTATTATATTAATACATGTCAACCATTTTCAAAATCATATTAACAAGTTTACTAGTAACAATTCAAATTTAAACATAACAATCTTAAGTAGATTACATGCATATATAGTTTATGTGTTTCTATCAACAAGAATATATATCTAAGTTAATATTATTACCAATCTTGTATTATAATCAAATTAAATCTCATTTTTTTTGTCAATAATCATATATGTATTATTAAACTTTAACATGCATATCAATATTCAAGCATAATCATCTAAATACACATATGTATGTAACATTAAACATTTGTAAGTATACATATTCATACTCTCTCTCTAATTCACGGCTCTCTCTCTCTATACCTCTTTATATTCTCATCTTTTAATCTCCTTTTTAATATTTTAGATCTTAAAATCACCAAACCAAGCTTAACAATATGAATATGGAATTGATATGCATGTGTGTGTATGTATATGTGGATTCGGGTTCCACATACACACACACATAACCCACGGGTCATACATGCATACATATACACTTTGAAATCTTCCATTTTCACATGAGTTTAAGGGTTTGGTTACTTGTGTGAACCCTTTTAAGATGCAAGAACAAGTATATTGCATCCAAAACTTAAAGAATGGAACTAGGGTTTCGGATTTACCTTAGGGTTTTAGAGAGAGGTGTAAGAAAGTAAGATTGATGGTCTCTTAGTGTATGCTCAAGGCTTGAATCTTCCTAACTTTGCTTCTAACCCATCTTTCTTGATTTGATGCTAGGGTTTTGATTGTGATTTGGATAATAATATGAAAATGAAAGAGAAAGATGGATGTGGGGGTGGAGTTCGGCCGCAAGAAAGGAGAAAGGGAGGGAGAGAGTGGGTGGTGGCTTGTGTTGGGAAGATGGAGTATTAATATGGTGATAATATTGGGACAAGTGGAATTCTAGGTTTATGTGTTGTACATGCATGTATATAGAGTGATGAGAAAGCAAACATGGGTTGGGATAGTGTGAAGGGGTGGACGACTAGGGGGGGGGGTATAGTGTAAATATATTATTTTTTTGTTTAATTAATTAACAACATGTATTTTATTTACCCCATTGATCTTATTTTATAAAATACAACTAGTTAGGATTAGTTTTATGTAAAACCAATTACATATCTGAATTCCTTGTAAAATTAGCTTCGAAACAATATAAAGATGCAAATTTTTGGAGTTGGTTGGTTTCAGGTCTTTACGATGAGCGGTATTGGCTTCTACTAACTTATTTTCTAAATTTCGCGAATCGAACATTCTAAAATTATACTTATGACCTAATATTAATATATTTACCGAATTTATATTATTTTAGGACATTACCAATGTTTAGGAATTTATTTGGACTTTTAACCTTACCCGGGTCGCTGTCAGTGTTAGTTTTGAGCAGTATTCGATACGCGCCAAAACTTAACTTTTTGAACACAATAAAATATAATACTCATATTCTTAGAGTCTTTAGACTAAAATATTACTATTTTATTTTCCATAATATGAGATTACACGATAAACACGGATTACATTAGCACATGATTAGTCTTAAAAAGCTTAGTTGTCTCATTTTCCCCTCCTTTAAGAAATTTCGTCCCGAAATTTAGGAGGTAGCACTAGTGTCGGACTCAACAGGGAACAAGTGAGGATATTTTCTTTTCATTTGTTCTTGACGTTCCCAGGTGAATTCCGGGCCTAACCTGGAATTCCAAGGAACTTTAACCAATTTAATTGGATTCCGTCTTAGTTTTTGAATTTTCCAATCCATAACCTCAACGGGTTCTTCGACGAATCGAAGCTTATCATCTACTCGAACGTCATTCACAGAGGTGATTAGGGATTCGTCAGACAAGCACTTCTTCAGGTTTGAAACGTGAAACACGTCGTGTATTTCACTGAGTTCTTGGGGTAGTTCAAATCGATATGCAACAGGACCAACTCGGCCAATGATTCTAAAGGGACCAATATAACGAGGACTTAGTTTCCTTTTCTTTCCAAATCTAACAATTCCTTTCCATGGTGATACTTTTAACAAAACTGCGATTGTCGGCATAGCTCTTTTGTCGATCAGCAGCTGCCTTCAACCTTTCCTTGATTTGAGAAACTCGGTCGGTGGTTTCCTGAACAATTTCAGGTCCAGTTAGCTGTTTTTCTCCAACTTCTACCCAACAAAGTGGGGATCGACAGTTTCTCCCGTATAAAGCTTCAAACGGTGCAGCTTTAATACTAGAGTGGTAACTATTATTGTAAGAAAACTCAGTCAAAGGTAGGTGAGTATCCCAACTTTTTCCGAAATCGAGAACAAAAGCACGTAGCATGTCTTCTAAAGTCTGAATCGTTCTTTCACTTTGACCGTCTGTCTGCGGGTGATAGGCAGTACCCATATCTAGACAAGTTCCTAAGGATTCATGCAATGATTGCCGAAAGCGCGAGACGAAACGATCGTCCCTATCAGAGATGATTGAAACAAGAATGCCATGTTTCGCTACGATTTCCTTAAGGTAAAGTCTAGTCAACTTTTCTATACTGTCTTTTTCTCTGATCGGAACGAAGTGTGCTGACTTAGTCAACCTATCCACAATTACCCAAATAACATCATGATTATTGGGTGTTGGTGGAAATTTGGTGACAAAGTCTATTGTGATATTGTCCCATTTCCATTGAGCAATCTCGGGTTGTTGAAGCAATCGAGGTGGCTTCTGGTGTTCATCTTTAACTTTAGAACATGTTAGGCATTTGCTGACGTAAACGGCAATGTCTCCTTTCATGTTTGGCCACCAGTAGAGTTCTTGGAGATTTTTATACATTTTTGTCGAACCTGGGTGAATCGAATATCTAGACTTGTGCGCTTCGTGTAGCACCAATTTTCTCAAGTTCCCATATCTAGGCACCCAAACTCAATCGATGAGGTATGAAGTACCATCAGATTTGGTGACAAATTCGCATTCAAGGCCTCTCAATTTCTCTGCCTTTATATATCGAGGTTTTAGAGCTTTGCGTTGTGCATCACGTATTCGAGTAGTGAGATTTGCCTGTATCGTTAGACCTAGTGATCGAACGCGTAATGGCTTTTCTCTTTCTTTTTTACTTAACGCGTCTGCCACGACATTTGCTTTTCCTTGGTGGTAGCGAATATCGCAGTCATAATCGTTAAGTAGTTCAATCCAACGCCTTTGTCTCATATTGAGATCTTTCTGATCAAAGATGTGCTGGAGGCTTTTGTGATCAGTGAAAATTGTACACTTGGTACCATATAGGTAGTGTCTCCAGATTTTAAGTGCAAAAATAACATCTCCCAATTCCAAATCGTGAGTCGTGTAATTTTTCTCATGCACTTTAAGTTGTTGGGATGCATATGCTATCACTTTATCTCTTTGCATAAGCACGTATCCAAGACCCAATCGTGAAGCATCACAGTATACAATGAATCCATCTGTTCCTTTTGGAAGGGATAGAATAGGTGCACTACACAACTTTTGCTTAAGCAACTGAAATGCCTCTTCTTGTTTCTCGGTCCATTCATACTTTTTTTTATTTCTGGGTCAATTGCGTCAAAGGTTACGCTATTGATGAGAAATTCTCGATGAATCTCCTATAATACCCAGCTAGACCTAAGAATTGTCTCACTTCAGTTGGAGACTTTGGTGCTTCCCAATTCTTAATAGCCTCGATCTTTGAAAGATCAACGTGTATTCCTTTCTCATTGACAACGTGTCCAAGAAAGTGAACTTCTCGGATCCAAAAATCGCATTTTGAGAATTTTGCATACAGATTCTCCTTCTTAAGCAGTTCCAAAATCAACCTTGGTTCGTGAGTAGATAAGTATATCATCGATGAATACTATCACGAATTTATCCAAGAATGGCTTGCAAACTCTATTCATCAAGTCCATGAATATAGCTGGAGCATTTGTCATTCCGAACGGCATGACAAGAAATTCGTAGTGGTCATAGCGAGTTCTGAACGTTGTTTTGGGAATATCTCCTTCTGCTACTCTGAGTTGATGATATCCAGAATGTAAATCGATTTTCAAGTAATAGCTGGATCCTTGCAGCTAATCAAACAGATCATCAATCCTCGGTAGTGGGTACTGATTCTTAATAGTTAGTTTGTTCAGCTCCCGGTAATCGATACACATTCGGAATGATCCATCCTTCTTTTTGATGAACAGAACTGGAGCTCCCCAGAGTGAAAAGCTAGGTCTAATAAAGCCTTTATCCAGTAATTCTTGAAGTTGATTGGACAATTCTTGCATTTCTGACGGGGCTAATATGTACGGAGATTTAGCTACCGGTGCAGCGTTTTGAACAAGATCTATCCTGAACTCAACTTATCTTTCTGGAGGTAAACCAGGCAAATCTTCGGGAAATACCTCTGGAAAATCTCAAACAACTGGAATGTCTTCGAGTTTACGCTCCTTGGCTTTGGTGTCGACTACATTAGCTAAGAAAGCCGGGTATCCTTTTCGTAACATTTTCCGGGCTTTCATCACATTGACAAATTTCAAATCTGCGTTGCTTTGATCGCCACGGATTGATAGAATTTCCCCATTAGGAATGGGTATACGAACTAACTTCTTGGAACCGACAATTTCAGCCTGATTCCAAGATAACCAGTCCATTCCTACAACGATATCAAAGCTGCCTAATTCAACTGGAAAAAGGTCGATCTCGAATTTTCGATTTTCTAGTTGAATGGAACAACCTTGAATGATTTCCCCGGTTTCTATAAGCTTTCTGTTGGCTAATTCAATGGAATATTTGTTCTCTAATTTACTAGGTTTAATGCCAAGTAATGGTTCGAATTGTTTAGAGACGAAACTCAAATCCGCACCCGTATCGAAAAGAACATAAGCATAGTGGTTATTAACTAGAAACGTACCAGTTACCACAGATGAGTCCTTACGGGCCTTCTTTGCATTCATCTCAAATGCTTTCCCCTTTGCAATCTGACCCTTAAGCTTTGGACATTCGTTCCTATAATTTCCTTCAATCCCACATTCATAACATCTCCTCCTATTGGGATTTGTTGATCGGTAGCGACAATCTTGGGTCAAGTGTCCATATCGGTTGCATCAGAGGCATCTTTTGCAGGCACCATAATGGCTTCCACCGCAAGTGTTACATCGAGGTGTTTGATTAGTGTTTCAAGCGTTAGCAACAAACAAACGACTTGATCCTTGGTTTCTTCCTTTCTTAAATTGACCTCCTGAATTACCCGTCCATTTTTATTTGTTATCTCCAACATTGGCAACCTTCTTCTCTGATTCCCCTCCATCTCCAATAGTTTTCTTTCCGACATCCTTTTTAACCAAAATACCTTTACGAACCGCATTGTCAGTGAGGGTTTTTGCTAAAATACGAGCAGATTGAGTCGTATCAGGTTTAGAGGAAGTCTCCATCCCTTTAATCTCTGGTGCTAAACCCCATATGTATCTTTCGATTCGAACATATTCCGGGTTAACCAAGCGTGGTACCAGTCTAGCTAGCGCATTAAATCGTGACTTGTAGGTATTAACGTCAGCTCCCTCCATGGTTAAATGCCAGAAATCATACTCAATCTTCTGAAGCTCGTTTCTAAGACAATACTCTTGTAACAACATGTCCTTTAACTTCTCCCAAGATAAACCGTATGCTGCCTCTTCTCCCATATTCTAGATTAAAGAGTTCCACCATTCTAAAGCCTCATCTTGGAAAGACAAACACCGTATTTGACTCTTTCGGCTGGAGAATAGTTACTAATCTTCATCACAGATTCCATCTTTTCGATCCATCTTATAATCGCTAAAGGACCTTCGGCTCCTGTAAAAGTTTTAGGACTGCACCCTTGGAATGTTTTGTAGTTATATCCAAGTAATTGATTTCCTGAGGGGTTACCCGTAGCGGTTCCAGTAACAGTACCCATAGGAGTACCGTTCCCGGTTTCATTTCTCATGTTTTGACCTCGGTTGGGGTCAGTACCTCGGTTAACGTTCTGCTGTTCCTGATGCGTGCTGTGTAGCTTCTATAAAATATGCTAGATTGGATATTTAGCTTTTGCACAAGATCGTGTTTTAAATTTATAAAAGTGATTTCTACAAAGACTAAACACACACAAAATAGGCAAGTGTACATATCGTATATGTAGAATAGTATTGGTAAGAACCAAGTATCGTTCCGTGGACACAAAGGTTTCTAATAATAAATCGTTGTTTTACTTCAATCGGAGGTTTTAATCATTTTGAGATTAATTTTTGGACTTTTTTATAAAATATAAATAATTATATATATATAATATATAGGTGACCAAGATAAGAAATTCTAAACGAGTTGTTCAGTTATACGAAGGTTACCATCTAAGATCAAGAATCCAATCCATTTTAGCATTGATAATTAATATGTAGACATGTGATAAACTTACCGTAACAATATATGATAGATAACTCCTTAACCCAAAGTGAGCATCTTTGGCACTAAGGAGATGATATGTGCATTTTAAAGTCCACCCTTTCCTAATGTCATACCATCTCAATGATGTCAATTTAAGTTGTCAAGTAGTTTCGTTAAGTAGAAAGATTAGGATTGACTTCAATTTCTCGAATACCAATTCTAACAACTTCGGGTGATTGTAGTCCATCACACAACCTCCCTTGGTTGATTTAAGTAGGTTATGATTACACATTCCATTAATATATGGTTTCTTTAGCTAATTTGATATCCTAAGCAAAGTCATTTTCAGATTACCAAGGTTTAGAAAAATACACCATAACTTATATCTCATCATTTCTAAGTACAATATAAGGATCCATGTTTCGATAATGTATCAAAGTATTTCTATCTTTCAAGAACATGAATCAATCATGAACGATTGCCAAAGAGATTGACAACCACCAACTTTGAATTAGTGATTTAAGATGGTGAAACATTTCTCATCAAAAGATAATTGTAATATAACCATGTACTTAACTAGACTACATCACATGTCTTGATTAATTATCAATTAAAACAAAGCTTCTTCATAGATTTTAGATGGTAAAAGGAGTTTAGCTCATAATGAGCATTATGATGAACATTAAGATGATTGATAATAACAAATACATGATTAAACTTGGAACAATCTAACCAAATGTAGATGAATCCTTCTTCTTAATGATGGGGATGATGGTTGATGATGATGATTAGTGGTGATGACCTCCAAACCTTCAAACTCTTCACTAGATCTTCAAGGTGAGTGTTAGTGTGTGTTTTTATAAGAGAGAATCGGATAGAAATCTTTTCAAGGCACACTTGATGAATGCAACATGAGCCACTATTTATAGGCAATCTGGATGGTGAGGCACGGCCCCGTTCTTGATGAGCACGGCCCCGTGTATTTTTATGACATGTGCCATATTTGTTTTGTCTTTTATGTGAGCTGGCAACGGCCCCGTGGTTAGCAGACACGGTCCCGTGCTTTTTAGTGACATGTGCTCAATTCTTCTTTGTCTTTTCTGCATTCCCGTCTACGGCCCCTTGCATGCTGAGCACGGCCCCATGCTTTTGTTCTCAGATTTTGTCTTTTCTTGTTCCATAAGCATGGGGGCGTGTTTCTTGAGACATGGGGGCGTGTTTCTTTGTTTTCTTGTATTTTCTTCTGTTTTTCTTCGTCTTTTTGCTTGTTTCTTCGTTTGAGGTTTGGTTTCACCTGAAATTACGTTTTATTATGTTAAGTAGCCTTTTATGCTATGTTATTAGATAGAAATTGCAGTTTTTTGAGATTATTTGATGCTGAAAAGATGTATATTTCTATGTACATCAAACATCCCCACACTTGAACATTGCTTGTCCTTAAGCAATCGTCTTATAAATGTTCTCTAAAAACAGCAAATTTAGATTATAGTTATTCCTTAAGCGAGCTCCAAGAAGATGAAACAAAATAACCAATCTTTATGTTAGTGATAAATAAGAGAGAACTTTTGTTTTTATGAGCTTCTGTTTATGCAAAACGTCACTTTCTCGCAATGTTCACTCACACTCGGTTTTTATATCTGATCATACCTGGGATGTAGGTATGTGAACACTCTTAGCCAAAATGCAACATGTGATAAATAAGCTTGTAACAAGTTCAAATCTCCACCTTTTGAAGGGTTGCATAGATCAGAAGGTAAAAAGGGGTTCCGGTTTATTGTGAGTAGGGATTGGTATTTTGTGGTGGTTCAAGGTTTAATGGTAAATACAAATTCCGCTGTTTGTCGAGAGTCTTGAGATGTCTTCAATGGTTAGCTCCTTTTCTTCGATTTTTTTTAAATACTATATACCTAATGACTCTTTTAAGGTCAGATCGTCAAGACCAGTTTTATCGAGGATGTGGATTAATTCTTCCTCAATCCTGTTATAAATATAACTTCCAACTCTAATGGATCGTTCGGCTTTGAGCATAATAGCCCCCATCCTCATTAGTTCGGTATATTCATGCTGAGACTGAGTTTGACTTTTTCTACATCTTCCTTCGTGGGACCAGTTTCCGCAACCTAAGCATCGTTCATATCTTTTTGCTCTTCTCTTCATTGCGTTTTTGGAAATTCCACAGGATGGTGTCCTTTGTTCGTTTTGGCGCCACTTTTTCCTCACCTCATTGCTAAAGAGAAAGATTATCTCCCTAAGTTTTGAAGGCAACCTAGGTTTTGTGAAGTGTATGCAGCAAAGGAAATTGAAATCAAAAGAATGCATTTCCAGTTTTTTAGGGTCTGCCGGTAAAAGACCAGTGTTGTATTTTACCGGTTCAAAATGGATAAGGTGATCGGATTTTTGGGTTTTGTAATTTTGGTAATGGGTTTGTGTAAATATTACCTTCTTCTTTATACAACGCTTCGTGCGGTCTTGAAATGAATAATTGCGACAAGTTCTAAATTACACGAAACATATGACTCACTCAAAGCTTCCGGCATGAGGTTTATCTCACAGTAACGGAGGAATTGGGTATTAACGCCATATTTTGCATAAACTTATTCTCAATATTACAAAACTTCTTCTTACTTTTTCACTTTTATGTAATGATTGGTTATTTGCAAAAAATTTTCTTGGTTTTCTTTTTAGGTTTAGAATAATCGTTGTTTTCTGCAAAATATATTTGTTTTAGAGAATTTTTATAATTAGTTGGACAAAAAAATTGGTCAAGTAATTCCCCTCCCCACACTTGAATCTCACATTGTCCTCAATGTGATAAGATTCATAAAAATATAAAAATTCTAATTGAGTATTATGGGTAGAAATAGAGAGTTACTTCTCTATGGTTTAACGAAATTTCGACAGAGCGTCCCCTGTTTTTCGTCCGTTTTCATGTTTTTGTACCTGTATAATATAAAACTGCAAACAACCACAAACAACCAAGCATAAACTACTGAAAATTGGGTAAGGAATCATCCATCCCTAGCCCTATTGGGCTAAATTAGAACCTATCATAATGTCTTTGGAACCAACGGCCATAAAATATCCAAATCAACATAAAAATAAACAAACAAGTACGATGAAAAGTAAATTATTTAAAACACATAAAAAGTTCATGAAATACTACCAACCCGTAGTGAAAAATAGGGTTTGAAGAGATAGAAAGTTATTTTATTAAGTTAAAAACTCTTAACTGCCCTGACACAAAAAACACGGTCCCGTGCTTCAGGAAGCACGGTACCGTGCTGCATAGTGCAGACAATACTGTTTTGTTTATTTGTCGAGTTGGTTTGTTTTTAACTTGGTTTTTATTTTCTGGTTATTTTAAACTTGGTAAAAACATCCTAAATTTCATTAAGAACATAAAAGTAAAGACCTAATTAAAGATAGATGAAATGAAAAGTACAACAAAAATTCTCGGGTCCTAACACATAGTTCTAGCGGAAACAACTTAAACGAGAAATAAAGGCAGAAACTTCAACGGCCACCACTTCCGAACAAGTCCTGGATGTGTGGTGGTGCTTGTTTGGCTTCCAAAATTTCGTCAAGCTTTTTGTTGAGCGTGATGATTTCTCGGTTGAGAAAGTTAAGTTTGGAAGTCACATCCTTGTGGTGGCCATCCACAACATGGAAGTTTTCGAACCTAAGCAGGTCGACTTTGTTAATCAACTCGACTACTCGAGCTTCGGTTTGCATATTGCTTTCAACTTGATCTCTTACGATGCATTGGAGTCGCATGACTTGTTCCTCGAGGAAGAAAGATTCATGTTGTTTCCCTTTTTTCACCGGCTTCCATTCAACCCGTTTTCCTTCCATGTAGGTAATTTTTGTTTGGTGTGAATGGAATAGTGAAATTATGCATGCATTATATAGAGACTGGAAAGTTGAACACGACACCGTGCATTATGAAACACGGCCCCATGCTGCTAGAAGAATAAATGTTCCCGAGTCAGAGAATTGTACGGAGTCAGCGCGTATCATGCTGAAGATTCTAGGGTGACCACGGCGCCGTGTTTAGGAAAGCACGGCCCCGTGCTTTTTGTCCCAGTGTTTTTCATTTTAATTTTTCAACATGATTTACTATCCGGAATTTTTAGAATGACGTTTATTGTGATAATTTGGAAGTTTGGTCATCTAAAAATTACTTTTCATTAAATAAAGATCCTAGAACAATTTCGGGATAAGCCTGGGTTTCCTAAGAAAAGAAAATAGTCGGGTTAAGCCCGAAGTCCTAACACATTGTGCTTAATGCACTTGATTAAACATAAAAGCATAAAATTAAGTTTCCTAGAGTTCCCCGAAAGGCTCTCTTCCTCCGAATGGTCCTGGTGGTGGAAAATACGTGAAACCGAGAACTTGAAACTGGAGTTGCTCGTTGATGTCTCGGAGTTCCATTTTCATGTTTTCCACAGATTCTGTGAGTTGTACGAGACGCATCTCCGCAAGGAGATTCATTTCGGTGAGTTCTTTCACGAGTTCTTGAAGTTTCAAAAGAAGCTCGGTTTTGGAAACATGGCGGGCATCATTTCTCGGATGTCGGGAAATGGGAATTGCTTCATTCATCTCAGTTAGTATGCTGAATTTCCAGAGGTTTTTGGTTTGTTTTTGGTTTGTGCAAGGAATGCAATGACACAAGGTCTTTTTATAACCAAACAAGAAACCAAGAACGGCACCGTGCATATGGAAGCATGCCTCCGTGTTTTTAGTCTGACAATTCAGTTACAAACCAGTCTGACTGAGATTTTTGCAGCGTAGATGCCGGCCCGTATTTTTCGGCATAGGACCGTGCTTTTGAGAGCACGCCCCCGTGGTTTTTATGTTTTCTAATTTTTTTTATTAAACAAATTACAAGGCCTAGTTTTGAGAAGGTCTTGGCCAGACCTTATTTCTTCACGTTCTTAATCAAGAAGTTTGGAGGGTTAATACATCCAACACTTCTTTGAGTGGACCGTCGATATATGGTTTTAATCGATGTCCATTTACTTTGAACTTCTGGCCGTTTGAATTTGAAATTTCGATGGTTCCGTAGTAAAAAATTGTTTCCACTACGTATGGACCTGACCATCGGGATTTCAGTTTTCCTGGGAAAAGACGTAAACGAGCGTTGTATAGCTGTACACAATCGCCGATTTTAAATTTTTTATTTCCTTTTAAATGAGCGTCGTGTATGCGTTTAGTCTTTTCTTTGTAGGACCAGGAATTTTCATAGGCCATTGTTCTTAGTTCCTCGAGCTCATGAATTTGATCTTCCCGGTTTGCTCCGACGGACGTTAGATCAAAGTTCACTGCTCTAAGGGCCCAGTAGGCTTTGTGTTTCAATTATACTGGTAGATGACATGCCTTCCTGTAAACGAGCTTGAAGGGTGTCGTTCCTATGGGAGTTTTGTAGGCCGTCCTAAGGGCCCACAATGCGTCATCTAATTTTTCTGCCCAATTTTTGCGATTCATCCCCACACTTCTTTCCAGAATTCTCTTAATTCCTCGAATCGAGACTTCCACCTGTACACTGGTCTGCGGGTGATATGGTGTTGCCAGGCGGTGGTGAACCCCATATCGTGCTAAGACCTTGTACATCAGGGTGTTACAGAAGTGAGTACCTCTGTCGCTGATGAGGGCTTTTGGTGTTCCGAATCTTGAAAATAACTTTTTCAGAAATCGTACAACTACTCGAGCATCGTTAGTGGGAAGAGCTTGTGCTTCTACCCATTTAGATACGTAATCGAATTCTACAAGAATGTATTTGTTTCCGAATGAGTTAGGAAACGATCCCATGAAATCTATTCCCCATACATCAAAGATTTCACAAATTTGAATTCCATTTTGAGCCATCTCATTTTTCGATGAGATGTTCCCGGCTCTTTGACAAGCATCGGATGCTTGGATCAAAGTTTGTGTATCTTTGTATATAGTGGGCCAGAAAAATCTTGCATTAAAAACTTTTCTGACCGTGGTGGCGGTACCGTGGTGTCCGCCTGTTGGTCCTTCATGACAGTGTTTGAGAATGTCTAAGGCCTCCTTGCCTGCTATGCACCTACGAATGACTTGATCCGCACCTATCCTAAATACGTATGGATCTTCCCAGAAGTAAAACTTAAAATCGGAGAAGAATTTCTTTCGCTGTTGATGGGTAAGTCCTTTTCTGAGAATCCTACAAGCTAAGTAATTTGCGAAGTCGGCATACCAAGGACTTTCGTCTTTTATCCTTTATTACGTCTTGAATGTGCATGAGGACTTCATGTGGGAAATTATCATTGATAATTTCCTAGTGAAGTTCTTCGGGGGTTGGACATTCTAAACGTGAAAGATGGTCAGCGGCTACATTTTCTGCTCCTTTCTTGTCTTTAACTTCGATATCGAATTCTTGGAGTAGTAGGATCCACCGGATGAGTCTAGGTTTGGCATCTTGTTTGTTGAATAGGTATCGTATTGCGGCATGATGGGTGTAAACTATGGTTTTGGAAAGAACTAGGTATGATATAAATTTTTCAAAGGCAAATACTACCGCTAGTAACTCTTTTTCTGTTGTGGTATAATTTTCTTGTGCATCGTTAAGAGTTTTACTGGCAAAGTAAATTGGGTGAAAGTGTTTTTCTTTGCGTTGTCCGAGTACGGCTCCAACTGCAAAGTCGCTTGCATCGCACATGATTTCGAATGGAAGGGTCCAATCGGGTGTGGTCATGATTGGTGCGTTAACAAGTTTTTCCTTCAGTGTATTGAATGACTCAACACATTCCTCAGAGAAGACGAATGGTGTGTCTTTTTCTAGAAGTTTGGTCATAGGTCTTGAGATTTTTGAGAAGTCTTTTATGAAGCGGCGGTAGAAACCTGCGTGACCTAGGAAACTTCTAATGGCTTTGACCGAAGTTGGTGGCGGAAGTTTGGATATGGTTTCTATTTTGGCCCTATCAACTTCTAGTCCGTTTTGAGAAATCTTGTGTCCTAAAACAATGCCTTCCTTACCATAAAGTGGCATCTTTCCCAGTTGAGCACTAGATTTACTTCTTCACACCTAGCTAACATTTTGTCTAGGTTTTTCAGGCAATGATCGAAAGAGTCTCCAAAGACTGAGAAGTCGTCCATGAAAACCTCCATAGAGTTTTCGATCATTTTATGAAAGATGGCTACCATGCAACGCTGGAAGGTGGCTGGAGCATTGCATAGTCCAAATGCATTCTTCGGTAGGCGAAGGTTCCGTATGGACATGTAAAAGTAGTTTTCTCCTGATCTTCAGGAACAATGGGAATCTGAAAGTATCCGGAAAATCCATCAAGAAAACAGTAGAACATTTTTCCAGACAATCGTTCGAGCATTTGGTCTATGAAAGGAAGTGGAAAATGATCTTTTCTTGTGCAATCATTATGTTGGGTCAAAAAACTGACCTAAGTGGGAGATTGTTGAGTTAAAGATTTGACCAAAATGAAGTACATGGAAGATTGGAATCTTCCCAACCTCCTCAGAATTCGCTAAGTGTGGATTCGGATACACCTTAGACTTCCGAGCAAGCTTTTACTTAGCCGGGTACGATATTTTGTCTATCAGGCAAGGTTTACTTCAAGTAGTCTTCTTTAGTGGATATCCGAGCAAGGTTTGCAAATTAGTGCATTGCCGGGCAAGGTTCACTAGTTTATGTAAACCCGAGCAAGGTTCATTTTATCAAGCAAGTCTGTTCTTCATAGTCAAGTAAGGTTCTCTTCCGAGTAAGCTTTTGGCTAACCAAGTCCATGAGGCCAAGTGATTGGAAGACCGGGTAAGGTATTCTTTAATAATTATGGTCCGAGCAAGCTTGATATATAAATGTAATATCTCTAAGTAACATTGGGCAACGTTTAACTCAAGCAAGGAACAGTACTGCCGAGTATACTTTGCTAATAAGTTATTGTATAGCAAGGAGTTGAATGGACCATCGAAGAACAAGGTTGCTCGTAAGGGTTTGTCGGGCAAAGTCTGGCAAAGTCAAGAAGACTGAAGTCTACCTGGTGAGTATTTTACTTGGTAAAATACTATTCAAGTAAAGTCTACCCGGAAACTGATCCCGAGCACACTTCTATGTTACCAAGTCTAAGGCAGGCTGAACACATAGTCTACTCGGAGAAGTTTACTTATCCAGAGCCTTCCCGGAAGAGTTGTTTTACACTTAGAATATTTTCTGATTATGTAATTTGAATATGTATGTATGTTTGGGGTTTCTAGAAGGAATGACAGCTGTCCTAGGTTGGTAGGCCTATAAATAGAATGTTTTAGGGCACGCCGCCTACGAATGAAGAGAGGCCTAAGAACAGACACACACACAACACACGAAAAAAGGAATTTATTAAGAGAGAATATTGTGTGTGACGGCTGTGTTAGTACGGATAAACCTTCAAGAAACCCTAAATCGATTATCCACTATGTATGATTGATATTATATAAATGGAAATCTTTTGAGTGAATCTTGTTTGTGTTATCTATCATTGAATACTTATTAAGCAACCGTATGTTTGTTATTGATTCCGCCTTAAACAAACGAATATCTTTCTAAATATAGCAACCCGTCATTAACTCCCTTGTCAACACATCAATCTGTGTGAGTTATGACATGATTAAGTAAGATCCAGCTGAAATCGAGGGACCTGACAAGTGGTATCAGAGCTGATTACTGCTATTTTAGAAAGATTGTTGCTGATTGAAGATTTGTAGAAGAATGACGTAAGCAGACCACTGTTCCATTGATTTGTGACGTCAGCAGCTGTATTCTTCATTTTTCCTCCAGATCTACAATCATTTGGTGTTTTCTCTTCCTTGTTTTATTTAAAGTTTTAATCTTTATATTTATATCTTGTTCTTATCGAATCAGACACCTCAGATCTGAACAATCGAGTCTCAGATCTGAATATTTTTGAAACTCTGTTTTTATTAAGAAATTACTTTTATTTTCATAAAAATGTCTGGTTACGAGGAACAAGAGGTGTCTACTAACAAGATTCCTAGATTGTATGGACAGGAAAATTTCAAAAAATGGAAGGTTTTGTTTGAAGCAGCCGTTTGCTACAATGATGTTGATATGTGGAACTCTATCAAGAATGGTCCACAAGGAGAAGTTGCAGAAGGTGCAAATGCAGCTGCAACTGCTGCTGTAAGAGAAAGAATGAGAACGGTTGATGATAAGGCTTTAGATATGTTGAAACTAGGTCTGTCTTGGGAAATACTCACCAAGGTTTCACATCATCCCAATGCCAAGGCAATGTATGATTCAATACTTGAAATGTTTGAGGGAAATGTTGAACTCAAGAACATCAAGAAGCAGAGATTGAAGCAGCAGTTAGAAAGATTCAAGTATAAAGAAGGAGAAAGGTTGAAATCAATTCTAAAGAGGTTTATGGGAATTGTGAATGAACTCAGAACTACAAACTATGTCATGACTGCTTTTGATCTCAACACCAAGCTGCTGAACTCTATGCCAAAGGAATGGTATACTGCCTGCAAGTTCATTCTTACAAAGCACAACTTCAATGAGCTAAAAGTAGATGATGTAGTGTGTTTTCTTCAAGCTGCAGAAATAGAGATGATAGAAAATGAAATGAGTAAGGAGGAAAGACCCTGCTTCAATGTTTCAAATGCATTGATTGCACCTATGGGTAATTTGACTACCAAGAATCAACAGCAGATTCCTATCATTGAAGAACCTGTTGAACTTAATTCTGATACTCCAAAATCATTTGTTGGTGTTAGCACAAGTAATCAAGGAAATCAGCAAAGATTTAATGTGCAGCTGATTGATGACACTGATTCTGCCTCTATGGCAAGTGGGAATGTTCCTCACACTAGTGGTGGACATGGTCAAAGCAGTGATACACAGGCTTTGCTTTCAATGTTCATTGAGTAATATAATGCATTTGTTGCAAAGAATTTAATCCACACAAGTGTAGTGCAAGATGATCTTAAGCAGATAGATGCTGATGATTTGGAAGACATGGATTTGAAGTGGCAAGCTGCCATGTTAGCATTGAGAAGTAAGAGGTTGTATAATAGAACTGGTAGATCTCTGGTTTCTGGTCCTAATGAAAGGATTGGATTTGACAAGTCAAAGGCAATCTACTACAATTGCTAACAGCCAGGACATTTTGCAAGAGAATGCAACATGCCAAGGAACTATCAGATGAATCAATTCCAGAATCAACAACCAAGAGGTCAGCAACAATACCAGCAAAATCAACAAAGAAATAACAACCAAAACTTCAACAACAACTTCAATCCCAACAACAACTTCAATCCCAACAACAACTACAATCCCAACTTCAACAACTTTCAGCCTCAAATGAATAATCTTAATCAAAGTATGCAACATAATCAAGGTTTTCAAATGAACAACAATTAAAACCTTCAAGCAGTTCAAAATGTTCCAAACAACACTGTTCCAGTCAACCAAAACCAACCAAGAAATCAAGGAAATGTGGCAGTGACTTCACAACATGAAGGTAACTTTGATTGGAGCAATCATGAAGAAGACATTGCAAACGATATCAAGAGGGCAAATGTAGCATTCATGGCCATAATAGAGAAAGAAACTGGATCAACTTCTCAGGTACACTCTGCTCCTACTATTGATTTAAATGAACTTATCAATGATTTGAAAACGAAGGTAGGCAAGCTGGAAAGTGAGTGTTTTATGAAACAAAGTATCATCAATGCATATGAAGCTAGTGAACTGATAAGTGAAGAAAGGATGAAAAGTTTGGAAGATGACTGCATGAACAGTTACAGAGCACAGAAAAGATTTACAACTGAGATTGATGGATTGAAGAAAATGATTATAGAAGAAAAGGTACTGAACATAAAACTGCAAACTGAAAATGAATTCTTGAAGAACTTGGTATCCACTGGAAACATCTGTGGAATTCTGAATCAAGTCAAAAAAGAAGACAAATACAAAGCAGTACCACCACCATTCAACAACAACTTTATGCCAAAAGTTGATAAAGAGAAAAGAAATGCATATCTACAACAATTCAAAGATGTCTTTCAAGATAAAGAAGAACTTGTGGATTTGTATAAGAATGTTGAGGTGAGTGAAGAATGAGAGTTTGTTGTGAAGAAAGAACTGAAAGAAGAAAAGTCAATTGGAGTTCAAGTCTCTGAAGATGACCTTGAGTCAATTGACTTGAATCAAGATGACTTGAGTGTTTTAAGTGATCAAATTACTGAGGAGAAAATTAAAGCTGCTGAAAGAGGAAGAAGATTCAAAAACCAGAATCCATTGACAAACTTCCAAAGTATCCACCTGTCACATCAAGAATGAAGAAACAAAATGAAATAACCAAGATAGGACATGTGTCGTTTGATATCTGTGAAGGATCAAAACCAAGTTATAATACAGTGAGACCTCCAAGCTAAGCTCTATTGGAAAGAATTAAACAGAATAAAAAATTGAAAGAAGTTGAAACAGTTGCATGTGAAAATTTTATTCCTGTTTACCCTATTTTCTCAAGTGTTGAAGACTTTGACATTGGAGAAGTAGAAACAATGGAGGAATATGAAAAGAGGAAATCAAGACAAAGGGAAAGCATAGAGGAAGAACCCTTAAGTATAAGAGAAATTGTTTGTGTTAAAGGGAAAGTGGAAAGAAGTGACACAAGGATAGCTGAATTTGTTCCCTTCTCAATTGATTTTGAATGTTTAAAATCTAAAAAGACAATTTGAGTTGATTCACCAAGACCAAGTGAAAGGTTCAAGAAACCAAAAGAACATGAAGTATTCAAAGGAAAGGTTTGGTGCAAAAAGTGTGATGAATATGGTCTTCATACATACTCCTGTAATGAAAGACTTAAATTCAAGCCTTTTCATGTCCCAGATGAAACAAAATATGGACAAGACTTTGTGGCCTATAAAATGAAGTATGAAAAATATTTGGGTATGGGAAAGGATTGTGCAGAGGAAGTTCTGGAAAAAGAGAGCCAAAGGCATTCACTAAAGCTCAAGAAACATGTGATCAAACCTGTTAACAAGGTTAAATCTCCAGTGAAGCATGTGAAAACTGTTAAGAAGGACTCTCATCCATTGAGAACAATCCCAAAAAGGGATAATCATTCTATCAAATCTGATAGTTCTCAAATATCATCAAGCAGTGAGAATACAAAAAGATATGTGGTATCTAAAAGGAAACCAACCGAACTCACTGGCGATGAGAAGTTTATGTTAAAGTATGGATATGAACCACAAGGTTTTCTTTGGAAACCTAAGCTTGAGACTAAGGTTGAGATAGTTGCTGATGTAAGAGACTACTCTGAAAAGAAGGACTATGTGATAAAAGAGTGTGACACTGACTCAGCTGAGTACCAGAACTCAACATCACTAGTTAAAACTCCAAGAGAGTGTGGTTATGAAACAGACAATTCAGACAATCTAGAAATCACTCATGAAGATCCAGAACCAACTACACTCACTTCCCAAGCTGTGTCTGAAACTGAATCTGATGAGCTGCAAGTTGATAAGGCTTGCACTTCATCACTCAACTAATCAAACTTTCTTTGTATGTGCAGGAACAGTCCACTCCTCTGAATGACATATGGTACATGAACAGTAGATGTTCTAGGCACATGACATGTGATAAGAGATCTCTTGTCAATTATGAAGAAAAGTATGAAGGTCCAGTAGCTTTTGGGAGTGATGAGAATGGTGGAAAGATTGTTGGAAAAGGAATCTTAACAAATGGGAAAGTCTCATTTGATAATGTATTTCATGTTGAAGGTCTTCAGTGCAATCTGCTGAGTATATCACAAATGTGTGATAAGGGATACAAAGTCAGTTTTGATGATTCACATTTTTTCATTCTAAAACCTGAGTTTGTGATTCCACTTGAAATGATTATGATGATGGCACCAAGAAATGGTAACTTGTATGAATTGAATATGAAAGAAGCGATTTCAAGAGGAGGTGCATGTTTTGTTTCCAAAGCCACTGAAAATGAGTCAAAATTGTGGCATGGGAAACTGTGTCATGTGAACTTGAAGAACATGAACAGACTTGTTAAAGGTGAGCATGTCATAGGCTTACCCACAAGAGAATTCAAATTGGAAGATCACTGTAGTTCATGCCAAAAAGGAAAACAACACAAATCTACTCATAAGCCAAAGCTCATCAACTCAATTGATCAAGTACTTGAATTACTTCACATGGATCTTTTCGGTCCTGTAAGTGTACCAAGTATAGGGAAGAAAAGATATTGTCTTGTGATCATTGATGACTATTCAAGATACACTTGGGTTTATTTCCTAAGTACCAAGGATGAGACTGCAGAGTTGATTAAAGGTTGCGTAACAATGATTGAGAACAAGTTGAATAAGAAAGTCAAGATGATGAGAAGTGACAATGGAACTGAGTTCAAGAATGGAGTTATGCAAGAATTCTGGGCAGAAAAGGGTATACTACAACAATTCTCAGCTCCTAGAACTCCTGAACAAAATGGTGTAGGAGAAAGAAGAAATAGAACCTTGATTGAAGCTGCAAGAACCATGTTAGCTTATGCAAATTTGCCTGTCACTTTTTAGGCTGAAGCCATAAATACAGCCTGCTATGTTTAGAACAGGGTACTTGTCAACAAAAGGCATAACAAAACTCCATATGAAATATTTCACAACAGAAAGCCTTGCATTAAGTTTTTCAAGCCCTTTGGATGCAAATGTTTTCTACTGAACACAAGAGACTATTTGAACAAGTTTCAAACAAAGTACCTGGATTGTTTCTTTGTTGGATATTCTACACACTCAAAGGCTTACAGAGTTTATGTGAAAGACCACTTGAGTGTTATAGAATCATCTGATATTATCTTTAATGAGAATCAATTCAATACAGTTGATGGTGCATCATGGCTGTTTGATCATGAAAAGTTAATAAGGTCTTTCAAGATTTATCCTGAAGACTTTGATGAATCTTTCTACAAGACCAGTGAAATTGAAGAGAAAAAGAAGAAATCATTGGACTTGGAAGAATTATGGAAAAAGGTTGCTAGAAAAAAAAATGAGTATACTTTTGTAAAGAATTCCTCATGTGATATTGGTGAACCTGATCAAGAAAACAATCACAATGTTGAACATGATCATACTGAGAACAATCAAGATAATCAAGATGCACAAAATGATCAAGTTCAGAATGAGGGTGACACAAGCAACCAAGCAAGTGGAGAAAAAGCTGCATCTACAGCAAGATTTCAAGATCTATTTCAAATATTGAACTTAGAAAAAAATAGTGCATCTACTTCAGGACAACATAATGATGAAGCACCAGAATTTCATAATGCAGAAGCTGATTTTATCATTGAAGAACCAGAGCTCAATGAAACAAATCTTGACACAAATTTGTCTACAAATATGATTATACAAACTCCTTATGTGGAAAAGAATCATCATTCTGAAAAACATCATTGGTGATTTGTATGAAAGAGTTACAAGAAGTCATTCTGAAATTGCAAACATCTGCCTTTACTCCTGCTTTCTATCCCAAATAGAGCCAAAGAACATTGCTCAAGCACTAAAGTTGGGTAGAAGCAATGCAAGAGGAACTGGCACAGTTCAGAGACCTACATGTGTGGGATCTTGTTGATAGGCCAATAGACAGATAACCAAATGGGTTTTTAGAAACAAAAGGGATGAAAGGGGTTTGGTGATTAAGAACAAAGCTAGACTTGTCGCACTGGGATGTCTTCAAGAAGAAGAAATAGACTTTGACGAAGTCTCTGCTCCTGTTGCAAGACTTGAAGCTATCAGGATTTTTCTTGCATATGCTGCCTCAAAGAACATTAGAGTGTTCCAGCTTGATGTTAAGTCTGCATTTCTTAATGGAAGGATTGATAAAGAGGTGTATGTAGCTCAACCTTCAGGTTTTGAGGATCCAATGTATCCAAACAGGGTGTATAAGCTAAACAAAGCCCTTTATGGATTGCATCAGGCCCCTAGAGCATGGTATGATGAGCTGTCAAATCATCTTCTTGAAAATGGTTTCAAAAGAGGAGCCATTGACAAGACACTCTTCTACAAAAGAAGGGATCAGACTTGCTTCTGTTACAAGTGTATGTGGATGACATCATCTTTGGATCTACAAATGAACAAATGTGCATGGTGTTTGAAGAGGTAATGAAATCCAAATACAGCATGAGTTCTATGGGTGAAATGAACTTCATTCTTGGATTGCAAGTTCAACAGAAAGCTAAAGGGATCTTCATTCACCAAAACAAATATGTGCAGGACATCTTGAACAAGTTCAACTGTCATGAGTACAAGATGCTTCAACTCCAATGGAAACCAAAGAAAAGATGATTGCAGATGAAAAGGGGGAGCCTGTAGATGAACATGAATATAGAGCCAAAATTGGATCTCTGATGTATCTGACTGCAACAAGACCAGATATCATGTTTGTTGTATGTGTGTGTGCAAGATTCCAATCAAGTCCAAAAGTCTCTCACATGAATGCTGTTAAAAGAATATTCAGATATTTGAAAGGAAGACCAGACTTAGGGATTTGGTATCCAAAGAACCAATCTTTTGATCTAATTGCCTACACTGACAGTGACTATGATGGCTGCAACATGAGCAGAAAGTCAACCTCAGGAGGATGTCAATTTTTGGGTGAAAGGCTAGTGTCATGGCAATGCAAAAAGCAGACTGCAGTCTCAATCTCCACTGCTGAAGCTGAATATGTTGCTGCATCTGCCTGTTGTGCACAAGTTCCATGGATTCAAAATCAGTTGCTGGACTATGGTTTGAATTTTCTGAACACCCCTATTCTTATTGACAATACTGCTGCATATTTTACTGTCAAGAATCCAGTTCAACATTCTAAAACTAAGCACATTGAAATCAGACATCACTTCATCAGAGATTTCAGTGAAAAATGTTTGATTTAAATGCAAAGAGTTGATACAAGTGACAATTTGGCTGACCTATTCACCAAACCACTTGATAGAACCAGGTTTAACTTTCTTCTGAAAGCCCTGGGAATGATCAACTCTGATGAAATCTGATTAAGGATGTGTGCCTAGCTGTGTGTCTCTCTGTGTTAATTGATTATGTTGTTAGGGATTACACATATTGAATGTTTAGTGAATATGCTTGATTATGTTGCTTAATTATGTTACTTGAGTATGCTACTAAATATGTTAACTGTTATGTGCTTTGACTGATTATGTGTGAAAAATTTGACATGATTGAATGGATTTATATGTTTGCATGTTTATCAGTTAATGTGCATTTGTGATGTCAGGATAAGTGTTCTTTTTATGAATTACTTGTTGATGTAAGCTTATCTGATATCATTGCTTAATTGCTTGAATATGTGCTTTATCTGATCTTCTGATGTTATTAAGATAAGTTGGAATTTGATTGTTAGTACTGTCTACTTGTCTTGATGATTTCATGTTTGATTAAGATTTGAATATGTTACAACTGTTTGTGTTAAAATGTGTTTTATGTCAAAATTAAATGATGAAATAAAGATTTTCCATTGAATTTTACATAAATACTCTATTTTGATCAAAACATGAGCATGTTGTTAATGGTGAAGAGATATGATAAGATTATTCAGTTCAAGCTTTAAAAGAAGCTTAAAAGAATGATTTTTAAAGAGAAGTCTCAAGAAGTTGTTTTTGCTGAAAATTATGTCATTTGCCCAGTTGGAAGGACATTCACTTGTGTATGTTTGGTCCTTAAATCTCTACAGATTCAAAGGATAGCCATTGACCTGAAAACTGAATACATTTGGGGCAATTATGACTTGTTTCTTATTCCTTCACTTAAAACTATGTCAATAGCTCTGACTTTGAAAGGACATATATTCACATGTATGTTTGGTCCTGTTGACCACTGTTGGTCAAACATGATAGCCATTAACCTGACAATAAAGAGATATTGAGGTGATTGAATATTAAACTGTTTTTATATGGGAAATGATAGTACATTGACTTCTTAGGCAATCATAGGGATTTAATAGGCTAAAAGGACCATAGTATAGTCATTAACATGTATGGTTGCTTTCCCATGATGATGTAAAATCTAAGGTGATATAAACATAATGAATATGCTAATCTTTATGTGGAGATACATAGTTGTCTTTTCATGTCTCAAGATAAATCTCTCCGAATGATAGGCAGAAAAGTGATTACCCAGTCATACACGAGCCTGTTGTTATTTGGTCAACCAAAAATGAAGCATCTTTAAATATGACAAAGAACAATTTTAAGAAAATTTGAGAAACTATCAAAAACAAGGGGAAGTATGAATAAATCAACCAAAAGTTGATAAGTGTTTTAAATATTTTATCAAACAAGAGGGTTACAACTAAGAACTACAAAGATGTTGACAAAATCAGTCTCATCTTGAATGAAAGGCATGTTATTAACAGTAAGTCCAACGTTCAACCTCTATATATGTTTGAATCTCAAAATAAAAAAAAAATACAAAAAGATCCAATAAGTTCTGTCATACAAAAATAATTTTTGACCAAATATAGGAGGTTGGAGTCAAATTGGGGTGACCTGGGGAAAGCCAAATAAGCTTTGAGAAGAGATATGAGGCATCATAGCACAGTGTTGACCATTAATGCATTATGCTTAAATTGAACCTTAATAATATCAACAAAGAAATGAAATTCATGCTAAGTTTATACATGCTGTTAACCTATCTGTGTTGTCATAATAATGCTGAGAATGAAGTATTGAGAAAGCTACTTAGTCAATATGATCCCATTCTTGAGATCTTTTCAGAAAATGGAAGAAACTGTTTTGAAGAGAAATATAAATGAAATTTGATCTCTAAATGCACCATTTGCTCTTAAACTATAATCTTTAATGAAAAATATATTTTGCCAAGTGGTTTAAGTCAAAAAGTGTTGCATTTTGCCTTTAATTGGCTGAATATGTAAGTTCGGGTAAGGTTTGATGTTTTATAACCTTTCCGGGCACAAAACAAATGAATATGTTTGAATATGTTACTACGGGTAAGGTTTGATGATTTATGACCTTTCCGGGCAAGCTTAGTAATTTTTGACTAAGTTTATGATTTTCGGGCATGCTTTGAAGTGTTTACACTTTCCGGGTAGAGTACATTGTTGTACTCATTTCCCGAGCAAGATTGAAGTCTTGAGATGATTATGTGGTATAGCTAGTTTTTAACAAGATATTCTTGTTTCGGGCAAGCTTTGCATTTTATATGCTGATTGTGAGTTCAAGCAAACTTTGTGAACTTAAGTTAGTACTCTGAGTAAGCTTTGTGATTTATGTGAATATGCTGTTAGGAAAGGTTTGTTATTCTTTCCAGGCACACTTAGATATTATTATTTAAGTTTGTCTTTTTCGGGTATGGTTTGACATGTTGAAATTCCCTCGAGTAAGGGCATACCTGATGATTGAATGTGTTTATCCTAGCAAGCTTAGTGCTAACATAGGATTTTCGGGCAAGCTCTTTGAAATTTTAGACTATAGCACACTTAAATGTTTATGTGTTTTAATTTCATTCTGAGCATGCTCTGTGATATGTGTGTTTATGATTTCTTTGAAATTACAAGTGTTTTCGGGCAAACTTTGTTTTCCGGGCACCCTTTATATTTCGGGTACACTTTTGTTCCCTCAATATACTTGGTAATTTCAAAACTTAACTTTCCGAGTACACTGTCTGCTAGAAATCCTTTTCCGGGCACACTTTGTACTATATGAAGGTTATTCGGGTATACTTTGCATTAGAAAGGTGTTCGGGCACACTATTCTCTTGAATGGTTGCTCGGGCACACTATGTTTTCAAGTATGCTTGATTGAATATGTTATTTAGTATGATAAAATTGATTATGATTCTTATTAGGGTTTATGCTAGATAAGTTTTAATTTGAAATTGAGAAATCTATATGGGTGTCTTGATTGATTCCTAGTAAGGATGTTTATTCGATGTTTATACTTGATTATTTATCTTGTGATTAAGTTCTCAAGAAATGTAGTATTTCGGGTAAGCTTTCTTCATTATGTCTTAACTTTAAATTAATTAGCTTGATCGAGCAAGGTTTATAAATAGAAGGATTCGGACAAACTTTGTATATTCAAAAATGAAAATTTTCCAAGCAAAGTTTGACCGGGTAAGCTTTGTAAGTGGATGTATACCGAGTAGACTTTGAAAAGAATAATTCCGAGTAAGGCTTTACTACCTCAAAAGATAAAAATTGTTTTTAATATATCAAGTGGATAATGTTACTGTATGACAGCTAATAATTCACAAAAGACAAAAAGCATTTAAAACCCACTTTCAAAAGGTATATAAGAGGGAGTTAGGCAAAATTTTCAACATTACTTTTCCCCTCTCTCTCCTTCCACTGCAAACTGCTTACTCGCAAAGAAACCTAACCGACTTATCGCATTTTGCTTCAATCCAAACCCTAACTTGTATCAGCCCTCTAATTCCGACTCGGTAAGCAACATTAATGTGTTTTCCGACCACGATTAGACTATTATGGGCTTTGATTATGTATTTGATTACTAATACTCTAATTATGTGTTTAGTTTATAAATTTGTCGAAGAACAGGTTCTTGATGAAATTTCTCACTTTCTTCTTCATTTTTATACATTGAAATTATCTAAAGTACTGAACTTTATAACTAATTTCATTTTGAATATGTTTGATTGTATTGTTCAGATATGGCAGAAGAAGAAGAAGTTCAACCTAAGTATGCTTTTGAGAAGAAACACAATATGTGTGCACTTTTACAAGTCACACCTGACAACGAGCCAGTGGCACCAATGATAACCTGGATGGCTCGAACAAATGTTAGCTTTGCTTTCACTGAAAGTCCTGTTATCTACAGAAATCATTCATTGGATTTCTGGAGATCTGCAAGACTAGTTGATGATGTTAATGGTCGGAGAATTGAAGCAACAGTTGCAAGACAAGAGATACAAGTCACTGAAAGAATGATTAGACGTTGCTTGCAGTTGCGCGATGATGATCATAACCATATAAACTTTAATACTGATCACCTGATGAGAATTTTTGAACAGACGATGGGATATCAGGGGACAGTACATGAGGGGCAATTTCAAAAGGGAATGTTCCCTATGTTGTACAGATTTTTGGTACACCATGTGATACAAGGGTTTGCTCCACGGAAGGGGTCATGGACTCTAATGAGTCGTGATCTAGCTAATGCCACTATTGGTAATGTATATGATCTGCCTTTTAACTTTTCAAATATGATATTTGAAGTCATGGTGGGAAATTTAAAGAAGGCTGAGGTAGATAGATTTCTACAGTATCCAAGGTTTCTACAGATAATTTTTAATCAATAATTGCAAGATCTACCCACTATTGGCATAACCAACCTACTCCAGAACCCTGACACTTACAAGAGAATTAAGAATCCGGGTGTGGCCAATCGATTCAATGTTGAAGTTCCTTTTGAGATTTTAGCATGGTTGTTAGACCATAATTTGGATGTGATGCCTGTGCCTGAGTTAAGCTCAGAGGAGGAAGAAGTTGATGATGTTGAGAGTGATGATGATGACTCTAATGATGGAGATGATGATGTGAATGGAGATGATGGAGGAGCTGGGGTAGCTATGGACATTGTTGCACCTGATCAGGGGGGGGGGGCAACTTGAGCAAATTGATCAGCCTATTCCAACACCACCATAGTCACCACCACACCTTGACCAACCAATTATACCACCAACACCACAAACACCACCAACATTTAGCCCAAGTCATTCTGATCCATTCATTTCAAGCCAACCTCATACACAATCACCATCACCATCCTTATTCCAAACTCACACCACAGAACAACCTGAATTTGAACATTTCACCACATCACCACCTTCAACACCACCCACTGACACTGACCTTCTAACCTTGTTGAAAGAAAATGCTGAGTTGAGAAGAAGAAATGAGGAGGTGACAGAGGAGAATGTGATGATGTTAGAGAAGTTGGTGCAAGCAAACTTAAGAATTCAAGCCCTGGTGCAGGAGGTTGAGAAGATCTCAGCTGCCACAAAATAGGGGGAGAATGAATCTATACCAACTGTCTCTGGTGTAAATGTTGAAGAAACTAGAACAGTTGTTGTGAATGCAGACAGTTTAAAATTGATTATGACTGAGTATGATAATGAAGAGGAAAATAGTGAGGAGAGGAGGATTGAGGATGAAGAGCATGATGGTGACAGATCAGATGTTGGTGAACAAGACTATGATTACAATGAAGAAAGAATTGATGAGGAGAATGTTGAGAGACTGGATGAGACTGAAAAGACAAATGTTGAGGAAAATGTAGAGAATGTAGCTGCAACCGATATGGCTACTGATGTTTTAACTGACATGATTGGAGTTGAGACAACTGAAGTGTTAAATGAAGGAGATACTGCTGTTGAGGAGCCCATCACTCAAACTGAACAACCAGAAAGCTCCAAGAGGGCAGAGTATGATCCTGAGCTAGAAGCATTAGAAAAGGAGATTGATGACCATGTACAGTCAGAGGATGAAGAGGATGTAAGAAGGAGGATTGAGAAAGGTAAGGCAAAAATCAGTGTAGAAGAACCTGTTGAGGCATATTCAGAAAAAGTTGTGTTGTTTACAGATGATGATACTGCTGATGCTAATGCTCTGAGAGGACAAGAGAACATCTTAAGAGAAACAAGGGATATGGAAATTCTAGCCCAGTCCATGACTCCTGAAGATATTGCAGAACAGGAGATCTTGATAAAACAAGCCAAAGTTGCAAAAGAAATTTATGATGAAGTGGCTGATCAAGAAGTAATTGAAGCCTTGATTAAAATGAGAGAGTAAGAGGAGGCTGAAAAATCATTGGCTATGGTGGTTAGCAAGTTTCAATCTGAAAGTCAACAATCAGAAACTGCTGAACCAACCAATTTGAATACTGGTCTGATTATTGAAGAAGAAATTGGTGAGTCCATTGCTTCAATGGCTGCCAAGAAATGGACTGAGCAAGTAAAAGAAGATCTGAAAAACAATCCTACTGACAGCTGGTCAGAAAGGGTGAATGTTCCAGAGCCTCATGAAACACTTAACCAGAAAAGAGAAAGACTTTCTAAACTTCATGAAGAATTTGCTGAAAACATTAATAGGTTTGCGAAGACCTACATGAGGAGAAAGAGGACAGATGAGTAGCCTGAGCATGAAAAAGCTGCTAAGAGGGGCAAGTGGGATGATAAGAACAAGTATTTTGTTGAAACACCAGAAGATAAAGCTAGTCCTATAAGGGCCGTCCCACTACAAACCTTGCAACCAGGTGAAAGAGTTCAAGGTGTCCCTGATGTGCCAAACAGAAGTGAACTAGATCATCCACCTTCTGATGAACCAAAGATTGATGCAGTGAATGATTTAACTAAAGGATAGGATGAGTCTGAGGATTCAGATGATAATGATGATGACCCTGAGAATAATCAGGGAAAAACTGTCAAAGCTGCTAATGTTATGTCCCCACAAGTTGTGATGACTGATGAACAAAGGGCAAACATTGAGTTGAGTATGAGAGAGGCTAAGAAGAGTCATCCTTTGGTTGTAAAATTGAGAAAATGTGGAATAAGTTTTGACTCATTGGCTGATCTTGATGATGATCAATTGCAGAAAAGACTTGATAAAGAGAGAGATGTCCTGAAGAAAAAGATGGAAGAGAAAAATAGAAAGAGTCAAAAATTCAAAGATTATCTCAGAAGGCACAACTATTCTGAAAAAGATCTGTCTCATTTTAACTTTGACCAACTTCAAGATTTATACAACAGTGAGAGATAAAAGGTCATTGAAAAATGTATAAAAGAGAATGAGAAACTTGAAAAGATAGAAGCTTCAAAGAAAAAGTTTGGAGGAATGTGTGGATACCTGCTGGAGAGAGGTATGAAGCCTGAAATTGTTGAGCATCTGTCAAGAGAATCAATGGTAGACCAATATAATAAATTGAAGAGAAAAGAAAAGCTGAAAAGAGCTCAAACTGAAAGGTCTACCAAACAGGCTGAAGAAACTGATGAACCTCATGCTAAGAAAAGAAGAATTCAAACCTTGAGGGAAAAGACAAAAGAACAAGTCAGATCAGTTGAAACCCCTACTCCTCAAGAAGTAAAGCCTGAACCTGAAGATGAACCATTTGTTTCTTGGGAGAATGAAGAGATGATCAACATTCTGAGGAACATAATGATCAATCAAAGAGGAATGAGTGAAGCAGACTTTAATGTCTTGGAAAAGGAGGATCTGAAAAACCTTTTTTATCTTCAAAATACTGAATGGGAAAAAGCTTTAAGAGAAGGTGAGAACCCAAGATACTATGCAGATGGAAGATTTGTCCCTGCTGGGTTGGCAAAAACTCCTGGAATGACAAAAATGTTACTAGAACTTAAAGAACATGGAGTAGATGTTGTTGAACTTACCAATCTTCCAACTGAAATGGTAGAGGCCATCTACATAAAGTTTTTCAACTTAAGGCCTGGGAAACCAAAGAAGTCTATTCCTTTCAGGCCTCCAATTTCAAGAAGATTTCCACAAGGTGGAAGAGGTCAAAGAGGTGAATCTAGCAGTTCTGCACAACAAAGAACCAGACCACAATCTGATGTGGATCTACCAAGAGAACTGTACTTTGATTCTGTTACTGAGTCATTGAAGGTGATTATAGAAAGCAGACAATTGAGAGAGATTGTTGTTAGGAGTGACGTCCGTGAATACAATGAAGAACAACTGAAAAAGATGGTGACTCTTAGATTGTATGATTATCGGAACATAAACAAATTGGCAGGTAGACAGATGAATGATCTGTCAAAATTCTTGTATGAAGAAGCTAACAAAGGGTTCCCATTCTTAAAAGAAAAGAGAAGCTGGAGAATGATTCAGCTTCACAAGTCAAAGAGGACAGAAAAATTGAAGAGAATGGACATTGTTGAAAGAGACTTTGTGATGAATGTCAAAGATAGGAATCCCCTATCAAATATGAACACATGAATTAGTCTTGAAAGAAGAATGACATGGCCCAACTACACAGTGCAAAGGAATGGTATCATTGCTGAACTAGAATACAAAGAAAATGCCGGTCACTATGTATTGAAAAATTCTGAAGGAAAAGTTCTGGCTATAATCAAGAAAGATGCAGATTTGACCAACTTGCATAATGAATACTTGATGGATATAAGAGATTTGGTGATTCCAGAAGGGCACATTCACTACCAAATTCTCAATATCTTTAAGGAAAGAGCTGCATCTGTAATAGCAATGAGAAGACAAGCTGCCTACAATGAATGGAAAAGACAAAACTCCTATAATAGGCTTTCTTATGTAATGTCTTCGGACAGTTTTTTAATATGTAATTTGTTATTTGAATATGTAATTTGACTTTTGATTTTATGTGTATTTTGACTAAGTGTAAGTAACTGTAGAAATATTTTGGGTCAGCTGAGGTGTTCCAATCTAGGGGGAGATTGTTGGGTCAAGAAACTAACCTAAGGGGGAGATTGTTGAGTTAAAGATTTGACCAAAATGAAGTACATGGAAGATTGGAATCTTCTCAACCTCCTCAGAATTCGCTAAGTATGGATCCGGGTACACCTTAGACTTTCGAGCAAGCTATTACTTAGCCGGGTACGATATTTTGTCTATCGGGCAAGGTTTACTTCAAGTAGTCTTCTTTAGTGGATATCCGAGCAAGGTTTGCAAATTAGTGCATTTCCGGGCAAGGTTCACTAGTTTATGTAAATCCGAGCAAGGTTCACTTTATCAAGCAAGTCTGTTCTTCATAGTCAAGTAAGGTTCTCTTTCGAGTAAGCTTTTGGCTAACCAAGTCCATGAGGCCAAGTGATTGGAAGACCGGGCAAGGTATTCTTTAATAATTATGGTCCTAGCAAGCTTGATGTATAAGTGGAATATCTCTAAGTAACATCGGGCAAGGTTCAACTCAAGCAAGGAACAGTACTGCCGAGTACACTTTGCTAATAAGTTATTGTATAGCAAGGAGTTGAATGGACCATCGAAAAACAAGGTTGCTGGTAAGGGTTTTTCGGGCAAAGTCTGGCAAAGTCAAGAAGACTGAAGTCTACCATGTGAGTATTTTACTTGGTAAAATACTCTTCAAGTAAAGTCTACCTGGAAACTGATCCCGAGCACACTTCTATGTTACCAAGTCTAAGGCAGGCTGAGCACATAGTCTACTCGGAGAAGTTTACTTATCTAGAGCCTACCCGGAAGACTTGTTTTACACTTAGAATATTTTCTGATTATGTAATTTGAATATGTATGTATGTTTGGGGTTTCTAGAAGGAATGACAGTTGTCCTAGGTTGGCAGGCCTATAAATAGAATGTTTTAGGGCACGCCGCCTACGGATGAAGAGAGGCCTAAGAACAGACACACACACAACACACGGAAAAAGGAATTTATTAAGAGAGAATATTGTGTGTGACGGCTGTCTTATTACGGATAAACCTTCAAGAAACCCTAAATCGATTATCCACTATGTATGATTGATATTATATAAATGGAAATCTTTTGAGTGAATCTTGTTTGTGTTATCTATCCTTGAATACTTATTAAGCAATTGTATGTTTGTTATTGATTATGCCTTTAACAAACAGATATCTTTCTAAATATAGAAACCCGTCATTAACTCCATTGTCAACACATCAATCTGTGTGAGTTATGACATGATTAAGTAAGATCCAGCTGAAATCGAGGGACCTGACACATTAAGCTTCCGGTAATCAATGCAAACTCGTCAGCCTGTGATGGTTCTCATGGGTATTAGTTCGTCCTTCTCGTTCATTAAGACCGTCATTCCTCCCTTCTTGGGTACTACCTGAACGGGACTTACCCAAGGTGAGTCTGAGATTAGGTAGATTAATCCGGCATCAAGCAGTTTGATTACTTCCTTCTTCACCACATCTTGCATGTTAGGATTGAGACGTCTTTGATGTTGGACCACAGGTTTGTATTCTTCTTCCATGAGGATTTTGTGAGTACAAAAGGAGGGACTGATGCCCTTGATATCCATGATCTTCCATGCGATAGCCTTCTTATGGTTTTTGAGAACCTTAAGAAGTTCGTCTTTCTCTTATTTGGAAAGGTGAGATGAAGTCTTTTTCTAGAAAGGCGTATTCGAGATGGTTTGGTAGTTCTTTTAACTCTAAGGCTGGTGGTTCTTCAATTGATGGTTTTGATTTTTCATTGTTTTCAATGATTTCGCATATCGTTTCTGATTCTTCTTGGTAGTTATTGTTGAGATTTTCGTTTTCTAAAATGGGTTTGTTGAGTGTTTTGTCTAAGACTTGTGTTTCTATGGGAGTATTAATGGAGGAATCTCGCATATAGCAACTTACGATGGAGTCTATGATGTCAACACAATATAAAGTGTCATCGTGTTGTTGCGGATATTGCATAGATTTTCCTATGTCAAAAGTGATTGCCTTGTCATTGACCTTGAGAGTGAGTTTACCGGTGCAAACATCAATGATAGCCTTTGCGGTGGCTAAAAAGGGTCTGCCTAATATTAGAAGTACACTTTTGTCTTCCTCCATGTCTAGAATCACAAAATTTACTGGGAAAACAAATTTGTCAATTTTGACAAGCATGTTTTCAACAATGCCCCTAGGATATTTAACGTATCAGTCAGCTAACTGAATGCTCATGCTGGTGGGCTTTGGTTCTCCTATCCCTAGTTTTGTAAAAACCGCATTAGGCATTAAATTAATACTAGCTCCTAAGTCAGCCAGGGCATTGCTAACAGATAAATTTCCTATGAGACAAGGGATAGTAAAGCTCCCTGGATCGGTCATCTTTGTTGGTAGCTTGCTTTGGAGGACAGCTGAACATTCTTCACTTAGGGTGACATGCGAGAGTTCCTCCAGCTTCCTTTTGTTTGTCAGCACTTCTTTGAGAAACTTGGCATATTTTGGCATCTGAGCAATAGCTTCGAAAAAAGGGATGTTGATATGGAGTTGTTTGAAGAGTTCTAGAAACTTCCCATACTGGGCTTCCAATCGCTCCTGCTTCAGTCTTCCAGGGTATGGAATAGGTGGAACATAAGTTCGGACTGGATCCTTAGGTTGGATTATGCTTGTTGGGGTCAGCCTTTCCTGTGTTTCATCAGGAAACTTCTTCTCCATAACTAGTTCTGAGGTTGGTGAGACAACAGTGGTCGTACCGCTTCGTAATGTAATGGAGTTAGCTGTTGCATTCGGGTTGGTGATTGTGTTGCTTGGAAGGGCGCTAGGTGGTCTTTCGGATAATTGTCAGGCAATTTGTCCGATTTGGGTTTCTAAGTTCTGAAGTGATGCTTGTTGACTTTTGAGATCGGCTTCATGTTTTAATAATACTCTGTTGATATCAACAGCTCTTGAGTCGGCTTTCTTTTCTGCTTCATTTGTTTTGGTCATTAATTGGATTAACATTTCTTCGATCTTTGAGTAGCTCGGGTTTTGATGGTTACTCGAGCTTTGGTCTTGGTATTGAGTTTTAGGTTGGAAGCATTGATTCATCGGTCTCTTTTCGAATCCTGGTAGGGGTTGAGTGTTACCTTCGTCTTTCCAGCTGAAGTTTGGATGGTTTCTCCAACCTGGGTTTTAGTTATTGCTGAAAGCGTTGTTCTGTCGAGCGATGAAATCGACTTCTTCCATGGCCATAATGACTTGTTTACAGTCACTCGTCTTATGATTTCCTCCACAAGTGTCACATGTAAGTCTATTTTTTGATAGCTCGGCTTGAAGTTGTTCAAATTTTTTAGAAAGAGTTTCAAGCTGTGCTGTGACAAGGGTGTTGGAATCAACGTGGTGTATTCCTTTATGGGTAGGTGTAGATCTTGGTGGGTTTTAAGCGAAACTCTTCTTTGCGGCCTTCTCCAGGACTTCAAATGCTTCGTTAGGTGATTTGGATCCCAAGTCTCCACCAGCGATCTGGTCGATGGCCTGTTTGTTTTACTAGATTGTGCGTCAAAGAAAGTTTGAACTTGTAACCATACGCTCAGCCCATGATGTGGGCATCTTCTTAAAAGACTTTTGTATCTTTCCCATGCCGCGTGTAACGATTCATCATCATCGGTCCGGAATCCGGTAATGCTGGCTCGGTATTTGGCAGTTTTGTCGGGCGGAAAATATTTGAGGAGAAACTGTTCAATCATCCGGTCCCAAGTGGTAATGGAACCAGAGGAAAGAGATTCTATCCATTCTAGGGCTTGGCCCCTTAGAGAGAAAGGAAAGAGTTTAAGCTTGATTTGATCTTCTGAACAGTTTTGGATTTTAAAGGTTCCGCATATTCGTAAGAATCGAGATATGTGAGAAAGAGGGTCTTCGTCGAGGAGACCATGAAATTGAATTGAATTTCCCACCATATGAATGGTGCTTGATTTGATTTTGAAATTTTCGGTGATTTCGGGTGGAGCCACTCCATTGCCGTAGCCTTCAAGAGTTGGCTTGGAATATTGGCTCATGTTTGGCTCATTGTTCTGGGCCGCCATCATTTCTTCGGTTTGATTTTCTCCTGATGTGGTGGCGCCTACTGATTCGTCTTTGATTGCTTCTGCGGTTTCTGTAGTCCGTTTATGAGTTCGTCGATTAAAGAGTCGTTCCGTTTCAGAAATTGGAGAAACAAGCTCATGCTCAAAAGTAGAGGACATACATGGGACTAAATCAAAATTAAACACTAAAGCAAAAGTTAGCTAAAGTTAGTCTAAAAGGTTAGTCTAGTATTAAACTACGAGTTATGCTACGCTATTTTTAACTAAACTAAACTAAGGTCTTAATTAAGCTAGAGTAAAGTTAAGGTAACTAAAGGTAAAAAGTAGGCTAGCCGTAAAATTATATTTTAGTATTTAGTAAAAATTAAAAATAAAGTGAAATAGAAGTTAAAAATTTGTACAACTATAAACAATGATTAAATTAAAACTTAGATCGTTCTTAGAAACGTACCGCGTCCCAGATAGCGGCGCCAAAAACTTGATACGTGCTGTGTAGCTTGTATAAAATATGATAGATTGGATATTTAGCTTTTGCACAAGATCGTGTTTTAAATTTATAAAAGTGATTTCTACAAAGACTAACACACATAAAATAGGCAAGTGTACCTATCGTATATGTAGAATAGTATTGGTAAGAACCAAGTATCGATCCGTGGACACAAAGGTTTCTAATAATAAATCGTTGTTTTACTTTAATCGGAGGTTTTAATCATTTTGAGTTTAATTTTTGAACTTTTTTATAAAATATAAATAATTATATATATATAATATATAGGTGACCAAGATAAGAAATTCTAAACGAGTTGTTCAATTATACGAAGGTTACCATCTAAGATCAAGAATCCACTCCATTTTTGCATTGATAATTAATATGTAGACATGTGATAAACTTACTGTAACAATATATGATAGATAACTCCTTAACCCAAAGTGATCATCTTTGGCACTAAGGAGATGATATGCGCATTTTAAAGTCCCCCTTTCCTAATGTCATACCATCTCAATGATGTCAATTTAAGTTGGCAAGTAGTTTCGTTAAGTAGAAAGATTAGGATTGA
Organism: Bidens hawaiensis; assembly: GCF_021521415.1. Lineage (NCBI taxonomy): Eukaryota > Viridiplantae > Streptophyta > Magnoliopsida > Asterales > Asteraceae > Bidens > Bidens hawaiensis. Next base: position 224,380 of record NW_027494409.1, on the reverse strand, counting down.
CTTCAATTTCTCGAATACCAATTCTAACAACTTCGGGTGATTGTAGTTCATCACACAACCTCCCCTTGGTTGATTTAAGTAGGTTATAATTACACATTCCATTAACATATGGTTTCTTTAGCTAATTTGATATCCTAAGCAAAGCCATTTTCGGATTACCAAGGTTTAGAAAAATATACCATAACTTATATCTCATCATTTCTAAGTACAATATAAGGATCCATGTTTCGATAATGTATCAAAGTATTTCTATCTTTCAAGAACATGAATCGATCATGAAAGATTGCCAAAGAGATTGACAACCACCAACTTTGAATTAGTGATTTAAGATGGTGAAACATTTCTCATCAAAAGATAATTGTAATATAACCATGTACTTAACTAGACTACATCACATGTCTTGATTAATTATCAAGTAAAACAAAGTTTCTTCATAGATTTTAGATGGTAAAAGGAGTTTAGCTCATAATGAGCATTATGATGAACATTAAGATGATTGATAATAACAAATACATGATTAAACTTGGAACAATCTAACCAAATGTAGATGAACCCTTCTTCTTAATGATGGGGATGATGGTTGATGATGATGATTAGTGGTGATAACCTCCAAACCTTTAAACTCTTCACTAGATCTTCAAGGTGAGTGTTAGTGTGTGTTTTTATAAGAGAGAATCGGATAGAAATATTTTCAAGGCACACTTGATGAATGCAACATGAGCCACTATTTATAGGCAATCTGGATGGTGAGGCACGGCCCCGTGCTTGATGAGCACGGCCCCGTGTATTTTTATGACATGTGCCAGATTTGTTTTGTCTTTTGTGTGAGCTGGCAACGGCCCCGTGGTTAGCAGACACGGTCCCGTGCTTTTTAGTGACATGTGCTCAATTCTTCTTTGTCTTTTCTGCATTCCCGTCCACGGCCCCGTGCATGCTGAGCACGGCCCTGTGCTTTTGTTCTCAGATTTTGTCTTTTCTTGTTCCATAAGCATGGGGGCGTGTTACTTTGTTTTCTTGTGTTTTCTTCTGTTTTTCTTCGTCTTTTTGCTTGTTTCTTCGTTTGAGGTTTGGTTTCACCTGAAATTACGTTTTATTATGATAAGTAGACTTTTATGCTATTTTATTAGATAGAAATTGCAGTTTTTAGAGATTATTTGATGCTGAAAAGATGTATATTTCTATGTACTTCAGTTCCATAGCCGTATTAACATGTTGCGCAATTAATTGGGCTAATTCCTCGGGAGTCGTGGGTAAACCAGAACCTCGGGCGGTGCTTTGCCTAGTTCTTGGTGGCATTTTCTTTTTAAATAATAAAGAAATATTAGATTATACACAATTAATATGACAATTAATAATTAACTAATAATCAAGCATAGTAAATAATAACACAATACACATTTATAAAGAAAAATTCTTAATATATTAAACATCCAAAATTTGGTACCAATACATACGGGTACCTATATTGTCTTAGAATTTTCCAACACAGTACAAATAGGCCTAAAATGCCTACGAAACATACACAGAAATAAAGAAACAAACAAACATCAACAGAAACCAACATCCTATCTTCATCAGCATCACTTCCCCTTAGCTACTAATACCCATTACCACCCATCATGGACTTGGTGGTGGTGGCAATCCCAATACCCTCCTAATGTGAGTCATGTGAGCCTCAACCCTCCTAAGCCTCTGCAGAATAGTGGAGAATGTTTGGACATCAAAGATATCCGTCGTCTCCAAGTGGGTGATGCGACTACATAGGTGATCAATAGCAGTCTTGAGTGTCTAGTTTGTCCTTAACATGGCTCATGTGACGATCGCATGAAGAGCATCGTTCTACCCACTGAATCTTCTCCATCTTGGGTGGGGATCCACCAGCAGATGAAGGACCAGTACCACCTTCCACAGGTCGCTTACCCCTTCAGGTGTACACCTTAAGTGGTTTAGGTGTCACCGGCTCAGGAGAAGGGTTCACGGTCGATGATGGTAGAGTAGGGGTAGCAGTGACCGGAGTAGCAGGTGTAGCAGTCATAGGTAGGGCTAGTACAGGCTGTGAGGTCACTGGGGATGGACTAACATTAGGTGCGGAGGCAAGTACCGCTGTCTTAGCGGCTTCCATAGCAGCTAGGGCCGCCATGGCCTCCTCAGACAAAGTGAACTCAGCCACAAAGGTCTCAGCTCTCCAGAAAGAGTCACCAGTCTCCATGGTGATCCGTCTGAATTTGTTGGCTGGGGGTAGGGTAACTTAGGGTGTAGGGGACATAACAAGTGGAGGTTCCCCTTCGGCTTCTACCCAGCCATTGTTCGAACCAATAGCTGAAGTACTCATGTGGCCGAAAGCGGAAAAGTTGCCCGGTGGGGGCGGGTGAGTGAGCTGTCGGAATGCAGCTAGTGTCTCCTCTAGTACCGACTTCGGAGAAGGTATGTCCCTCTCCTCGTCATCGAAGTCAGTGTTGGAAAGGTCAACGATATTCCAAGGTTCAGACATCTGTGACATAAGACCAAAAATTTGTGCTAAGTAATCATATATATAATATATAATTAAACAAAATGAAATTTAACTTTTTCATTTATATTTCCTTCACTTCGTGAAGTGGAAAAATTAATGTTGTGTTTAAATATTCAAGTTATAGTTTAGAAATTTTTCACCAAAAATTTCTAATTCGCTATAACCGTTGGCTCTGATACCAACACTTGTCACACCCCGAAAACTTAACTTAGCAGCGGAAGTCTTAATTAAGACGTTCGAGTGGTGACATACACCGATTAGCCATACAATATTTAAACACACACCATTAATGTATAAGTTGGACATTTATTATTGAAAACAAAAGTTTCAAGTCATCAGAGTACATATTATATTAAAACATTATGTCCAACTTTCGGGATCTAGAATCCCGCATTTTCCCACATTTTCTTCACGAAGCGCCAAGTTTTCCTTTACCTGAAAAACACGTTTAAAATATACGTCAACATAAAGGTTGGTGAGTTCTCAATAATATAAAATGTCCTTTTTCATTAAATTTCACTTTCTTCATTTAGAAACTAGTTTGTCCATATAAATCAATATTTATATTTTACCCTGAACCCACGGGATCAAGGCCAACTTACACGAAAGTCGTTTAAAAATCATATAGTCGCCTCAACGACAAATCAAATGGACTCCTTTCGTATTACCACGATAGTTCTCGAAATAACATTTTATTCTTCAACATTAGTGATAGTTATAAACTAGCAAGGAATATAACAAATGTAATGCTACTAAACCTATAATCAAAGCGCACAATAATTCAAAATATTTGCCCCCAACATTTAACCAGTGCGACTGGTCGGTAGGCAGGGCGTCACCCGATAGATCTATCAATATTTCTATGCCTTTTTACAGTTAATGATTATACAGCTGCGATAACTACAATTTCATGGAATATTATTCAAGAGAATACTTATTCCCGTCAGCCCGACCACGCTTACCCATGTTGGTCAAATCTAAAGCCATTAAAATATCACAATTGTTAAGATAATAAAATGTGTTTTGACACAAACGTGTTTTCTCCCCGAAAACATTGATAAATCATTTAAAACAATTAAAAATGGTGGGGATTTCTGAGAAACTCACCTTGACGGTTACTGTCGGTTTTCGTTCACTTCTCGTGTCCTATTCATTTAGTACACGTTTTTAATAATTTATCTCCACAATAGTCTTAAGTTGTTCTCTCAACTTAAAGTGTTCACACCACTAGTCTTTCCAAAAATGTTTAACTTGTTTATTAGTATAAGTGTTCAACGACCCACCGACGGCTTTGGTTTGGTTAAGTCCATATTATATATATTCACTCAAGCACATAACATATATATCATAAGCACATATATATACATATATATACACACATATATTTTATATATATTAACATGTATATTTATATATACATTATCATCAATTATGCAAACAAAATACTTAGGTAATTTTCTTAAAATTGTTTATTAATTATTAATTTAATATTTAAATGTAATTATAGTAGAACCTCTTTTATTTGCGGAATTATTTAAGTCTTTCCAAATTTTTACAATACGTATGTTAATTTGTAATATTTTACCGGTTTTGTCGGTTTAGCGTTTAACGATGAATTGTTTAATGTTTTTATTAAAATTTAATCTTTTTAAGTAAAAATGTAGTTTTTATAGCTGAAGTAAATGTGTTTTATAATTTAGTTTGCAAAAATATATTTGTTGTCGGTTTAGTTTAAATTTAGCAAAAATTGTCATTTTTAACGTTTTCGCGTCGTCTTTCGCGACGTGACTCGTTATTGTAAAGTTTTATATTCGTGACCACTTTACACACAATATATGGTGTAATATATATGAGTTTTTATGTTTTAGGGGCTGTTTTATTTCAGCTCCTAAAATCTTTGTCGGTTAGCTTTAAAAAGCCGATTTTTCGACTAGTTAAGTACTCGACACTCATTTTAAAGCAAATAATGTATGTATATCATATGTCACATCAAATCTAATTATAATAAACATGCAAAAACTTAAATTTCCAGAATTAATATATGTTTTAAAAATCATATTTTATGAGTTAAAAACATGCATTTATTTCATATCATAAGTTCATTATGTCACACATCATTAACCATACTTATGATACTAATTTCTAATGATTTGTAACATTTAATTAAACTAATAAATTCAGATTTTATTCCATTCCTTTTGTAGCCTATTTATTATTTTTATTGTTTATATCAAAATATTACTTTTCCAAGATTTATCCTAGTTTTTTATGACAACTTTTTGTATACTATTACTTTCTTGTCTTTCAACTTACTAATATTATTTTATTAATACATGTCAACCATTTTCAAAATCATATTAACAAGTTTACTAGTAACAATTCAAATTTAAACATAACAATCTTAAGTAGATTACATGCATGTATACTGTATGTGTTTCTATCAACAAGAATATATATCTAAGTTAATATTATTACCAATCTTGTTTTATTATCAAATTAAATCTCTTTTTTTATGTATTATTAAACTTTAACATGCATATCAATATTCGAGCATAATCATCTAAATACGCATATGTATGTAACATTAAACATTTGTAAGTATACATATTCATACTCTCTCTCTAACTCACGGCTCTCTCTCTCTATACCTCTTTATATTCTCATCTTTTAATCTCCTTTTTAATCTTTTAGATCTTAAAATCACCAAACCAATCTTAACAATATGAATATGGAAGTGATATGCATGTGTGTGTATGTATATGTGGATTCGGGTTCCACATACACACACATAACCCACGGGTCATACATGCATATATATACACTTTGAAATCTTCCATTTTCTCATGAGTTTAAAGGTTTGGTTACTTGTGTGAACCCTTTTAAGATGAAATACCAAGTATATTGCATCCAAAACTTAAAGAATGGAACTAGGGTTTCGGATTTACCTTAGGGTTTTAGAGAGAGGTGTAAGAAAGTATGATTAAAGGTATCTTAGTGTATGCTCAAGGCTTGAATCTTCCTAACTTTGCTTCTAACCAATATTTCTTGATTTGATGCTAGGGTTTTGATTGTGATTTGGATAATAATATGAAAATGAAAGAGTAAGATGGAGGTGGGGGTGGGGTTCGGCCGCAAGAAAGGAGAAAGGGAGGGAGAGAGTAGGTGGTGGCTTGTGTTGGGAAGATGGAGTATTAATATGGTGATAATATTGGGACAAGTGAAATTCTAGGTTTATGTGTTGTATATGCATGTATATAGAGTGATGAGAAAGCAAACATGGGTTAGGGTAGTGTGAAGGGGTGGACGGCTAGGGGGGTATAGTGTAAATATTTTATTTTTTTGTTTAATTAATTAACATGTATTTTATTTACCCCATTGATCTTATTTTATAAAATACAACTAGTTAGGATTAGTTTTATGTAAAAACGATTACATATCTGAATTCCTTGTAAAATTAGCTTCAAAATCATATAAAGATGTAAATTTTTGGAGTTGGTTGGTTTCGGGTCTTTACGGCGAGCGGTATTGGCTTCTACTCACTTATTTTCTAAATTTCGCGAATCGAACATTCTAAAATTATACTTATGACCTAATATTAATATATTTACTGAATTTATATTATTTTAGGTCATTTGCGACATTTAGGAATTTATTTGGACTTTTAGCCTTACCCGGGTCGCTGTCAGTGTCAATTTTGAGCAGTATTCGATACGCGCCAAAACTTAACTTTTTGAACAAAATAAAATATAATACTCATATTCTTAGAGTCTTTAGACTAAAATATTATTATTTTATTTTCCATAATACGAGATTACACGATAAACACGGATTACATTAGCACATGATTAGTCTTAAAAAGCTCGGTTGTCACATGTCATTCAACTAGAGTAGCCTAGTTGGACGCCAACAAATATTATTACCATTTATAAAATTACTAACAAAGTTACAAATATATTTTAAATGTTGTATTAAATGAGTTTTTAGACATTTATGAATTTTAAAAATGAATTTATCATTATATATATTATGAATTCATAAGGTATGTTATTACGTATATTATTAAATTTAACCTTTTTTATTATTTTTTTAACCACTCGTGTATCACATTGGCTATATCCTAGTTGCTTAATATAACTTTATCAGTTTCTTCATTTATTATTCCAAATAAGTTTAAAAGCTCTATGAAATGTCCTCTATAAAGAGATATTTCAGACTCATCATGAACACAAAAAGATGACACACCATTCAACAATCCTTTAGTATCTATAATCGAAGCAATTAATCGAATTATATATTCTTTTTGTTTTTATCATGTTTTTATCAAGTGCCACCACATGTACAGATTTAGCTTGGTTAGGTAAGTATTCCTCTCTTTTACGTGCTTTGTCGTGTTAAATATACATTTATCAGCATGAGTTTTAAATCTTGAGATTCTATGCCAACACCGTACCCCTTCACTCACAAAATCATCATTGTGTCCAATTTCCTTAAACAAGTCGCAATATAAGCAAAATACACTTTATCCGTTTTGACACTATATTCCAATAAATTTTCATTTTCTTGTGTGTACCAATCCTTATTAAAATGTCTTGCTTTACCACTAAAATATATTTGTGGAAACTCATGCTCTGTTGGTTGACATGAACCTCTAAGAAAATACGTTCGTCTAATTTCATCTTTTTGACTTGGATGATAAGATGAAATTGGATTCCTTTCCAAAAGATCCCACAGAAGATCATCCAAACCTATTCTTGAGGGTTGCTTACTACTTGAAGATGAAAATTGAGTGTTTGATGGTTCACTTAGTAAATCTTTTTTAATATTAATAATGCCTACAAATCAAATATAATCATCACTAATTTTCTAATTCAATTAACAAAATTTGACAAAATCATTCTTTCTAATTATAATTTCAATAAATAAGCAAAAATAATAGCAAAACATCAAAATATACCTTATCGTGAAGACATAAGTGAAGGAGAGAGGGAGAGGAGACCCGAGGGTGTCGCGACAGAAAGAGAGACGGCCAGCGGCGCACAGAGGTAGACTGTTGGAGTTCGAATGTTTGATGGTGGGTAGTTAGGGTTTTAACTGCAGCTTGCTATGTAGTTGTGTGATGTTCTGTCTGTGTTAACGATGTGGGTAAAAATAAAAAAACCTAACGTTGTAAGCTGGATTAAAAAAAGGAAAAAAAAAACATAATCTGACGCCGGTAGAAAGAATCGAACCCGGGTTTACATAGTTGAAAGGATGACTTTTACCACTAGACCAGATTTCTACATTGTGTATGGGCTCACTCTTAAAATATATGTGAGTTCACTCTCAAAACTTATACCTATATTCTATATAAATTTTGAAAATCAGTGGGTTCACGTGAGCATGTACGTTACTATATAAACCAACCCCCAACATCTAATCTTGAACGACAACTCGATTTTGAAGAAAAACTGCACGAAGAAGTGGCACTGGGTGTCTCACAATCACTAACCAATGAAGAACAAATGTATGATGATTCCATGCGATTAAGTAGTTCCGAACCGGAACGCGAAGACCCGTTTAATGTAGACTGATATACATGTATTTATACATCTCGAATCTCGTGTAAAGTTGTGTTTCCTTAATGTTTTAAGTTCGTTTAAGTTCGAGTTTTGTTTATCTTTTATTAATTTAGGTTTTGAGTCAAGTTTTATATATTTATCGTGTTTTAACTCTTTTGGTGTCTTGCATGTTTTACTTAATTCTTTCTATCTTTTCATGCGAAGTTTATACTCGTTTTGCTCGTTAATGATTATGTGATTGCTTCACTTAGATTTTTGATTTATGTTCATGTAGATGGTGGTTTGGTGAGCAAGGGAAACAAGTTCTAGATGGTTCTTAACGTTACTTGGAGTTCAAGAAAGTGATCTAAGATGATTAAGTAAAAAATAAAAAGCAAAAAACGAAATCCATCTTTGGAGGGCGCCGCGCCACGCTAAGGCAAAGGGCTAAGGCGGCCGACGGGCGCCTAGGCCTTCTGGTCAGCCAAAAATTGCAAGCCCAATCTCATTCTCGCTTATATAAACATCTTCATAACCTAGCCGACTATAAGCTTTATTGCAGCCGATTTCAAGAGGAGAACCAAGGTTTTGAAGGTGGTTTGAAGCTAGGAACCAAGGAGAACCAAGAGTTCTTTCATCCGGGTGTTCAAGGATCAATCGCAAAGGGTTTTATCGCTCTAACTTTCGTTCCTTGTTCATTATTTGTCATGTATTTCCTCTTTGTTTTTAATACTTGTTTAGGATTTTTTTTTAATAATGATTCTAGGCTAGACTTCATGTCTACCTAGGTTTGATGAACATGTTTTCGATTTGATTCTTGCTTTGGATAATGTTTTGATTATGGTTTTTTTGATTTAATAGCAAAAGACATGATTTTGTTTTCATGATGCATATGAATATTTATTATCTTGATTGATTGTTAACTATTGCTTCACATGGATCTTGATTTCTATTGATTATGTTCTTTAGATATGAGGGTTCATGGTTTATCATTACTTGGTGTTTTGATTATTATGGTTAAATAGGCCTATTAAATCATAGAAGCTTGTTGATAGTTGGTTAAGATTTTGAATGTTTTGCTAAATTCCAATGGCTGTAAGGTGAGGAGTTATTCATGTGTCTTGGTCAATTGCATGCTAGGATAGATAGTGACAATATTATTGCTTATTGTGTTGATCCTTGTTCATGATGTCATGTTAAGTTTATCAAGTTATCTAGGGTTTAGTGTTTCGTAAGATTGCTTGCTTTATATACTATTAATTAACCCTATTTGATGACTTTGCGGAAATTAATATAACTGATTGCTTAATAATCTAATAATTGTTCATTGGGATTTCATTTGATTCAGTCAAGGGTCCTTTAGGGTTTATTAGATGAATACGTTTAGAAATCAATCTCCATAATCATGTTATTTGTCCATTGCTTGATGATTGTTGATACATGGGATTTTTACTTATGTAGATTCCTTCTTTTATTGGTTTCGATCTTGTGATTTATTGCTTATTTCTCGTTTACTTGTTTATTTACTTTCTTAGTTTAATATTAGTTTAAAAAACTCCTTAAAACATTAATAATAAATAGTCGTGTCGTAAGTCGAGTCTAATTAGTTAATTAACGTAATTTATAGAGTCCTGTGGGTTCGATATTCCGGACTTACTTAGCTTTAGTACAATTGATCGTTTTACTTGCCGGTGTTTGGTGTAGTTGAGTCTTAAGTCTAGTTTTTATTACTTGTTTAGTTTAGTTAATATTTAATTGGCTGTTTTCACTACATCATAAACGACATAGAGAACGAAGAATAAAATCATTAGACGACGAAGAGGAAGCCCAAAAGGAATAATAAACAATAAACTGAGAGAATAAACGAACGAATTCCATGTCACGACGATTATAAACGTTTATTTTCAAGTTATCTATGTATTGTTTTGAAGCAAGATTTATGAAAATGTGTAAAAATCAATCAGAAAAAAGTGTTTTTAGTTTTTTTTTGTTTCTTTGATTTTTCCAGGTTTTTTTTATTGAATCTTTTTAGATTTTTTTGTATTCTCCAGATTTTATCAAAAAAACCAGTTTTTAACCGGTTACCGGTTAATCAATTTGGCTATTAACCTAACCCAGTTACACATGGTACTACCCGACCTGATTAACCGGTCTACTCGGTTAATTCCCGCCAAAAAATAACTGGTTAGCAAATTAATCGGAATGTGCACCTCTACTATGAAGAGTTCGCTTTCATTTTTATTAAGTGATATCCGATACTAAGTTGATGCCCTAAAACATATATGATCCATGGCTCAAGTAACATGGAAACACAATTTAATTGTTTCCAAATGTTAATGAAACACTAGTTTTTAGAGCTAGAGAGCATGACCTATAACATAGTTGAAAGGGTGTGATACCTCTTAATTTTTATGATTATTTATGTGTTTTATGTCATGCCAATGTATTGTGCAGGGGCGGACCTAGCATATAAGGTGCGGGCTCACAGGAAACCATCGAATTGAACGCTTATATAAAATATGAAATGAACCCACATATAAAATTTTAAATGAACCCATACACAAATTCAACCTTGGTCTGGTGGTAAGGAGTCCTACTTTCTTCAATGGCAACCCGGGTTCAAATCCTTTTTTATGCACGAATTTTATGTTTTTGTTAAAGTTTAGACACACACAACCATCACTTGACAAGAACCCTGCAACCTTGGATTTCAATTTTCAAATATTTTGGTTTTTATTTTAAAGGAAATATTTTATATAATAGTAACCAACTTTCAAAAGTGTTCCAATTAGGTTAATCATGCATATTTTTCTCAAATTGGGTCACTAAATTTTCAAATCGAGTCTCATCGATTTTTGCGTGTCAAGGAAAAAATGGAGGATAAGATGCGGGGGTCAGAGTTTGCAATATATGTAGTTATATGTAAACAAAATTAAAAAACGTTAATTATTTTAAAATTCAAAAATAAAAAATAAAATCCATGTCGCCACTCAACGTCAATATCATAAAAAAATAAAATGATTTTCTATGTGAAACAAAAAAGAAAAACGCTAAAAAACATGTTAAAACCTTTAATTTAATAAAATGTGAAAGTTGAGTGACCTAATTGGAACACTTTTGAAACTTCGTTACTATTCTATAAAATTGCCCCTATTTTAAACTACGACGGGTGGCTTAATGTTTGAAAAAAAATATACAGTTTTATGTTACGAAAACCACAAAGAATGAACTTTGGTTAATAAGTTTGTAATTTACAAACATCTATCTATTACTTAGTGGTTTGTACACATTATAATATAATTACATTATACTTACATGCCTCCAAGTACAGTTGATAAAGCCATTTTTACAACTTGACTTCCCATTCCCTAAACAATTTAAAATAGTTATAACTTCAGACAATAATATCACAAACTAATATAATAATATAGTAAAGTAGATTAACTTGTTACCGTACACCCAAGATCTCAAAAAGCAAGAAAGATGCATTCCAAAACCAAGTGCAAAACTCAAAACTCCCACCCTCTAGATAACCAAATTATATGGTGTGATTAAATTGGATAAAAAGAATCCACTGTCGAGAACCCAAAATCCAAGTCCTAGCAGCCATCGTATCCGCCGCCGCGGCCCTTCTCGGTTCCCCGTCTATAGTAGCAACTACCAACATCACGACGGTAAGGAAGAAGAATTGTCACCTGCGAAAGCATTCAAGAAAAACCAACATTGAGAATTTTGATGCTAAAATGTCAAATGACACATACCATTAAATAGTTGAGCTCGGTTGTAACTATGTGCTAAAACGTAACCTAAATGATCTTCTAAAGCCCAATATGTAGTTTTGAGCAAAGTGCTCATTAACGTAAGATGATATAAAAAATGAAAACAAAATAAAACCGATCAAACCACAATGATAATAGCACTAAATGGTGACAACGTTGAGGCTAAGAAAATAAGAAAACAGCCACCGGTTGCCAATCAAATGACCGTCTCAGTTTGTTTTGTTGTATATTAAATGCACATCATCATAACCTTAACATAGGGCCAGAATGGTTAAGATTCATTGTATATATAGCTACAACAGCAGTCAAAGACGAAGAGAAGGTGCAAATCAAGAATTACTGACCGCCCAAGCATATGGCCCTTATCTAATGCCCTTTTAAGATTCAAAATAGTAAGGTATTCTGCCATGGCTGCATAACTAACAACTTGATAGGGAACACACTGATATCAGCTGCCTACCAAATAAACATCTCACTTAATTCTATAGCACACATAATGCACATCATCATAGCCTCAAGGCAATTGTAAAAATAAGTAAAGGCAAGTGCATAGGGTGATAATACATGCCCCAAGCAGAGAACACATGAAAGATAAAAGAAAACGCTCCACCAACACATTATAACCAACATTTGAAAACATGTAAGATAGGTTCAAATCCAATTCCCCGCCAAGATGCAGAATAGCAGGTACTTCTGCCATGGCTGCAAAACTAACTGTGTAATATGTACCACAATGATAATAGCATCACAACAGGTAAAACAAAACACTGCAATGAAGCAACATTCAAATGAGATCGCATTATTGCACTTGGTTTCAGAATCTTGTTTTTTTTTTTTTGCAATTAGAAAAATCATTACCTTTGACTTGAGAAGTCAAACTGTGGCATATCCATAGAACTCCATATAATAATTTCCATAATCAAATCAGCATCATCCTAGGGGAAAAAGGGCAAGTCTGCATGTCATCAAACAAACACAGATTAGGTATATTAGCAGACAATGGCACCCTAAACACACACACGAAACGAACACACACGCGAAAGCAATAAACGAACACGAGGATTTAACGTGGTTCGGTCTAAACTGACCTACGTCCACGAGTGACAACTAGATATTCTTTATTGAGTGACAAAATATTACAAATACATATAGTCAAATATATAGATATACGACTAAGGTTTGTATCTTATTAAACAAGAAACCCAAACAGGGCCGGGCTTCGGTCTGGCCACCCTACACCTGTCTGCCCTTTGGACTTCAAATAGTAAACTGGGCCAACAAGGCCTACGAACCCAACAATCTTCCACTCGGAGGCCTTGAGCACTCTCGTCTGCACTCCTGATTGTACTTGTAATCCGAACATTAAACATCTTCTAGTTGCCATCGCCTTCTCATCAATTAACCTGAAGGCCCGTTGAAGCTCCCGGGAGCTCCAACATCAGTCACAGCTAAAACTGCCCCTGACCCATTCTCTGTCCTTACAGGCTCCCACTGAAACAAACTACTGGATCCTAAGATACCCTGAGAACAAGCACTCTCCATATTCAACAAGTAATCCACTGGAGATACTTTTACAGTTGGAATACCGGTTTTCTTAATCCACTGTCGACCATGAACTGTAACTAAAACACGACCTGTGCTCCCACTGTCACGATATCCACCGACTGATTTAACCTTCCTAGCTCGTTCATCCTGAATCTTCTCTTTGGCTCTAGGTTTGTTGCTTGCAAAACGAACCTTCTTCTGCCCACGAGATTCTTTGAACCGGACTTTGTCTTTCACTAAAACTGGATCCACTCCGTTCGGTGGCATATCTACCATATACAACGAACCCATTTTCTGGCCACGAGCCACCACGAGATTCCCTTTAACTACTTTACAATGCCCATTCCCGAACTTAACATCGTGCACCTGGTCATCCAACTACCCAACTGAAATCAAACGTTTCTTCAAACTTGGAATAAACCTCACGTCTTTCAAAGTCCAAGAAGTACCGACTGAGGTTATCAAATCAACATCTCCCATACCCGTAACCTCTAAAATATCATCGTTCGCTAGACGAACCTTTCCAAAATCCCCAAACTTTAGATTCTTCATCGTTTCACTACTGTGAGTGGCATGAAACGATGCACCAGAATCCATCACCCAAGCATCAACGTTACTCTCAATACTAAGAACTAAAAACTCATCACTAGTGACCCTGTCATCTGTGTCGTCTTCTGTAACGTTCACCTCTTTCTTACCATTCGGACACTGATTCCTAAAGTGTCCATTCTCTTTATAACCCCAACATTCAATATCTTTACGAGTCCTAGACTGACTCCTCTACATGCTCCCACTGCCTCATTGTTTCCCTCTACCTCTACCTTCTGTGACTAATATATTACTTGATGATTCACCTGAAAAACTGCGTCATGAATCTTCTCTAAGAATCAAATCCCGAATCCCATCAAACGTAATCTTTATAGACGAACTACAAACCACAGTCACTGTTTGCGACCAATTGTCTGACAAAAAGGATAACAACAAAAGACCTTGAACTTCATCATCAAACTTAATGCCGGCTGACACTAAACGGGAGAGATTCGAGTTAAGATTATTAATATGCGTTGTAAGTGACCCACCCTCTTTCATTTGTGTTGTAACTAGCTCTCTAATAAGATAGACTTTATTCACTGCGGAAGGCTTCTCATACATGTTGGATAGTGTCTCCATCATACCACGGGATGTGGTTTCTTTCATGATGTTAAACGCCACATCTTCCGACAACGACAGTGTAATACAAGCCCTAGCTTTCTTGTCTAACTTCTTCCACTCTGCTTCTGACAACTTTTCAGGTTTTTCATCCTCAAACATTACATGCAAGTCTTTCTGACAAAGCAGTACCTCAATCTGCATCTTCCACCAACCAAACTTTTGTCCATCAAACTTCTATATCGTCGCATTTCCGTCGTCTGCCATGACAATGACTAAAACGAGAAAACCTGGATAAAAACAGAGACAGACACAACAATGACACGGGCCTGAACTTAACGACTGTTCTACTTAACTCTATTAAATAATCAACCTATTTAAATGCAACGGAATAACAAACTAAAAATCAGAAACTGAAAATTTAAACTGAACCGATAAAACCTGACAAACGCTGTTGGCACTGGTACCCGTTTCTTTAAACAGTTTTGTCTGATTTGACAATTGTTCTTCAACTAAAATAGGATCTTGATTAACGCGTTCTTGGCTCGTACTTTATAAATATTGGATCTCAACTCCCAAAATTGACTCATCTGTCAAAATATTAATTCCACTTCCACTTGATTCAAACAAAGGTGACCCTTTGTACTACGGCCCACCAACGACAAAAAATAATTACTTCTCTAACTTAGGCTTGCTGCCATAAACGTGGCCCAAATAAAACGAAAATCAAGGTTAACTTCCAATTTAAAATAGTCACCACTAACCCACGCCGTTTCTTCCCCACAAAACCAATCCGAACACGACAACAATAATGTCTCAAGAACTTTCTAATCTTTCGAAACTTCCGACAACGAACTGATCGACGACGGTAAGCCAGCGACGGTACACGATGCGTGGACGTCTTCTACTTCTTTTGTACGGAACCCAAACACTCCAATCGTTGACGGTGATCAACGGCGACAGTCGGCTGCTGCGGCGGCGAAAATCGGACGTCAACAATGGCGCAAAAAACCCAATCGGCAACTAACGATCACGTGGCGGAATCCTAGCTCCGATCTCTGGTGCGGCGGCGACGATAGAGACTGGTTCAAACGTGTTCCCGTGTAATCCGAACCTAGGATTTAACGTGGTTCGGTTTAAACTGATCTACGTCCACGCGTGGCAACTAGATATTCTTTATTGAGTGACAAAAGATTACAAATACATAACTTCAAATATATAGATATACGACTAGGGTTTGTATCTTTTTAAACAAGAAACCCAAACCGGGCCGGGCTTCGGTCTGACCACCCTACACCTGTCTGTCCTTTGAACTTTAAATAGTAAACCAGGCAACCAAGGCCTACGAACCCAACACAGAACAGATACCTCGGTTAAACAAAACAAACGCACTTGCTAAAATACACCTAAAACCAAAACATGCATACCAAAAACTATTTATTGTGAATGTGATAACAGAGCAAAATTCTAAAGAGCTTTAAAACACAAATCCATTAGTCAATTAATTTAATAATTCAAGATGGAAAGACAAAGAACAAAAGTCACCAATAGTGCATGTGTTGCTCCATGAAAATACTTAGTTAGCCAAATGAATGAATATGGTAGAGCATTAAAATTTTAGTGGTTGAAAAAAACTGAAATCAAACAACGATATTAAAAAGCTATCTGGATTTTTATTTTTTTAATTTCGTTCAATATTAGAACCTTTAAGATGCACCAAAATTTAAATCCGACTGAGAAATCAAATCGATTGATAAAACCTTGAAGCCACAAAAACACAAAGACATATCCAAATTGTCAAACTAACCTACCGAAAAGTAATGCAGAGCTAGACCAACATTATAATATAATCATTATATAAGCAATTAAGCATGATATCAATACCTTGATGAGATAATAATTAGAGGAAGGGCAACCACGCGACGAAGAAACATACATAGATCATCACCGCTCCTCCACAACCAACATCTAGGGTTCCGATCTGCCAAGGTGATGAGCCGATACGGACGATAAAAGATGTGAAGGTGTGGAACACGTACTGTAACACATGTAAGCATACAGATACAATGGAAAGAGAAGCACAAACTGTGCACAAAGTACAAACTAAGCATAATAAACGGTAACAATGAGAGAGAGACTGAAGTTTCTAATATAATATATATAGTAATATAATATCATGTATGCTTGAATGCATTCATTCTCTATACTCTAGCTGTAACTTATTGCTGATGCAATATATATTCATCGGCATTTTCATTTACACACAAGTATTTTGTTTGAGAATTGCTACAAAGGTAACAATTATGGATTACACTAGATGGGATATTCATGTAATAACCACTAACCCTTAGATTAATCTTCCTTTAGTGATGTTTCTTTACTTGTGTTTTTCGAGTAAAAGGTTTTTAGAATTATGGTCTTAATCAGTATGGAACTAAATGGAATGCTTTAGTAAGAAATTTAAAGTCTTATAAACAAGTCGAATAACGGAAAATTTAAACTAATGAAATTTGCATAAAGTCCCCAAATTTTGCATTTTGCTATAGGCTCTAAAACGGTTGAGCCAGCTGTGACTAAAATGTAAAATGAGTTGAGGGATCATATGTGTAAATAATCATGAGTCGACGTAACTAATGAGGGTAATGTGAGATAACTAGCATGAGGAGACGGTGTTATTTAAAAATATTAAGTTTTGGTTAAGTTAGCTTCACAAAAATTAACGAAATGCATCTAGGGACGTTGGCCTCCCATGAGCTTTTATGGCAATTTGAATGGCCCAACAATAATTAACGAATAACAAATGAGTTTGACATCCCATAAGCGTTACATTGCGTTTTAATTGTCCCGACTAATTAACGAATTAGCAATGCGATGTAGTTTGTCGACCCGATGAGCGTTACATGGCGTTTTAACTGACCAAACTAAATAACGTACTATCGAAACAAAAGTTGGGTAGTCGGAGTATCTTGTGAATCACCACATTGATTACTCCAACAAAAACAAGAAAACTAGTTAAGAAATGGATAGTCAAGATTCTCGACAAACCATTTAAAATAGCGTAAAAACCATAATCGGAAGGTTACCAAATTTAAGCCACGAACCACCGTAAATTCGGTTTAAAAATATATTATAGGAATGCAACCACTAGTGTGGTTATGGTTGACAGCTTAGGGTGTCGGTCATATGGCATTTATGGGTCTCGCTCGGGTTCATAGGGTCGAGTACTATGGTCAGGTTATCCTCCAGGTAAGGAATAACGTCTTACCATTGGTTCTCGGAACCGTTTTGCCAAGGCCCAACTCACAGTTTCTCTCCCCCATTAAGTTATTTCAGGGACATGCCACACAACTTAACCTAAGGTGAACGGGTGTAACATCCTACTTTTGATTATAATAATAAAATAAATATCGTTTATTTATATCGTGTTGTTTATCGGTTTAGATAATAAACTGTACATGGATAGGCTTGGACATTAGAAGATAGAATAAAAGATGGAATGGGCCTTAGGTCCATGGGCTTAAGGGCGTATAAATACCCCTTAAACCCTAATCCTTTCCATTTTATCCATCTCTACACCATAGCCTACACCTTGGAAAAACACACACAAACACTATCGTTTAACCCGAACCAAGATCCGAAGGCGAAAACCCGAGCTTGTTGGTGGTAGATCGTTGTGAAGAACCAAAACAACATCAAAGACCAGCTCTTGTTCGTAGTTCGACTCGTTTAAGGTGCGTTATTGAGTAGAAATCATTCGTTTAGGTCCGGATTCATTTAGATAATCATAGATCGGTTTTAGTATGGCAAAAACGAATCCAACGAAGCTAAACATACTAAAATTGATTACAGTTTGATAGGTTAATTGTTAGTATGAAGAACCCATAACATATATGCCCAAATCGCACCCCTTAAACATGATTATTTGGACGAACAAAGGGTTAGGGTTTGCAGGAGCTGTAATTCCGAATCCAATGATACCAAAATCGTGATGTTTTGTTAAGAAACGAAGATTTATTTGCAGATCTAAGATCGGTTGGCTAGTTCGTGTTCTTGATAATTTTGACTTTGACCTTAAGTCAAAGTCTGGATAAGAACATGGGTGATTCGTTATAATTGATCAACTAGTTACGCGTTCATAACGAATGGGACTAATTCGTGTGATTTAATAATGAATGACCTTTAATTCGTTATCTGCCCATTCGTTATATCAAGATAACGAATCAGGTCAAGTTAGATAACGAATTAGACTAGTGAACAAGGATAAAGAACCAGATAATGAACCAAGTGATTCGTTATTTACCCAATTCGTCATGATAAGGTAACGAATCAGAGGACGAATCTGATGATGAAAAGTAACGAATTGAACTAACGAATCAGGCATGAATGATAACGAATTAGCCAACAAATTAGGCTTAATTCGTTATAGAGAATGAGTTAGTGAATTAGAAAATAACTCAAAATCCTATTGGAAAATGTGTTAAGACAGTTAATAGAAATAAAAATTTTCTAGTAACCCCAGCCAGGGGCTCTGCCCCTTGGATCCCAGCTAGGGGCTGCCGCCCCTAGAACCCCGCTGCCAGGGGTGCTGCCCCCGGACCCCCGTTCGTTGTGGGTTATATAAAGATAGAAATACGATATAAGTAGTAATAGTTAATTGATAGATGTAAATATTATACAGTTAACCGTGCACAGCTCAAGAAGGGAATAACTATTAACGGTGAACGTAACCGCATTCAGGTGAGTTTCTAGCCCGATTTCCTTGTTATGTTTTCGGGGCTGTGTGCATACTCGATGTGATAGTTATTACACTTACCTTAAATGGTAAGTGTATGCCTTGTATGGTTTATATGTTATGTATGTATATCTTAAATGTGAATGAAAGTTTGTCGGTACGTGAACGATCTTCGGATATTGCACGTGCTATCAAGGGAGGTAGTTATATGATTGATGAATGTGTATGATGGATATATGTACAATATATGAATATGTATGATTGATTAAAGAAAGTATGTATGTTATGGGTATGTAAAGACAGTATGCACGAAGATGAAGAAAGAGGGATCAGACCCTAATAATATCTGAGATAGAGAAGAAAGGGATCAGACCCTAATAATATCTGAGATAGAGAAGTAAAAGGGATCAGACCCTAATAATATCTAAGATAGACAAGAAAGGGATCAGACCCTAATAATATCTTAGATAGACAAAGGAAAGAGGGATCAGACCCTAATAATATCTGAGATAGAAAAGGAAGGGATCGGACCATAATAATATCCGAGATAGAAAAGGACAGTAATTTATATAGTATGAAAGTAATAAAGTATGAACGTATGTACGAAGTTATGTAATGAAAGTAAATTAGTAAAGTAATTATTATGTATCTTCGGATGCATAATTGAAGGTAAGTGTATGTATTGTATAATGTGTGATTAACTAGAACTCACTCAGCGTAGCTGACTTTTAGTATGCACGCAGGTGAGTAGAATGAGGCAGTTCGCTTGATGAGGACACATGGCATCGAATTGAAGACACTGGCGTCTCAAGGAAATGTTATGATGTTTTAAAGACTATGTTTTGTTTTAAATGACTATGAATGTTTGATAAGACAAGATTTGAAAGTTATGGAATGTTTTATGGTTGAACTTTTATATTCCGCGTAAAGTATTAATTAACTCTGATATTTAGAACTGCGTTTATGAGTAAATCCAACGTCCAATATGAGGCACCGGTAACGGGGCCTTACAACGAGTGAAAACAACAGATGGAAATTCTTAAGGAATTTCTCAAAAATAAAAGCAATTTAATTTTTGATTTTAAATAAAAAATTAAGTTTTGAGGCATAATAGCCTCGGAGCAATGCGTGTGTGCATAACAATAATATAATAATGAAATTATTAACTAAGGGAAAGCAGTAAACAATCAAATAGAACACATAAGGTAGACAGATAAGCATGTATATGGCTCCTAAACATGTGTCTGAGACTATATCTAACGACCTATCTTAAACCTTCGGCTCCGATACCAATCTTTCACACCCCAACCTACGGCAGAAATGCCGGGGCATGAACTAATTATCACAGCTCTCAAGGTTACTATCATGCAATATTATAAATTTCAATGTCTATTTAGTAAATTCGATTAAAACCAATTATTCAAATACATTATCCAAACAAAAACAAATAGTGCATCAAACAAACATAAATCATAAAAAAACATAAGTTTCATTAAATTTCTCTAACTTTATTCCTTAAGTGATCTTCAACTTGAACTAACTTCACATCACACGACGACCTGCATATGCGTTAAAAATATAGTAGTTTTGTCAACACAAGGTTGAGTGAGCAACACACTAGTTTTAGTGTACATATAATATATATATAAATAGATAGTGCAACAAGTCATATGAGATAAACAAATTAACCAATGATCAAAGATAAATGAGATGTCGAGAAGCACGATGGCTATAACGACTGGCGTATGATCATACTATTTATGAGATTATGCAGGACCTCTCCGAATGCGATTCACAATGAGCACATAAGCATGTAACAAGTATGGTATAAAATTCGTTAGCACATAAGAAAATAGTTGCAGTTTTGTGTATAAGTACATATGAGAAATATGTTTACGCATATGTCCCCAAAACATTGAAAACAGTAAAATAGGGGAATGTGTAACTCACCTCAATAGAAAACACGGTTAAATAGAATATTAAGAATGAGTATTTTGCGCGTTGACGATAAAGCCTAAAAGGAACAAAGAGAATAGGAATACGTTTAAGTTAATGAACCTGATCGAGAATGAAAGCTCAATAATTATATTATTAAGTTAATATTATATCCTTTTTTTATCATAATTAATATAACATTATATTTAAAGATATAATATATAAAATTATTTGTTTGTTAAAATTATATATAAGGTATATTATAATATTTTGTTATATAAAAGTAAATACATCTTAAATTATTATTAATTTGTATATTTAAAAGTTTACTTGTTATACACACACACACATATACACACACACACACACATATGTTTACATATACATACACAAAAAAATGAGAGAAAACACAAGTTCTATAGTCGGTTTTTAAATAAAATGATTTTATGTAATCATTATTATTGATATTATACTTGTTAAAATGTTTTAAAAAAAATAAATAACAAAAATTAGCTGAACAGATCGGGGTTGCATGTAACGCCTCGTTACCGGTTCCTCACATTTGGACGTTGGATTTACTCATTCACATATATCTAGTCATCAGAGTTAATAAAAACATTCGCTGAATATAAAAATTTTCATAAATTATTACATAACGATCCATAACATGCCTTAAACACCCATCTTGTCTTTAGAAAACTAAGTAATTAAACATAAACTGATAAACGTCTTGAGTCTTCCGATGCCAGCCTCTTATTCAATGCCACGTGTTCCCCTCAAGCGAGCTGCCTCATCCTACTCACCTGCGTGCATACTAAAAGTCAGCTACGCTGAGTGAGTTCTAGTTAATCATACAACATTCAATCGGTTCACATACTTGCACACACGCCCGAAGGGGTGTACATTATTCATACTTACTTTTCATACCTAACTATCCATCCTATTTAAAGAGCCTTCTGCCCTATATCCTCACAGATATTATAAGGGTCTGGTCCCCACTATCACAAATATTATGTGGGTCTGGTCCCTATCCTCACAAATATTATTAGGGTCTGGTCCCTTTGTTTCCTGCAACTGTACCATACCTGTCTCTACATACCTTCCATGACAACACGTGCAATATCCGAAGATCGTTTACGTGCCATCAACATATCATACATACATCATATACATTCATACATTCATACATCATATATGTTCATACATACATTATTTGCACATCTTATATATTTATCATATCTTTAACTTCCTCCTGACGGTACGTGCAATATCCGAAGATCGTTCACGTACCGTCGAGAAATCATCACACATAAATCATGCAAGGCATACGCTTACCACTTAAGGTAAGTATATTAACTATCACATAGAGTATGCACACATCCCCGAAAACATAACAAGGAAGTGGGGTGTCTTGTCCCCGATTTCAGCTGGATCTTACTTAATCATGTCATAACTCACACAAATAAATGTGTCGACAAGGGAGTTAATGATGGGTTGCTATATTTAGAAAGATTACCATTTGTTAAAGGCGGAATCAATAACAAACATACGGTTGCTTAATCACTATTCAAAAGGTAACCAACACGAACAAGATTCACTCAAAAGATTTCCATTTATATATTATCAATCATACAAATTGGATAATCGATTTAGAGTTTCTTGAAGGAAGGTTTATCCATACTATCCTAAGACAGCCGTCACACACATAATATTCTTTCTTAATTAATGTGTCTGTCTGCCTTAGGCGGCATGCCCTAAAACATTCTATTTATAGGCCTGCCACCCTAGGACAGCTGTCATTCCTTCTAGAAACCCCAAACGTAGATACATATTCAAACTACATAATCAGAAATATTCTATGTGTAAAACTAGTCTTCCGGGTAGGCTTTGCATCAATCTTCATTCTCCGAGTAGGCTATGTACTCTGCCATCCTTCACAACTTGGTAACATAGAAGTGTGCCCGGGATCAGTTTCCGGGTAGACTTTACTTGAAGAGTATTTTACCAAGTAAAATACTCACCGGGTAGACTTCAGCCTTCTTGACCTTGCCAGACTTTGCCCGGCAAATCCTTACGAGCAACCTTGTTCTTCAATGATCCATTTCAACTCCTTGCTATAAAATAACTTATTAGAAAAGTGTACTCGGGAGTACTGTTCCTTGCTTGAGTTGAACCTTGCCCGATATTACTTAAAGATGTTCATTTCAATCATCAAGCTTGTTCGGACCACTATTATTAATGAATACCTTGCCCGGTCTTCCAATCACTTGGCTTCATGGACTTGGTTAGCCAAAAGCTTACTCAGAAGTGAACTTTACTTGGCTATGAAGAACAGACTTGCTTGATAAAGTGAACCTTGCCCGGTAATACACTAATTTGCAAACCCTGCTCGGATATCCACTAAAGAAGACTTCTTGAAGATAACCTTACCCGATAGACAAAATATCGTACCCGGCTAAGTAAAAGCTTTCTCAGAAGTCTAAGGTGTGCCCGGATCCATACTTAGCGAATTCTGAGGAGGTTGAGAAGATTCCAATCTTCCATATACTTCATTTTGGTCAAATCTTTGACTCAACAATCTCCCCCTAGATTGGAACACCTCAGCTGACCCAAAACATTTCTAAGGTTACTTACACTTAGTCAAAAATACACATCAAATTAAAAGTCAAATTACATATTCAAATAACATAAACAAATTACATGATCAAAAGCTGTTCGAAGACATTACATCACAAAGCCTATTCTATTGATCTTGTCTCTTCCTTGCATTATGGGCAGCTTGTCTTCGGTTGACTATTTCTGATGCAGCTTTCATTTTGAAGATATTAAGGATTCGGTAGTAAGTATGACCTTATGGTATAACCAAATCCCTTATATCCATCAGATCCTCAACATGCAAATAAGTCAAGTCTTCATCTTTCTTGATAATCCCCAGTATCTTTCCATCAGAGTTTCTCAGCAAGTAATGGTCATTATTTTCTTTGTATTCCACTTCAGTGATAATGCCATTTCTCTGTACTGTGTAGTTGGGGCGTATCATTCTTCTTCCTAAGCTTATGCATGTGTTCATATTTGAAAATGGATTCATGCCTCTGATATTCATCATATAGTCTCTTTCAGCAATGTCCATTCTTCTCAATTTTTCTGTCCTTTTTGACCTGTGAAGTTGACTCATTCTCCAACTTCTCTTTTCTTTTAAGATCTCTCATCTTCAGACTGCAAGTTTGTTCTTTTTCTCCTTGTGTAAATCTTAGCAAATCTTTCTGAATCTTGAGATTGAGTCACATTTACTTTTGGCCAGCTTTCAGTTGGGTTTTTCTTTAAATCTTCCCTGACCTGCTCAGCCCATTTCTTGGCAGCCATTGAAGCAATGGGCTCACCAATTTCTTCTTCAATCATTGCATCAATATTCAACTTGGCAGGTTCAGCAGTTTCTAAGGACTTTCTTTCTTGTTGATTCTGGGATTGAAACATGCTGACCACCATAGCTAAGGAATTGTCAGCTTCCTCAACTCTGTTCATCATAATCAGTGTTTCAATTTCTTCTTGATCAGCCACATCATCAATGATTTCTTTTGCAATATTGGCTTGTTTGATCAAGGCTTCCTGCTCTGCCATTTCTTCTGGAGTCAGGGTTTGGGCCAATATCTCCCTATCCCTTTTCTCTCTTAAAATGTTCTCTTGTTCTCTTAAGGCAGCATTAGCAGCAATAGCATCATCTTTGAACAATACATCTTTTTCTGGATATGCCTTAACAGGCTCTTCTTCACTGACTTTTGTTTTACCTTTCTCATTTATCCTCCTCACATCCTCTTCATCTTCAGACTGTACATAGTCATCAATCTCCTTCTCAAGTGCTTCTAACTCAGGGTCATACTCTACCCTCTTGGAGCTTTCTGGTTGTTCAGTTTGAGTGATGGGCTCCTCAGTAGCAGTATTCCCTTCATTTATTACTTTAGTCTCAACTCCGGTTTGAATGTCAGTTAAGACATCAGTAGCAGCTACATTCTCCTCAACATTTATCTTTTCAATCCTATCCTCTGTCTCAACATTCTTTTCATCCCTCTCCCCATTTACTATTTCATCATTATAATCATAGTCCTGTTCTCCAACATCTGATCTATCACCTTCATACTCATCATCCTTAGCTCTCCTCTCCTCACTACTCTCCTCTCCATCTTCATAAGTATTCATAATCAATTTCAAACTGTCTGCAGTCTCTATAACTGTTACAGTTTCATTTTCAACATTTACATCAAAGACAGTTGGCATACTTTCATTCTCCCCCTGTTTAAGGGTAGCTGAGGTCTTCTCAACCTCCTGCTCCAGGGATTTGATTCTCATTTCAGCCCGTACCAACTTCTCTATCAACATCACATTCTCCTCTGTCACCTCCTCATTCCTTCTCTTCAGTTCAGCATTTCTTTTAACAAGGTCAACAAGTCAGTGTCAGTGGGTGGTGTTGTAGGTGGTGATGTAGAGAATTGTTCATAATCAGGCTGTTCTGGGTTTGTTGTGTGGTTTGAAATATGGACAGTGGTGGTGATTGTGTATGAGGTGGGCTTGGAATGAATGGATCTGAGTGAATTGGGCTATATGTTGGTGGTGTTAGTGGTGTTGGGGATACATGTGTTGATGTTTCAGGTTGGCTTATGGTTAGGGTTTGGGGTGGTGATTGAGTGGTTTGATGTGGTGGAGTTTGTGGTGGTGAGGGTATAATGGATTGGTCAAAGTGTGGTGGTGATTGTGGTGGTGTTGGAATAATGGGTTGTTCTTGTTGCTCTCGTTGCTCCCCCTGATCATATGCACCAACAATCATGGCTCCTCCAGCCCCTCCTTCATCTCCATCAATATCATCATCAGAACCATCATCATCACCCTCAGCATCATCTTCCCCTCCTTCCTCCTCTGAGCTCAACTCAGGCACCGACATCACATTCAAGTCATGGTCCAACAACCATGGCAACATCTTAAATGGGACATTTGAGTTATACATATTAGCAACACCCGGATTTCTGATTCTTCTGTATGTGTCAGGATATTGTAGTAGGTGTGTAATGCCAACAGTGGGTAGATCTTGTAATTCACTATTGAAGATTGTTTGTAGGAATCTTGGATATTGTAAGAATCTGTTCTTCTCGGCCTTCTTCAAGTTTCCTAATAATCCTTCAAATATCATCTTTGAAATGTTGAAGGGTAGATCATACATAATTCCAACAGTGGCATTTGCCAAATCATGACTCATCAATGTCCATGATCCTTTTATTTGGGCAAATCCATGTATCACATGATGGATAAGAAACCTATACAACATAGGTAACATCCCCTTTTGAAACTGTCCATCATGTACAGTTCCTTGATAACCCATCGTTTGCTCAAATATCCTCATCAAGTGAGGTGTGCTGAAGTTTACTGAATTATGATCATCAACATTCAACCGCAAGCATCTTCTTATCATCCTTTCAGTTATGTGTATTTCTTGTCTTGCAACAGTTGATTCAATTCTTTTTCCATTGATGTCCTCAACGAGTTCTACAGATCTCCAGAAATCCAATGAATGATTTCTGTAGATGACAGGACTTTCAGTAAACGCAAAGCTGACATTAGATCGAGCCATCCATGTAATCATCCTCGCCATCGGCTCGTTGTCAGGCGTGACTTGTAACAGTGCACACATGTTATGTTTTGGTTCGAAGGCATATTTGGGTTGATCTTCTGCCATATCTGTTATTCGACAAGTTTATAACCTAGATACAAAAACAGAGCATTAGTAATCAGATACATAATCAAAGCCCATTATAGTCTAATCGTGATCGGAAAACACATTATTATTGCTTACCGAGTCGGAATTAGAGGGCTAATTAAAGTAAGGGTTTGGATTAAAGTTGAATGCGATAAGTCGGTTTAGGTTTCTTTGCGAGTAAGCAGTTGCAGTGGAAGGAGAGAGAGGGAAAAGTAATGTTGAAAATTTTGCCTAACTCCCTCTTATATACCTTTTGAAAGTGGGTTTTAAATGCTTTTTGTCATTTTGTGAATTATTAGCTGTCAAACAGTAACATTATCCACTTGATATATTAAAACCAATATTTATCTTTGAAGTTAATAAAACCTTACTCGGAAAGTTTAATATATCCAAAGTCTACTCAGTATACTTCCACTTACACAAAGCTTACCCGAATATAAACATCAAACCTTGCTTGGTAAAATTTTCATTTAAAATTACAAAGTTTGCCCGATCCCTTTCACTTACAAACCTTACTTGGTTAAGCTAAGTAATTTAAAGTCAATACACTATGAAGAAAGCTTACCCGAAATACTAGATTTCTTGAGAAATTAATCACAAGGCAAATAATCAAGCAAAATATATCAAAAAATCATTCTTACTAGGAATCAATTAAGATCCCCATATATATTTCTTGAATTCAAATTAATTGACTTAATCTAGCATAAACCCTATCATAATTGAACAAACATACTAAGAAACATATTCACTCAAGTATACTTGGAAGCATAGTGTGTCCGAGCAACCTTCACAGTGTTTTATCATTCCCGAACAACCTTCTTATGCAAAGTATACCCGAATAACCTTCCTATAGTACATAGTGTGCCCGGAAAAGGACTTCTAGCAAACAGTGTACTCGGAAAGTCAAGTTTTGAAATTACCAAGTATATTGAGGGAGCAAAAGTGTATCCGGAATTTAAAGTGAGCCCGGAAAACAAGGTTTACCCGAAAACACTTGTAATTTCAAAAAAATCATAAACACAAATACCACAGAGCATGATATGAATGAAATTAAAAACACAAACATTTAAGTGTGCTATAGTCTAAAATTTCAAAAAGCTTGCCCGAATACCCTACATTAGCACTAAGCTTGCTAGGATACACATATTCAATCAGGTATTCTCTTACCCGAGGGATATCAACATGTCAAACCATACCCGAAAATGACAAACTTAAATAATAATATCTAAGTATGCCCGGAAAGATTAACAAAACCTTTCCTTACAACATATTCACACAAATCACAAGGATTACTCAGTGTACTAAACCTTAGTTCACAAAGTTTGCTAGAACTAACAATCAACATATAAAATGCAAAGCTTGCCCGAAACAAAAATTTATTGTTAAAAAGCTAGCTATATCACATAATCATCTCAAGACTTCAAGCTTGCTCAGGAAATGAGTACACCAGTGTACTCTACCTGGAAAGTATAAACACTTCAAAGCTTGCCCGAAATTCATAAACTTAGTCAAAAATGACTAAGCTTGCCCGAAAAGGTCATAAAGCATCAAACATTACCCGAAAATTACATATTCACACATATTCAACTATTTTGTGCCCGGAAAGGTTTTAAAACATCAAACCTTACCCGAACTTACATATTCCACCTATTAAAGGCAAAATGCAACACTTTTTGACCTAAACCACTTTGTTAGAATATATTTTTTTCATTACAGATCATAGTCTAAGAGCAAATGGTGCATTTAGAGATCAAATTTCAGTTGTATTTCTCTTCAAAACAGTTTGTTTCATTTTCTGAAAAGATCTCAAAAATGGGATCATATTGACTTAGTAGCTTTCTCAATACTTCATTCTCAGCATTATTATGACAACATAGATAGGTTAACAGCAGGTATTAACTTAGCATGAGTTTTATCTCTTTGGTGATATGATTAAGGTTCATTTAGTAGCATAATGCATTAATGGTCAACACTGTGCTATGATGCCTCATATCTCTTCTCAAAGCTTATTTGGCTTTCCCCAGATCACCCCAATTTGACTCCAACCTCCTGTATTTTGGTCAAAAACTTGTTTTTGTATGACAGAACTTATTAGATCTTTTTGTATTTTTGATTTTCAAACATATATAGAGGTTGAACGTTGGACTTACTGTTAAATAACAGGCCTTTCATTCAAGATGAGACAGATTTTGTCAACATCTTTGTAGTTCTGTTGTAACTCTCTTGTTTAATAAAATATTTAAAACACTTTAACATTTGGTTGATTTATTCAATCTTCCCCTTGTTTTTGATATTTTCTCAAATTTTCTAACACATGTTCTTTGTCATATTTAAAGATGTTTCATTTTTGGTTGACCAAATAACAACAGGCTTGTGTATGACTGGGTAATAACTTTTCTGCCTATCATTTGGCGAGATTTATCTTGAAACATGCAAAGACAACTATGTATCTCCACATAAAGATTAGCATATTCATTATGTTTATATCACCTTAGATTTTACATCATCATGAGAAAGTAACCATACTTGTTAATGACTATACTATGCTCCTTTTAGCCTATTAATTCCATATGAATGGCTTAGTAGTCAATGTACTATCATTTCCCATATAAATACAGTTTAACATTCAATCACCCCAATTTCTCTTCATTGGCAGGTAAATGGCTATCCTGTTTGACCAGAAGTGGTCAACAGGACCAAACATACATGTGAATATATGTCCTTTCAAAGTCAGAGCTATTGACATAGTTTTAAGTGAAGGAATAAGAAACAAGTTATAATTGCCCCAAAGGCATTCAGTTTTCAGGTCAATGGCTATCCTTTTAATCTGTAGAGATTTAAGGACCAAACATACACAAGTGCATGTCCTTTCAACTGAGCTAATGACATAATTTTCAGCAAAAACAACTACTTGAGACTTTTCCTTAAAAATCCTTCTTTTAAGCTTCTTTAAAGCTTGAACTGAATAATCTTATCATATCTCATCACCATTAATCAACTTGCTCATGTTTTGACCAAAATACAGTGTTTATGCAAAATTCATTTAGAAAATTCATTTTATCATGTAATTTTGACGTAAAACGCATTATAACACAAACAATTCTAACATAATCAAATCTTAATCAAGCATAATATTATCAAGACAAGCAAACAATACCAACATTCAGGATTTAGCCTATCCTAACAACATCAAGTGATCAGATAAAGCACATATTCAAGCAATTAAGCAATGATGTCAGATAAGCTTACTCTAACAATTAAATCTTAACAGAGACACTTATACTAACATCACAAATGCACATCAACTGATAATCATGCAAACATAACAATCAGATCAATCATGTCAAAACTATGCAATCATCATCAGTTAAAGCACATATCAGTCCACATATCAAGTAGCATAATCAATATCATACTCAAGTAACATAATTAAGCATATTCACTGAACATTCATTATGACCTCTAACAGAATAATCAGTTAGCACATAGAGGTACACAAATAGGCACACATCCTTAATCATATTTCATCAGAGTTGATCATTCCCAGGGCTTTCAAAAGAAAGTTGAACCTGGTTCTATCAAGTGGTTTGGTGAATAGGTCAGCCAAATTATCACTTGTATCAACTCTTTGCATTTCAATCAAACCTTTTTCACTGCAATCTCTGATGAAGTGATGTCTTATTTCAATGTGCTTAGTTTTAGAATGTTGAACTGGATTCTTAACAGTAAAGTATGCAGCAGTATTGTCAATAAGAATAGAGGAGTTCAGAAAATTCAAACCATACTCCAGCATCTGATTTTGAATCCATAGAACTCGTGCACAGCAAGCAGATGCAGCAACATATTCAGCTTCTGCAGTGGAGATTGAGACAGTAGTCTGCTTTTTGCATTGCCATGACACTAGCCTTTCACCCAAAAATTGACATCCTCCTGAGGTTGACTTTCTGCTCATGTTACAGCCATCATAATCACTGTTTGTATAGGCAATTAGATCAAAAGATTGGTTCTTTGGATACCAAATTCTTAAGTCGGGTCTTCCCTTCAAATATCTGAATATTCTTTTAACAACATTCATGTGGGAGACTTTTGGACTTGATTGGAATCTTGCACACACACATACAGCAAACATGATATCTGATCTAGTTGCAGTCAGATACATCAGAGATCCATTTTGGCTCTATATTCATGTTCATCCACAGGCTCCCCCTTTTCATCTACAATCATCTTTTCTTTTGTGTCCATTGGAGTTGAAGCAGTCTTGTACTCATGACAATTGAACTTGTTCAAAATGTCCTGCACATATTTATTTTGGTGAATGAAGATCCCTTCAGCTTTTTGTTAAACTTGTAATCCAAGAAAGAAGTTCATTTCTCCCATAGAACTCATGCTGTACTTGGACTTCATTACCCCTTCAAACTCCATGCACATTTGTTCATTTGTAGATCCAAAGATGTTATCATCCACATACACTTGTAACAGAAGCAAGTCTGATCCCTTTCTTTTGTAGGAGAGTGTCTTGTCAATGGCTCCTCTTTTAAAACCATTTTCAAGAAGATGATTTGACATCTCATCATACAATGCTCTAGGAGCCTGATGCAATCCATAAAGGGCTTTATTTAGCTTATACACCCTGTTTGGATACATTGGATCCTCAAAACCTAGAGGTTGAGCTACATATACTTCTTCATCAATCTTTCCATTTAGAAATGCAGACTTAACATCAAGCTGGAACACTTTAATGTTCTTTAAGGCAGCATATGCAAGAAAGATCCTGATAGCTTCAAGTCTTGCAATAGGTGCAAAGACTTCCTCAAAGTCTATTCCTTCTTCTTGAAGACATCCCAGTGCTACAAGTCTAGCTTTATTCTTAATCGCCAAACCCCTCTCATCCCTTTTGTTTCTAAAAACCCATTTGGTTCCTATTGTATATCTGTCTAATGGCTTCTCAACAAGATCCCACACATGTAGGTCTCTGAACTGTGCCAGTTCCTCTTGCATTGCTTCCACCCAACTATTGTATTTAAGTGCTTGAGCAATGTTCTTTGGCTCTATTTGGGATAGAAAGCAGGAGTAAAGACAGATGTTTGCAATTTCAGAATGACTTCTTGTAACTCTTTCATGCAAATCTCCAATGATGTTTTTAGAAGGATGATTCTTTTCCACATAGGGAGTTTGTACAATCATGTCTCTAGACAAATTTGTTTCAAGATTTGTTTCATTGAGATCTGGTTCTTCAATGATCAAATCAGTTTCGCATCATGAAATTCTGGTGCTTCATCATTATGTTGTCCTGAAGTAGATGCACCATTGTTCTCTAAATTCAATCTTTGAAACATGTCTTGAAACCTTGCAGTAGATGCAGCTTCTTCTTCACTTGCTTGGTTTCTTGTGTCACCCTCATTCTGAACTTGATCACTCTGTACATCTTGATTGTCTTGATTTATCTCAGTATGATCATGTTCAGGACTGTGATTGTTTTCTTGATTATTTTCTTAAACTTGTTCAATAATGTCACATGAGGAATTCTTCACAAAAGTGTATTCCTTTTCTTTTCTGGAAACCTTTTTCCATAACTCTTTCAAGTCCAATGTTTTCTTCTTTTTCTCTTCAATTACACTGGTCTTGAAGAATGAGTCATCAAAGTCTTTAGGATAAATCTTGAAGGACTTATTCAATTTTTCATGATCAAACAGCCATGCTGCACCATCAACTATATTGAATTGATTCTCATTAAAGATGATGTCAGATGGTTCAATAACACTCAAATGGTCTTTCACATATACTCTGTATGATTTTGAGTGTGTAGAATATTCAACAAAGAAACAATCTTGGGATTTTGTTTGAAACTTGTTCAAATAGTCCCTTGTGTTCAGAAGAAAACATTTGCATCCAAAGGGTTTGAAAAACTTGATATAAGGCTTTCTGTTGTGAAATATTTCATATGGAGTTTCGTTATGCCTTTTGTTGACAAGCACCCTGTTCTGAACATAGCAAGCTGTATTTATATCTTCAGCCCAAAAAGTGATAGGTAAATTAGCATCAGCTAACATGGTTCTTGCAGCTTCAATCAAAGTTCTATTCCTTCTTTCTGCAACACCATTTTGTTCAGGAGTTCTAGGAGCTGAGAATTGCTGTAGTATTCCCTTTTCTGCACAAAATTCTTGCATAACTCCATTCTTGAACTCAGTACCATTGTCACTTCTCATCATTTTAACTTTCTTATTCAACTTGTTCTCAATCATTGTTACACAACCTTTAATCAACTCTGCAGTCTCATCCTTGGTACTTAGAAAATAAACCCAAGTATATCTTCAATAGTCATCAATGATCACTAGACAATATCTTTTCTTCCCTATACTTAGCACACTCACAGGACCAAAGAGATCCATGTGAAGTAATTCAAGTACTTAATCAATTGAGTTGATGAGCTTTTGCTTATGAGTAGATTTGTGTTGCTTTCCCTTTTGGCATGAACTACAATGATCTTCCAACTTGAACTCTCTTGTAGGTAAGCCTATGACATGCTCACCTTTGAAAAGTCTATTCATGTTCTTTAAGTTCACATGACACAGTTTCCTATGCCACAATTTTGACTCATTTTCAGTGGCTTTGGAAACAAAACATGCACCTCCTCTTGAAACAACTTCTTTCATAGTCAATTCATACAAGTTACCATTTCTTGGTGCCATCATCATAATCATTTCAGGTGGAATCACAAACTCAGGTTTTAGAATAAAACAGTGTGAATAATCAAAACTGACTTTGTATCCCTTATCACACATTTGTGATATACTCAGTAGATTGTACTGAAAACCTTTAACATGAAACACATTATCAAATGGGACTTTTCCATTTGTTAAGATTCCTTTTCCAACAATCTTTTCACCATTTTCATCACTACCAAAAGCTACAGGACCTTCAAACTTTTCTTCATAATTGACAAGAGACCTCTTGTCACAAGTCATGTGCCTAGAACAACCACTATCCATGTACCATATGTCATTCAGAGGAGTTGACTGTTCCAACACATAAGAAAAAGTTTGATTAGTTGAGTGATGAAGTGCAAGCCTTATCAACTTGCAGTTCATCAGATTTAGTTTTAGACACAGCTTGGGAAGTGAGTGTTGATGGTACAGGATCCTCATGAGTGAGTTCTATATTGTCTGAATTGTCTGTTTCATAACCACACTCCCTTGGGGTCTTAACAAATGAGGTTGAACTTAGACAGTCTTCTGATACAGTGTCACATTCCTTCACTACATAGTCTTTCTTTTCAGAGTAGTCTCTCACATCAGGAACTGTCTCAACTTTGGTTTCAGCCTTAGGTTTCCAAAGGAATCCTTCAGGTTCAAATCCATGTTTCATCAGAAACTTTTCATCAACAGTGAGTTCTGTTGGTTTCTTTCTAGGATATGTATCTTTTCTTCTTGTCTTCTCACTGCTTGATAATCCTTGAGAACTATCAGATTTGACAGATTGAGTATCCTTTTTAGGGATTATTCTCAAGGGTTGAGAGCCCTTTTCAAAATTTTTCACATGTTTCACAGGAGATTTTCCCTTTTTAACAGGCTTATCCACATGTTTCTTGGCTTTCATTGAATGCCTTTGGCTTTCATTCTTCAGAACTTCCTCTTCACAAACCTTTCCCATACCCATGTATTTTTCATACTTCATTTTGTAGGCCACAAAGTCTTGTCCATACCTTGTTTCATCTGGGACATGAAAAGGCTTGAATTTGAGTCTTTCATTACAAGAGTCTGTATGATGACCATACTTATCACACTTCTTGCACCAAACCTTTCCTTTATATTTCTCATGTTCTTTTTCTTTCTTGTATCTTTTACTTGGTCTTGGTTCTTTGACTCCAATGGTCTTCTTATTCTTTAGACTATCAAAGTTGACTGAGAAAGTGACAAATTCCTCAATCTTGATGTCTTGTCTTTCAGTCTTGCTCTTTACAAACACAATTTTTTGCATATTCAGTGGTTCTTCATCCTGATTTTCTCTATGTCTTGATTGTCTCTTCTCATATTCTTTCATAGTTTCCACTTCTCCAATATCAAGAACTTCATGATTAGAGAAAATAGGATAAACATGGATAAAGTTTTCAACATTCACATCTTCTTTCACTCTTTTCTTGTTGTTCTGCTTTATCCTTTTCAATACTTCTTGGCTTGGAGGCCTCACAGCATTGTAATTTGCCTTCTTCTTTTCACATATATCAAAAGATACATGTTCTCTCTTTGTCCTTTTTTTCTGTTTCTTCATTCTTGATGTGAAAGGTGGATACATTGGAAGTTTGTCAATGGATTCTGGCTTCTTGAATTTTCTTCCTCTTTCAGCAGCTTTGATTTCCTCATCAGTGATTTGATCACTTAAATCACTCAAGTCATCTTGGTTCAAATCATCAGACCCAAAGTCATCTTCAGAGACTTGAACTCCAATTGACTTTTCTTCTTTCAAATCTTTCTTCACAACAAACTCTCCTTCTTCACTCACCTCAACATTCTTATACAAATCCACAAGTTCTTCTTTGTCTTGAAAGACATCTTTGAATTGTTGTAGATATGCATTTCTTTTCTCTTTATCAACTTTGGCATAAAGTTGTTGTTGAAAGGTGGTGGTACTGCTTTGTACTTGTCTTCTTCCTTAACTTGGTTTAGAATTCCACAAATATTTCCAGTGGAGACCAAGTTCTTCAAGAATTCATTGTCAGCTTGCAGTTTTGTGTTCAACACCTTCTCTTTTATAATCATTTTCTTCAACCCATCTATTTCAGTTGTGAATCTTTTCTGAGCTCTGTAACTGTTTACACAGTCTTCTTCCAAACTTTTCATTCTTTCTTCACTCACTATTTCACTTGCCTCATATGCATTGATGATACTTTGTTTCTTAAAACACTCACTTTCCAGCTTGCCTACTTTCATTTTTAGTTCATTAATAGTTTCAGTTAAATCAATAGTAGGAGCAGAATGTACCTGAGATGATGATCCATTTTCTTTCTCAATTATGGCCATGAGTGCCACATTTGCCTTCTTGATATCATCTGCAATATCTTCTTCATGATTTCTCCAATCAACGTTACCTTCATGCTGTGTTGTTACAGCAACATTTCCTTGATTTCTGATCTGGTTTTGGTTGGCTGGAACAGTGTTGTTTGGAACATTTTGAAGGTTTTGGTTGTTGTTTCTCTAAAAACCTTGATTTTGAGGCACTCCTTGATCATGATTGTTCATTTAAGGTTGGAAGTTGTTGAAGTTGGGATTATAGTTGTTGTTGGGATTGTTGTTGAAGTTGTTGGTGTTGGGACTCTGCTGATATTGAGGCTGCTGTTGATATTGAGGCTGCTGATTTCTTGGTTGGTTCTGAAATTGGTTCACTTGGAAATTTCTTGGCATATTACATTCTCTTGCAAAATGACCAGGCTGTTGACAATTATAGCAAATGGCCTTTGACTTGTCAAAACCAATTCTTTCATTTGGCCCTGATAGGAGTGACCTACCAGTCCTGTTATATAATCTTTTGCTTCTAAGAGCCAACATAGCTGCTTGCCACTTCAAATCCATATCCTCCAAGTCATCAGCATCTATCTGCTCAAGATCATCTTGTACTACACTTGTGTGAATTAAATTCTTTGCAACAAATGCATTATATGACTCAGTAAACATTGAAAGCAATGCTTGTGTATCACTGTTTTGACCATTTCCACCACTAGTGTGTGGAACATTCTCACTTGCCATAGAGATAGAATCAGTGTCATCAATAAGCTGCACATTGAATCTTTGCTGGTTTCCATGATTACTTGTGCTACCACCAACAAATGATTTTGGAGTATCAGAATTAAGTTCAACAGGTACTTCAATGATAGGAATCTGCTGTTGATTCTTGGTAGTCAAATTACCCATAGGTGCAATCAATGCATTTGAAACATTGAAGCAGGGTCTTTCCTCCTTAATCATCTCATTCTCTATCATCTCTATCTCAGCAGCTTGAAGAAAGCACACTACATCATCCAATTTCAAGTCATTGAAGTTGTGCTTCTGAAGGATGAATTTGCAGGCAGTGTACCATTCCTTTGGCATAGAGTTGAGCAGCTTGGTATTAAGATCAAAGTCAGTCATGACATAGTCAGTGGTTCTTAGATCATTCACTATTCCCAAAAACGTTTCAAGGATAGACTTCAACCTTTCTCCATCTTTATACTTAAATCTTTCTAGCTGCTGCTTTAATCTTTGCTTCTTGATGTTTTTGAGCTCAACATTTCCCTTAAACATTTCAAGTATTGCATCATACATTTCCTTGGCATTGGGATGATGTGAAACCTTGGTAAGTATTTCCCAAGACAGACCTAGCTTCAACATAGCTAAAGCCTTGTCATCTACTTTTCTCATCCTTTCTCTCACAACAGCAGTTGCTGCCGGATTTGCACCTTCTTCAACTTCCCCTTGTGGACCATTCTTGATGGAGTTCCACATATCAACATCATTATAGCAAACGATTGCTTCAAACAAGACCTTTCATTTAGTGAAATTTTCATGTCCATACAGTCTAGGAATCTTGTTAGTAGAGACTTCTTGTTCTTCGTAACCACACATTTTTGAGAAACAAAAGTAGTTTCTTTGTAAAAACAGAGTTAAAAAATAATTAGATCTGAAAACCAATTGTTCAGATCTGAGGTGTCTGATGCGATAAGAACAAGATTTATATATATAGATTAAAACTTTAATCAAAATAAGGAAGAGAAAACACTAAATGATTGCAGATCTTGAAGAAAAATGAAGAACAGAGCTGCTGACGTCACTTTTCAATGTAACAGTGGTCTGCTTACGTCATTCTTCTTCAAATCTTCAATCAGCAACAATCTTTCCAAAATAGCAGCAAACAAGCTCTAATACCACTTGTCTTGTCCCCGATTTTAGCTGGATCTTACTTAATCATGTCATAACTCACAAAAATAAATGTGTCGACAAGGGAGTTAATGACGGGTTGCTATATTTAGAAATATTACCGTTTGTTAAAGGCGGAATCAATAATAAACATACGGTTGCTTAATCACTATTCAAAAGGTAACCAACACGAAGAAGATTCACTCAAAAGATTTCAATTTATATATTATCAATCATACAAATTGGATAATCGATTTAGGGTTTCTTGAAGGAAGGTTTATCCTTACTATCCTAAAACAGCCGACACACACATAATATTCTTTCTTAATTAATGTGTATGTCTACCTTAGGCGGCGTGCCCTAAAACATTCTATTTATAGGTCTGCCATCCTAGGACAGCTGTCATTCCTTCTAGAAACCCCAAACGTAGATACATATTCAAATTACATAATCAGAAATATTCTAAGTGTAAAACAAGTCTTCCGGGTAGGCTTTGCATCAATCTTCATTCTCCGAGTAGGCTATGTACTCTACCATCCTTCACAACTTGTTAACATAGAAGTGTGCCAGGGATTAGTTTCCGGGTAGACTTTACTTGAAGAGTATTTTACCAAGTAAAATACTCACCGGGTAGACTTCAGCCTTCTTGACTTTGCCATACTTTGCCCGACAAATCCTTACGAGCAACCTTGTTCTTCAATGATCCATTTCAACTCCTTGCTATAAAATAACTTATTAGAAAAGTGTACTCAGGAGTACTGTTCCTTGCTTGAGTTGAACCTTGCCCGATATTACTTAAAGATATTCATTTCAATCATCAAGCTTGTTCGGACCACTGTTATTAATGAATACCTTGCCCGGTCTTCCAATCACTTGGCTTCTTGGACTTTGTTAGTCAAAAGCTTACTCGGAAGTGAACTTTACTTGGCTATGAAGAACAGACTTGCTTGATAAAGTGAACCTTGCCCGGATATACATAAACTAGTGAACCTTGCCCGATAATACACTAATTTGCAAACCCTGCTCGGATATCCACTAAAGAAGACTTCTTGAAGATAACCTTGCCCGATAGACAAAATATCGTACCCGGCTAAGTAAAAGCTTGCTTGGAGGTCTAAGGTGTGCCCGAATCCATACTTTGCGAATTCTGAGGAGGTTGAGAAGATTCCAATCTTCCATATACTTCATTTTGGTCAAATCTTTGACTCAACATGGGGCTAGGAACTCACCTGAACACGGTTACATTCACCGTTAATTGTTATTACTTTCTTGAGCTGTGCACAGCTAACTGTATAACAATTACACGTATCAATCATTTATCACTTTCTATTTTGTGTTTCTAGTTCAATTATAACCCACAACGAACGGGGGTCCCGGGGAAGCGAGGTTCTAGGTGCGGCAGCCGCTAGGCGGGTCCAAGGGGCAGAGCCCCTGGCTGGGGTTAAGTTGTCTTAACAAAATTTTCACTAGGATTTTAGTTTATTTTACTAATTCGTTAACTCATTCTTCATGAAAAATTAAGTTTGATTCGCTATCTAATTCGTTATCTTGTATTTATGAGCAGACATAAATGTAAGTGAACATACATGTTAAGCTAACTTCACTTACGCGAACATAACTTAAGTGAACTTAGTATTAATCGAACTTAGTATTAAGCAAATTTAGTGTTAAGCGAACTTAGTATTAAGCGAACTTAGCATTAAGCGAACTTGTACGAGGCGAACATGTCAGTAAACAAACTTAACCATCAGCGAACTTAATCAACGGCGAAGTTGACCAGTAGGCGAAGTTGTACAGCAGCAGTTTCGGGTTTGGTTTTAACCCCATAAACATCTCAGTTTTAACATGAAATCTTTTGATATGATGTTAACCAATCCCGTGAACACTCCCATGGTCATTTTTGGATAAAACACGACCCGGAAATTTATAAAGTTTGGACCTTTAACCTTAAACGTTCAAAGCTAGATCTAGGGTTCATTCTAAACGAGCCGTACCTGTTTATAGATCCATTAAGTTCGTTCTTGCATCAAGTTTACAACTTTACGTTTCATTTACACCAGATCTATTCCCGTTTTAAGTTTCAAGGTTAAACGTTAATAAAAACGTAAACTTTAATATCAAAACATACCTTTTTCGTGTTTGTTGGCTTAGTTATGAACTTTTAGATCTTGTATTTATCTTGTGTATTAAAGAATCTATCAAGAATCACGTACACTCGATCTCGTTTCTTCACTTTCCTCTCTCGGCCTCAAATAATAAGGAAGTGTGTGTGTTTTTGAGTGTGTAGGCAAATATGGAAAGATGGAATGAGGATTAGGGTTGTAGGATGGTTTAAGGGGGGTATTTATATCCCTTAAATCCCATGGACCTAAGGACCATTACCATATTAATCCACCTTAATTAATCCAAGTCCATGATTCTTTCTTTATTTAATACTAATTAATTATTAACACCCGACAACTTAACACAACTCTCTTTATTTAATATTTTAAATATTTAGGATGTTACATGTCAGGGGGTCGAACCCGCGACCTTCCTCCCGTGAAAGAAATGTCTTAACCAGCTGGGATACCAGCGATGTGAAAGGTAAGACCAGAACTGATTAAATATATACATACATAAAATAACCCAGGTTTGAATATGAATCATCGTTGAGAGATCGTATCCATGTACGATCAAACAAGTTTAGGGCTTTTAATCCTTAAGAAAAGTCAATCCTAATCACGTATACTATTTACCTTATCTCGATTTGATTGACGGTGAACGAGACCAGACTATTTATGGCCAAATATGTTTACGAACGAGCTAGTAAATGGCAGTGATAATATAATTGATGATAGGGTTATAGTTGGCGATTGTGAAAGGATTCTCAGTGTGCTTTTAATTGCGTTCTAAGGATCTTTTATATAGAAAATGATTTTAGGGCTTACGATTTGAATTTCAAATAGGATAGTGATGAATGATTGGAGATTATTAAACACGTTTATATCGTTCAATAGGCCGGAAATAAGGTATTATGATAATTACGAGATCAATATAACAAAAATTCAATGTTTAAATTATCATATTAGGGTTTCGGGTTGCGAAATGGATGAGACAGGTTGGATTCAAGGGTTTGGATAATGGATGCCCAGATGTAACATATGGGTTATAACATGATTAACATTTTAAGTCCCTGATGTTTAAATATGGACACAAAGGAAGATAAATTTTATGTTTTGGGTTAAACGTGTCAAAATACAAAAGATATAGTTATAAGTAATTAAATACTGATAAAATAATAAATTTAACTCGATAAATGCGGGAATTTTATTAATGATAAAGCCCGCACCCGTAAGTGGGTCGGGTAATAGTTACAAATAAAAAAGCGGGAAAACCCGAATTGTTACATCAATCATACTTCATGTTATCAAGCATACTTGAGTAATTTGAGTAAGCTTTTCTTTTAGAACATACTATTCAGTATCTTTTAAGAAAAGTTAACTCTTTCAATTAATTAACTGATAAATCATGCAAGATTCAATGAATTACTTCTTCGAGCAAGCTTTGGGTTTGAAAATTTGAAAATGGGATTTTTGGCAGTATTCAGATGCTAAACGACAAAAATCATTTAAAACCCACTTTCAAACACAAAAGGGATATAGTATAAAGGGGGGACTTAGAAAATTTTCCATTAAATATTTCCCTGTCTATCTTCTATTATACCCAGCTTCTCGCAACCTAAGTTATTGAACCGTTGCTCATCAAATCCTTCTAATAGTTATCATCCATCTTGTAACATCCTACTTTTGGTTATAATAATAAAATAAATTTTGTCTATTTTATAATGGGTCGTTATCGGTTTAGATAAATAGAATATGAGTTGGGCTTGTGTTGGTTAAATGGATAGGAGTTATGGACTTGGGTTAGAATGAAAGAAGGAAAGACCATGGGCTTAAGCCCATGATCCATAATTATATAAGTCATAATTACTCATTTAATCATTCATTTCACACATATTCCATACACCACCAAAACACACACTTAAGCTCTCTCTCTAGTTTTCTCTTTTCTCTAGCCGAACCAAGAAGGAAGAATCGATTCCGACCCGAGGTGATGATAGTATAATGTTGTATGAACTAAATCCCGTTAGATTTAGTCACGAAACGACGAGCCGACACCGTTAAACCGTTTAAGTCACGAGATCCGGATGGAATCGGGTATAAACAGAACCTAAGATGAGCTTAGGGATCGCCCTAGCTCACATCTGGATCAAACCGAGATGAAAAACGGTGAAAAATGGTGGAAAACAAGTCAGATCTCGTTTTTCTGGCGATGGCGCCAGAAAGGCGGCGGGTACGATGAAGGGTATGTTAGAGAATGTTTATGACATTCTCTGACCTAACCCTAATTCGTTAACGGAGAGTTAACGAACTGGAGGTGGTTCGTCAAGGTAATTTGCTAAGAGAAGCCTAACAAACTAGCCCTAGTTCGTATACTGATTCGTCATAGAAAAGACAGCGAATTAACCTCAGTTCGTTATACTCATTCGTTAAAGGAAGAAAACGGACTAGAAGGTTCAATTCATTACTGAAGGGTCATTCACTATAGGGTTCAATTCGTCAAAGGACCAGTTTGCTATGGGGTCCAATTCGTTACATACACCGGTTCGATTCGTTATAAAAGTAACGAATGGGTCATTCGTTATGAACCCGATTTGTTAAGAACCAAGTAACGAACTAGAA
Source organism: Bidens hawaiensis (assembly GCF_021521415.1). Lineage (NCBI taxonomy): Eukaryota > Viridiplantae > Streptophyta > Magnoliopsida > Asterales > Asteraceae > Bidens > Bidens hawaiensis. Next base: position 181,838 of record NW_027494409.1, on the reverse strand, counting down.
GTTTATAAAAGGACAGCACAGTCCATTGGACTTAGAAAAAGAATGATTTAATTACAAAGAAGCCCTTAAACTTTTTAAGTTAGCAAATTAAATAATGATTTAAATTCTAATGGAAAATGTGTTAAGACAGCTCGACCCCAGCCAGGGGCTCTGCCCCTTGAACCCTGCTAGGGGTTGCCGCCCCTAGACCCCGCTGCCAGGGGCAGCACCCCATTCGTTGAGGGTTATAAATAAACTAGAGACACGTTATGGGTAGCGATAGATAATTGATACGTGTAATTGTTATACAGTTAGTCGTGCACAGCTAAGGAAAGGAATTACAATTAACGGTGAACGTAATCGAGTTCAGGTGAGTTTCTAGCTTCATTCCTTGTTATGTTTTTGGGGCTGTGTCCATAATCGATGTGATTAGTTAATACACTTATCCTAAGTGATAAGTGTATGCCATATATGTATTATGTGAAATGTATGAATTACTTCTTGTCGGTACATGAACGATTTTCAGATATTGCATGTACTGCCAGGTAATGATTTGATGTTATTGTATGTTGTATGATGAAGAATGAATGATGTATGTACGTGCGAAACTTACGATTATGTATATAGAAAGTATGCTATGGAGGTATGGAAGAAAGGGTACTGGACCCTAATAATATCCGAGGATGGAGGGTCACCGGACCCTAATAATATCCGAGGTATGTAGGGCGAATGCTCTTTATAATATAAGGTTAGTTATGAATGTATATGAAGGACTGATGGACAGATTAAGTATGTAATGTGTACCTCCGGGCACGTATATGTATATTTAAAGTAAGTTATGTGATTAACTAGAACTCACTCAGCGTAGCTGACTTTTAGTATGCACGCAGGCAAATAGGTTGAGGCAGCTCGCGTGATTGAAAACTCATGGCATGGAATCGAAGATACTGGCATCTCGAAGAAACGTTGCGATGTTATAAAGACTATGTTTTGTTTTAAATGACTATGAATGTGTTATAAGACAAGATTTGAAGGTTATGTAAAATGTTATGGTTGAAGTTTTATATTACGCGTTAAGTTTTAATTAACTCTGATATTTAGAACTATGTTTATGAGTAAATCCAACATCCAATGTAGGGAACCGGTAACGGGGCCTTACATATCTTAATTCCTACTTGATAAGCTCTGATTAAGTGATTTTCGACACTCATTATATGAGTTTAGGTCTTTAATTTTTCAATTTTACTAACATCTCTGTTTTATGTGTAGGTTATTAAATTGTTGAAGAACATACATGGCATATAAATTTTGGCAAAAGCATAATATATACTTGTTTCTCCAAATTACAAAGAAGAATAACCCTCTCGAGCTCATGATAAACTGGCTAATACGCTCCAATTTGAGGTTTGCTTTAACGGTAAGTCCTATTACTACAGAAATCATCACACAGAATTCTGGCAATCTACACAATATATTGAAGATGAAAATGGCAGAAGAATTGAGGCCACTGTGCTTCTAAGGGAAGTTGAAATTATGGAGCAAATTATACGCAAAATCCTTCAATTAAATAATGATTTTGCAGAAAATTTATCTTACTGCCAGCAACGGTTGTTTAAAATATTTCAAGAAACACTGGGATATCAAGGTAACATAAAAGAGGGACAACTCCAGGAGGGGAAGTTTCCTTTAATCTACCAGGTCCTGATACATCACATTATTCAAAGTTTGACTCCAAGAGGAACCTGGACGTTGATGAGTAGGGAGATTGGAATAACCGTTGTTGTTCTTTTTCATCAACCATTCAATTTCTCTAGGATGATATTTGAGGGACTAGTAACAAATACAAGAAAAGGGGAGGAAGAAAAATTTCACATGTATCCTAGGATTTTACAGATAATCTTTAACAGGTCATGCCCTGACTTACCAAATGCCAGTGCAACACATGTATTATAAGATCCAAATGTTTATATAAGGATTAGTAGATTGGGTGCAACAAGTTAGTTTAATCTGTAAATGGAATATGATATACTTCCTTGGTTGTTTAATGATGAATTTGGAGTAATGGAGGTTCCTGCTTCACCAATGATGAAAGTGATTCTGATGATAGCAATGATAATCATGGTGTTGGAAGAGATGATGAAATTATTAAGGAGAATGTGGAGAATGTTCTAGCACATGAACGCTATTTTTGACTAGAAGATAGAGAAATTGACTGGTCACTTATATTTTACTATTATGCCCTTAACGGGTCAGGTTCAAATTGACCACCGGGACTCCCTCGATCTGTGAAATTCATTGAGGGCTTTTGTTTATGAGATAAAAACATATGAAAATATAGAAGACAACTTACTGAAATGAGGACTAGAACTAGGAGAACTTCGTGATCAAAGAAGTCTTGAACACTAAAGTCATCTAGGCTTGGATGAAAGCGATTAATCCTTGTAAGATAAAGGGAGATGGGAATTTCCTGGGATTAAGGGGTGGATGACTGAATACAACAGTCTGGTTTATTGTTATGTTTTGGTTAAGTATCTAGGGATAAAACTTTTTAGTTAAGTAACCAAACTAATTTAAGGAAAAGAACCTATTGATGGCAAAATTCGGGTCTATTAACTCAAAGATTTCGGTGTAATCAACTGGAATTGAATGCGGACATGATACAATAGCATATTAATTATCTTGGACTTCAATTCTTGTTATTTGGGGTCTTTTAAGGAATGATTTTTTAGCATTATACGGACCAAAACTAACCCAAAACTGATAGGATATGGGAAAACCCGTCGCGCTACGCTAAGGGTGACTTTTACAGATTTTCAAATTTTTTCAATTATGTTCCCTTAAGTTTCAAAAAATGCATTTTTAGCCACCTTAATTGATTTTAAGAGTTTCAAAGGGCCGTTTGACAAGTTTGAAAGTTATAAAAATATAACATAAGTTAACCAAGTTATTTACCAATAAATAGAAACTTTTATTAAAATGAAATATCCATATACATAGCCGAGTCTGGTAAATGAATCGAATTCAAATACGAAAAAATTTGAAAATTTATATCGCGCACATAATGTATGATAATGGATTATTGTATTTGATCATTTTCCTATATATATATATACACACACGATTGGAATATGTGAAAACCACTTTAGAACACAAAAAATACCTATCAAGAAAAAATAAAATAAAAAATGAAAAATAAAAAAATTATAAAACAAAAAAAAAGTAAAAAAAAAGCCTAAATTATTTATCTAGCATCCTAGTTTAAAAAAAATAAAGTAAAAAAAACAAAATGTTTATCTAGCATCCTGGTTTGAAAGAAAATATTAAAAAGTAAAATTAGAAAAATTCTCGGTTTATCTAATTTATACATACATGTTTAATACTTATTTTTTCAATTTTATACACGTATGTACATATATGTACATACATTTTACTCTTTATATACATGTACAATTATAATAAATGATAATGTATATATGTGTACATTATGTAACTGAAAATTAAATGATAATATACATATATTTAAATTTAAATTTTTTTAAATCGGGATGCTAGATAAATGTTTTTATTTTTTTTGCTTTTTTAATTTTTTCTGCTTTTTTTTGTTTTATAATTGTTTAAATGATTTTTTAAGGAGTTTTTTAGTGGTTCCAAATTGTTCTCAAAATTCTCAATTTCAAAAAGTTCTCTTAAAATTCTCAACCTATATATATTAAATTAAAAAAAGTTAATGATTGATTTTTTTTGTTTCTCTTTTATCTCGCAATAAGTTGTGTTCTACATATTCCTGCATTAGAAGCAATCGGCTTACGTGGAGCCGGTCCAAAGGGAGTTCGAGGACGGGTCCCAGTCTGCCGAGAGCCAATGATTGTGAAAAAAAAATTAAATTATATATATATATATATATATAAGATCAGAATTATGAGAGAACTTTTTTAAAATTGAGAACTATGAGAACCATTTTGTACCACATAAAACTCAAAAATAAAAAAATCATAAAATAAAAAAACACAAAAATCAAAAGAGTAAAAAAACCAAAATTCTTATTTTATCATCCCGGTTTCATAAAAAAAACTCGGTTTAGCTAAATTATATACACATATGTATAATATATACATATATGTAGATTTACATGTTTTTTTGTACACATGTGCATAATTTAAAATAAATGATACTATACATATGTGTATATTACGTAACTAAAGATTATATAAAATTATACATATGTGTATAATACGACATTTTTTTATTTTATTTTTATTTTTTTATTTTATTTTTATTTTTTTTAATGAAACCGGAATGAAATATAAGAATCTTGGTTTTTTTTTACTTTTTAAAAATTTTTATTATTTTTTGCTTTATGATTTTTTTAAATATTTTTTTAAATGTGTTTTTTTGGTCCAAAATGGTTCTCAAAGTTCTCAATTTGCAAAGGTTTCTCTTAGGATCCTTACCCTATATATATATATATATATAGTGTATATATATATATATATATAGAGGGTATGAATCAAATATAAATGAAATTAACGTGCTAAACAAGAGAATCAAGTAGAGTAATTATGTAATTACACCATAGAGTAATTACATATTACTCTATGATGTAATTACACAATTGTTCTACTTATATATATAATTACTCTACTTGATTTTCTCAATTAGCTCGTTAATTTCATTTGTACGTTAACTTTCCTAATGTTATAATAAGAAGTAGATTTTTCTTCAGAAGTGTAGAAAGTGTGTTTTTATCATTAGATCTGATAAAACATACCACACAATAAACACACCGCATAATAAACACACTTTCCATATCGAATGTTAGATCAACATATCTAACGCACCATATTACTTCTTACACTTTTTAGACACACTTCACGTCTTAATTTAACCCCACCCTATATATATATATATATATATATATATATATATATATATATATATAATTTGTTTCAATACAAAAGTCGACTAAATTATTTCTTGGTGTAATGGAGTGAGTGTTAGTATGTGGAACCAAAGATCATGAGTTCAAGTCACATTAGTGGTTTTCTTTTTGTTATAGATATAAACTTTCTTTTATGATATATAAGGGTCATTTTAATAACTTTATATTGTCGTTGTTGTTGTTATTATTATTATTTGCTTTCGTCTGTATTGGGCTTTGAAAATTCAACCCGATTGATAGAATTTTCAAATTATTTATCACATTATAAAAAACGTGATTTTAGAGGTTGTTTTATTAATTCCAGCCCCGAAATTTTAAAGGATTTTCATAAACGACCCTCGTCTTACAGTTGAATGCATATATATATATATATATATATATATCCATATACATATATATATATATACACATATATATATATAGGATTGATTTCTTTTGAGAACCACTTTGAGTTTAAGAACTCAAAAGAAATCAATCTGACAATTTTTTTTTTTTTTGAATTTTTTTTACACGTGTAATACGAAAATGTAAGTGATGTACAAAAAATTACGGTATTTTTTACACACCGAATCTAATTTTTACACATGTGTAACTAATGTTTAAACTTGTGTAATTATCAAAAATACTTATTCTCTCTCCTGCTTCATAATTTAATTAAATTTAATCTCGGCCATATATTTCATATCATTTAATTAAATGTGTGATTCAAACTTGAGTTTTTAAAGTTCTTAAAACTCACCATAATTCTCAAAATAACCCTCCCCTATATATATATATATATATATATAGATACACACACATTTGTAATCTATATGTCATATCATATAGAATATATCAAATATTACCATATGTTATATTGCCGGATTCTACGGTCTTAACTTCTGCTTTAATTCAAACTTGATGACGTGTAAGACAGTTAAAGTATTAACTTTCAACGCATTTCATCATCATCATTATTATTATTTATACTAAAATATTTATCGTTAATACATTTTAACCTAATATTATCTTAATCAGTTTATGATTAACTAATTGAAGTTTTATTTTCTTTACAACCAAATTTATTTTCCATAAAATGAATTTAATGGAAATAAAAAAAATAGCCTTCCATTTGATTTAAACTTATAATTTTACAAAGATATTCTAATCATTTTTATACCATAACACTTTTTAATACATAAATCATTGTTTTTTATTTTCAAAAAAAAATATTAAATAAGATAATTAAATAAAATAGTTGACAAGTTGCATGCTTTCCCATTAATGAAGGCCTATATATATCACTTGCTTTTATACACATTTTTCACTTAAATATTCTTCAAAAACATTGAAAGGTTTACTGAAATTTGTAAGAAAACATGGCTTCTCCAATGAAACGTAGGGAGTCAGACCTCATGAAACTGTTAGTTCTCTACTTCCATTTATTTAAATCAAAATTATAATTGTTGTAATCAATTCTTCTTCATTGTTTGCTTAAATTGTAGGGTGTTTTTTACTAAATGAATTTTAATTTCAGAATGATGAATAACTACAAAGTCGACCTCATCGATGGCGGAAACAACAAGTTTCATGTGTATATGAAGGGACCTCCTAACAGTAAATTCTCTGCACTTCATATTAACTTTTTGTTTCTTGTTTGATTCAAAAGTGGGATATCTGGTTATGTTTATATTTCACAAATGGTAATCATCGCTTTAAATGCGCGTTATTGTGAATTAATGAACAAGGATGTATCCTAGATTATTGATTTTACTGAAATTGGTATTAATTATTATTATTTTCAGACGGAACTTGTTTATTGTTCACTAGAAAGATTTATAATAATTACGACGAAAGCATGATGTTTTCGGTTCTGTTTTTATTTATTTGCTTATGTTTTTCGTATAAGAGCAGATAGTTATGCGAATGGGTCGATTTGGGATATGCTCATATCTATGGACCAAATGTTATGCTTAAAATCTTGATTATTATTGTGGGTTATATAGTTTTTTATAACTATACTCTAAGGTATCAATATTATTAACGACTTTAATATTTCGTATTTTCGGCTTTAACTTTTCAACGAATACACATGCTGCAGGTCCTTACAGTGGAGGTCTATGGAAAGTTTGTGTTGAGCTTCCCGTGGATTACCCGTATTCTTCGCCGTCAGTTGGTTTTGTTAACCGAATTTACCACCCCAACATTGATGAACGGTAATCTTTTTTTCTTTCATATAACATTCATTTAATAATGAAATTAAAATATGACATTTAATTTATCAAATTTTTTCAGGTATGGAATTGTTTGTTTAGATGTATTGAATGAGCGCTGGAGTCCAATGTTCGGTAAGATGGTTAATTTTATAAAACATTTTGTTTTTGGAAAGAAGCAAAATGTATGTAGGATAACAATATTGGTTTTACAAACTTCTTTTTTTGTTAACAACTTACATTAAATAAAGGCAAACTAGCAAGATGCTAAAGCAGTTTTCGCTTTTCTTTTTTTATAGACTTGGTTCATGTGTTCGAAATTTTCCTACCGCAACTATTGATTGACCCGAATCCTTTCGACCCATTAAACAAAGAAGCTGCAAATCTTTTGTTAGGTGGTGACACGACCACTTATGAACAAAGGGTCAGAGGTATGCCATTCTTTGTTTTATATATTATTAAATAATCAAAACTAATACTGTACTTACTATATATTGTGAAATTTTATTAAAGAGTATTGCGAAAGATACGCAAAGCCGGAGGATATGGGTGTGGTTGAGCACAAGGAAACAAGTGATGGAGAGGTTAGTGAAGACGGAGGGGATACTGGGGATGAGGCAATGACTTCAGGCCCTGTTGATCCCCGCTAGCGCATTTGCTCATCTGTTTCAACTAGTGAAGACATTTTAAATTTAGGAGTTTAGAAATAAAGATTTGTGTTGTTGAAAACTATAACGGTTACCTATGTTTTATGGTTTTATTTCAGTTGCTTCTTTTGCTTTTGGTTTTAACAAGTTGGGTATTAATTTATCTTTTTAAAACTTATAATGGCTTGGGACGACTTTGCTATTTGGTGAAATCCAGACGATTACTCATACTCTTTTATCTTCACCATATATTATTAGGGTGAGGGAAGTCATACCAAGCCTCCCATCAGGGTGTCTTTTCACGTCACGACATTGAAGAAGGTGTGGGTAGTGTCCCTACTCGTCTTGAGCTGCTACATGAGCCCATATCCGGCTCTTGAGCCACCCTCCTAATACCTCTTCATTGTTTCTTCTCCGTGTTGGCATCACCACCACCCGAACTGCCCTCATGCACCTACGTCCACATTAGCCCATGCATCCTAGTGGCACCCTCATCACATACCGCCCTAACCACCTGACTCCAATTCCTCAACCGGAGTATCCACAACATCAAACCTACAAAACCATCACAATACCTGTCACTTCAGAATCCAAACATCCTTCCACAGTCATTTTTTATAATGTCAATCCTCTTCAAACCCTCATACCATCACCTACTTACCCAAAGCTAGCCCGTTCTATCGAGTTAACCTCTATGGTTTGTACGAAGGCTAAAGTGACTGTGGCTGGTCGATCTCTGGTTCAGCAATGTATGATGACCTGACCGATAAATCAACATCAATATTCATCTAAGTCATCATCCAAAGAGACCCTGAGTGACTGTAGTGACTCGACAAGCAATCATCTATTCACAATAAAACTAGATATGTTTCTCTTAATATTGGCCGAACGATTTCACTGAAAACCAAAGAACAAATACAAGAAGGGGGATGGGAAACTTAGAGAATTTGGAATAGGAGAGGGAAGAAGAAGCCAACAACACTCTACAATATTCATTACTTTTCGTTAGTCGGGCTTGTTTCCTTCTCTTGACTTGGGCTGCCAATTGGGCTTTTATAAATGTTCATAACATTACTTCCCCCACCCTGAAATTTACCTTGTCCTCAAGGTAAAAGCGACATTCGAACGAGTTGGGTAGAATCAAACAATTAGTGTCGTCATATGTAGAACAAGAATTCGGACTATACGGAGTATGTTCTAGCAGCGGCTTAAGGGAAAATACAAATCTCCATACCAACATAGCAATAAGGGATTGTAAATTCACTATGGTAGAAAGAGTGAACAATGTTGAAACACATGCAGCACTTACAGACCAGGGACGTTGGAAAAGTGAAAGTTGATGAGTGTTGGAAGTGTCAACCACATATAGTAGGATCGACACCACAATTAAAGTCCATAAAAAATGAGCACTCAGTTGCACATGATGTCCCAATATTGATACTTAGGCCTGTAGAGCCCAATGAACAACCCATACCAAACGTTAGTGCAACTAACATAACTCTCACACTCCACAAGATGGTAACGGTTTCTTTTAATTCAAACTCAATAAATGTCTTGCAAGCTTCGTTCAAAGCTCCATATATTGAGTATATGTCAAACAAACCAATGGCTAAATCAATTTCTGATAAAAAAAACTGATCGTATTAAATCACTATGAAATTTAGGTACCTTTAGAAGATCGTATTAAATCACTATGAAATTTAGGTACCTTTTGAAGATCGTATTAAATCACTATGAAATTTAGGTACCTTTTGAAGATCGGTTGTGACAGCATACACGGGTAAAACACACTTGAAGGTTGCTTCATTTGGTAATATACTTTGTAGCCTCACATCTTTGAATAATAATATTGTTGTTTCAAGCCCATTTATCCATGAAATGCAAGACACTACATCTCTCCGACTAGGTTTGTTAAAATTAGCATATGCATTATTCCTTTGACCACATTTGAAAAACAAATGTAACAAAACAGTAGCAATAACTGGGTTGATGTGTGCTGAACTGTGAGATATAAAAACCGAACTCACAGTAAAAGTATATAATTCTTGTTATTGATTACAAGAATTGTACTGACAATTAAATGGATCCTTTAATACAAGAGATTGGACACAGTAGTATACCAAACCATAATATAAGAAAAAAAATGGAGAAAATAAAAAAAGTGAGTTTCATCCCATATTGGTGGAGGAAAGATAATGAAAACGCTTCCACCTTGGTATAATTAAGAAAGTGAGTTCATGTCCCAAATCACTAGATTACAAAACTTGTAAGCTCTTTATAAGAAAGAGAGATTATATCATAATATTCTTATAAGATATATCACACCTAGTGGGCCAAGCGGAGGGAGCGAATCACCCACCTGCACAGGCACAGGCACAGTTTGATGGGCGCTATATGGCGCACTTTTCCCTTCGTACGCTCATATCGCGAAGCCTTATAAGTTATCAGGAAAACATTTTGTCCTTCGCGATGCGCGAAGATTTTTTAATTAACCCTTCACACTACGCGGCGTGATAGTTACGCGAAAGAGACACGTTGCTGCCACGTGGCCTAACTAGGGCTGTCTCAGCAACTCTACGATTACTTCGCGCTACGCAAAGTGTTTGTTTGTGTTGCTTCGTGCTACGCGATTTTAGCAATAAATAGGGTGGAACCCACAATTCATTCCTCACTCGATTTTTACGACCTTCTCTCACTCCTTTATTATTAAGGAACTTGTATAATAACCTCGAGTATTCGTAATGATACATCTCCATTCGAAAGAAACTTTTATACGCGAATCCAAAAGCTCTGCCTGAATAAGGTAAGACATTTTGCCATAGTGTAAAGTTTTTAATCTCATGATTATCGATAGGATTATGGGTTTATACTAACCTAGATATACAACATTGTGTTTGACTAAGGTGCTTAATACCAGGAAGAACTCTTTAATTGTAAACTTGCAAGGTGAGACATTCGAGTTTTTGCACAACTCATATTTGCGTGAAACAACTGGTTTTCCAATACTATCATGATGATTTTAGAATTTTCTAAACCAATGTCAGATAATCCAAACATTTTCACACATATTTTCAAAAGTTTTCGATTACATTACAGTTATTAAGTCTTTGTAAACTTACGGGATGGTTACTACTGCAATTATGGGGTTTTGTATGCAAGGATTGCCTACTGGGCTATTACACGTTACTTATTGGACAAGTGTTAGCCAATAATTAGTATGACCACAATCACAGATACGATCGAGTGAAAAGTAGCTTTCGATAATTTGTAAGCATGCGTATGTAAATACATCTTAATGATGTAACTATAAAATATATCATTTAAAAACGAATGCACTAACCAGTATTTCTTGCTGATAAAATATTTTTAAACATGTTTTAGGTGACTTGTTAGAGACAAAATAATGTTGCATGCGGGCTTTCAGCTTAAATAAGTGACTTATCACCCGAATAAATAAATGTGTTTTGTAAATTAGGGTTTATCTCTATAAAACTTATGTTTGTATAAAAATGGGTTTTATTCCCAGTTTATGAAATAAAAATCATGATTTTTTATAACTCTAATCATTTTTCCTAACTACGGTCCTGATAAATCATTCCATTGCAATTTATTCTAATAAATACTGATACCACCACTCGATGTTCTCGGCTCCCTTTCCGGGGTATATGGTCGAGGGTTTTGAGTGCTTAAGAAGACAGTGCCACTGGTTTAAGCAATATGAGTATTTTAATAATACCTATTCTTAACTTTAAGAGTTAGAAAAAAATGTATTAAACTTTGTGTTAACCATAAAAATAAGATTTTAACCACCCGTGAATATAAATAAATAAATATGATTTCTCTTTTGGAGTTCGCTGTTTTATTGTTCTTGATTAACAACATGAGTGAGCTTGTTGAAGCCTTTGAAAACATATTCGTTAACACTACGAATACGGAAGGAGGAAACTTTAGTGAACAAAATACAGAATACCCAGAACATTTGGTGTTCCAAGCACAACCTCTAGAGAAACCAAAACAAACAAGGAGAAGAAGTCATAAAGACTGGCGGAGAGAATTGAAAGAGGAAAGAGACACAGAAGAACAACAATTACATAGCACAACCACCTCAACCAAAACAACCAACAGAACCACAACCCCCCTACACAAATACTAATGCAGGAAACACTGAACAGATACTTAGATGAATGTGAAAATTTTTCCACCAATATTAAATGAGATAGGTGCAAGAAGCTCAAGTAGCCCGACTATACCATCTCAAACCCAAGAAAACATACTCCCACTGACATGGACCAGATTATACTTAGGAATTAGAATCAGAAATGAAATGATAGTACACACACTTATTCCATTAGATATCGAGGAAGAGATTTAAAATAAGGAGGGGAGCCGATAACAAACCATAATATAAGCAAAAAGAAAAAATGGAGAAAATAAAAGAAGTGATTTTCTTCCCACATTGGTGAAGAAAATGGAAGGCTTCCACATTGGTATAAATAAGAAAGCGAGTTCTTGTCCCACATCGCTATATTACAAAAAATGTAAGCTCTTTATATGAAAGAGATCTCATATGATAATATTTCTATAAGACAAATCACACCCTGTGGTACTAGAAGAATTAATCGATATTTTAACAATTAAACTCGTAACCCACAAATTAATGTTGACAAGACGGATTACGAAATAACCTTTGAAAAGGCCCGCTGATTATTAAAGGCGAAATCAATAATAATCAGGATGTTGCTATAATAACACAAATCTTAGAAACACACAAGAGACTCAAAAGATTTTCATATATATATATATTAATCAATAATACAAAGAAATATCTCTAAGGTTTCTAGGTAGAATGTCAGGTGCGGCTTCTTTCCGTTCGAAATATTCTGTTTTCTTGGAAAGCGTGTAGTTAGCCGTTGTCATAAATATTACCTTGTATTTTCTTAAATAGCCACACCTGATACCTTCTACAAACCCTAATGATTTTAAAACATATTCAAACGTATTCAAAATTATTACAAGTGTTAGATAGGTATTCGAGTAAGCTTTTGTTTTTATCGAGCAGAACTTGTAATCCATAAGTGTGCTGATACAGTTCTCTGAGGAAGCTTTTACTTTGAATATTTTCATGAGAAAATATTCTTCAAGCATGCTTCAATCTTCATTATATAATCAAACTTTTCTCGAAAATATCCCACAAGCAAACTTGTTCTTCTTGATCTCTTCAACCTTTTGTCAAAGACTTATTCTAGCAAACAAAGTGTGCTTGCGTACTGTAGCTTGCTCGAGGTAGAACTTTGCTAGTATAAGTCCTTATGATAATTCCTTTATCTTCTTACAAGTTTGCTTGAGATCATATTATTGAAACCTTGCTCGACCCACCAAATTACTTTGTTTAAGCTTGGCTAAGTTAAGGGTTTGCTCTGAACAAACCTTGCTCGGCTGAAGAACAACCTTGCTTGATGAAGTGTAGTTTGCTCGAACTAAACACTTAGAAGAATTCCAGATATAACCTTGCTCGAAGTAAAATACCTTGCTTGAATATGTATTAGTCTTGCTCGAAGTGTTTGGTTTGCTCAAATTCCATACTTAACATAATTTTGAGCAGGCTGAGAAGATTCCAATCTTCCTTGATCATTTTTAGTCCCAACAATCTCCCCTTAGATTGGAACAAACACAGATGCACCAAAACACCTCTAGATTGCATATACTTGTTTCAAAATACACATCAAAGACTTAAAAGCAATAAATTACATTACATAAAAGAAATTTACATATTCATAATTTTCCTAAAGGGCATTACACATCAAAATACTTAATCAAAAATTTTATATGTAAACTACACATAGATTACCTTCAGCCTCAGCTCCTTGACATTCTTCGTTCTTCCATTCTTCTTTCTAGTCTCATAGAAACTGTCTTTTGTTGGAATATGGATATCTCTCTGTGGAATAGATGATCCTCAGGGAGGTTCCATTGCATAATGTTATGTAAATCATCCATATGGAGATATTCCTTATCAGAGTCATCTTCAATGTTTCCCATAGTAAGACCTTCAGAGTTTCTTAAGATGTAGCTGTTGGTCTTCTTTTCAAAGTTGATACTTGCTACTTTTCCATTTCTCTGTACCTATGAGTTTGGTCTGCTCATTTTGTCTTCTCATGCCTATGCACTCCTTCATGTTGGCATGCGGATTGGTCAACTTCTTAGTCTTGCCAAAAGAGATCTCTGTCATTCTGATATCACTCATTCTTTTTTGTTTTTTCTTTTTCACTTCTTCTGTGTAACCCATTTTCCTCTTTTTGTTTAACAAAGGAAAGCCTGCCCTAGCTTAATCTTTTAAATATTTGGACAAGTCATTCATTTGTGCACCAACAAATATATTTCTCTGGTGGTAGGCATAGAGATGTGGATCTGCTAGTTCAGTTAGTTTTTCCCTATTGAATGATAACTTTTAGAGTTTTGGTCTTCAACATACCACTTTTCATGATAGCTTTTAGAGTTTTGGTCCTTCACTCATAGTACAGATTATTTAGTAAGTTCACATTAGATGGTGGACGTTGTTCTCTTTGAAGCCTGGATCTTGTAGTAGAAATGGGAACTCTAGATTTTGAAGCCCTTGATGAAAAATTTCTTTTTTGTTTGAGGCCTTCTAACACGTCCCTTAGACTCAAAGATTTTAACAATATCGTCCTTGCCCAACATTACCATTGACAAGTAATCAACACCTTCTTTGGACAAAATTTCTATCATATCCATTGTCTCTCTATCCATCTGTTCTATTGGCTGATGTTCTTGAATCACATGTCTTCTTGGACCTGGTTTAGGAGAAATGGGTTGCTTTGTCATTGATTTCTTTCTTTCAACTTCTTCACATACTTCATTAAACAACACCAACTCCTGGTCAAATAATTCTTTCAATTGAGATGTCCCCAAATTATCAAACACTCCTATAGGCATCCCATTCTTTAACATAATATGTCTTAAAATGTCAACCTTTTCTTCATCTTCCTAAGGTTCAGACTTTTGCTCTTTTTACTGTCGGTTGGCTTTGGGTCAACTTGTGGAATCAAGGAGGAAGATGCTTTTGGTTCTTCACTGATCCTTTGAGTTCTCATATCCTCCTTGTATTTGGCTAACTCCAGCTCATACATTTCTTTTCTTTGAGTATTTGTCAATTTGCTTACATCTTCAGTCATACCCCTAGCCTTCGTCAATTGTCAAGTAACTGCTCTTTTGTTTAGGTAGAGCAGTTTTCTTTTCTTTAGTCATTATTTCCCTATTTGTCTGCCAAATTTTTCTCTCTCTCTCTATCCTCCTTCTCCTCTTCTGCCTTTTCTTTTTGTTCTCTCTCTCTCTCTCTCTCTCTCTCTCTCTCAGTTGTATGTCTGGCATTAACTTTCTCTTCATCGTGAATTTTCTTGGATAGTACTTTAAACTTTTCTTCCAGCTCTTTCTTGTTCATAGACTCAACTATGTCAAAACCAATACCATGTTCAACTAGAAATCTTGTCTCCCCCCCCCTAAAAAAAATCTTCTTAACACACTGACTTTTCTCTCAAGTTTAGCCTTTTCCCTCAACTCAACTCTTCTCATTTCTTTCTCGTCCTCCTTTGCTTTCAAAGCTCTACTCAAGCTGTCAATCTTCTCAAAGGTTATTTTATTCGGTTGTTCATTAGAATAATTAAACTGTTTTAGATAAAGTAAATGCAAGTTCAGAATTCTTCTTTTATCCTCTCTCTCCTCTTCCTTTCTTCTGCTCTCCTCTTTCACAGCAAATGATCAAGATCTTCATCAGAAAGATACTTGATAGCTTCATATTCCATACCATGTTTCATTAAACTAATAATTCTAGGATCTTGCCTCTAGAGCTTTTCCATTCTAGCCTCACTATTTCCCATATGTAAATCAGTTAAATTTAACTGAGGTGAACTATGTTCAACCTTTTTTTTTTTTTTTCTAAAATCAGATCGATCCTCCAATGCACCTATTTGTGGTTCACTGAGGTCCATGTCTATAACACCCCGGCTAAAGCTGAATACTCTCGAGTATGACGTATATATTGCTCAAACACATGAGACACTATTAAGTGACAACATTACCATTAATTGATTTAAAAATCAAGTACACAAGTTTGGAAGTAAAATAAATACAAAGAAATACACATTTTGGCAACTTGTCCATCTATGTTGAATATCCTAAGTACTACTGTCTTCCTCTCGTATTATCTTCTAATAGATGTGATTGTAGCATATATACAAAATAAAGTCAACTAAATGAATAGTTGGTGAGTTCCGACAAGTTTTGATATAAGTACATAAAAATCATACAATTCTATGAACAAGTGTAAAAGCACAAGTAAGGTCCTTTCCAGTTGGTAACAACCAACGCACTCGGATAATGAGGCCCTTTTTCACTTATAACAACAAGTTCTTGAGCGCAAGGGGGGGGGGGCGCGTATGATCATACTATATTGAAGTAATCCATGTACAAGTAATTTTGAGCAAGTAAAAAGTAAACACACAACTTATTGTAGCGATTGGTAGTTTGTAAATAATGGATAAATGAAATTGTAATTTGGATAGGATAGATATGCTACCCCAAAAGTAAAAGCGTAAAAAGGGGTGTGAAAAACTCACCTTGAAGTTGAAGACAAACATGAAATAAAACCAAAAGCGCTTAAATGAAACCAAAGCAATTGAACTTCCCGAACTAGA
This sequence comes from Bidens hawaiensis, assembly GCF_021521415.1. Classification (NCBI taxonomy): domain Eukaryota; kingdom Viridiplantae; phylum Streptophyta; class Magnoliopsida; order Asterales; family Asteraceae; genus Bidens; species Bidens hawaiensis. The sequence continues at coordinate 165,370 of NW_027494409.1, read as the reverse complement.
ATTAAAAGTACCAAATCAAATATTAACTAACGATTTATAAAAAGTAAATAAATCCGTTTGTTGGATTTTATAAATGTTGAATGTATATTTTTATCTTTTTATGGAGTTTGATATTATACTTTAACAGAATTTAATGATTTAATATTTTAATTTTATTTTAAATTATGAGACTTTGAGTGTTATTACTATATTCTATTTTGAAAGAGAATACGTTAACGAATTTTAAAGTTTAACGAACGGAAAATGTATACACATATATATAAGTTAAGCTAGTTTTAAACGAACTTTACGGGTTTGAGATTTATAACGTTTATGAATTATGGATATTAACGGAATTTAACAATGAAAATAATTATGTTAGCGTGATATAAAGTTTAACGAAATAATAGTTATTATATAATATTACTTATGAGATTAATATTAAATTTGAATATATTAATGTTTATGGGATTTATCGTTACTGGTATATTTTAGTAGAAACGTTTGTCATTTAATAATTTATATAGTTTACAACGATATATATATATATATATCACAAGTTTTAACGAACGTTTCGGGTTTGTAAAATCTTGGTTTTCGGATGAAAAGGCTAAAAACAATCTAAAACAATTTTTATTTAACTTAAAATGATTTTATTTTATTTTAAATAATTTATGATATATAATTAGTTTATAATAAATAACATAAAGGCTTAAAAAATATACCATAAAAATGCGCAGACCCGAGTTCGAACCCGGTTCCCTTTGACCATAACAAGTTGAACTAACCACTAGACCAAACATGATTTGTGTTTAAAAGATGGAAACTAGTAAATATAAACAAAGTTTCAACTTCATCTTCTTCACTTAAACCCTAGATTCAATTTTCTTAATCCGCTCCGTGTTTGCTCAAGATAAGTTAGGGGTTTTGTTAGATGATTTGAAATGATTAATATACATATATTACTTGATTTGGTGTCGGAATAGTGACGAACGCAGCTTGGCCGGAGTTAAATTTGGACGAACGATTTGATGATATTAGAGAGTTTGTTTTTGTAATTTTATGCTTGCAACAAGTTTAGACGATTATTAGCATCCTATTTATAGTTTCAATTGGATCGTTTGGTGTTTAATTCGAGTTATTAGAGTTTTTTTTATCAATGACGATTCCGGCGATCGATTAGTGTTAATTTTGTTGTTTAATGGTGAAATTTATTAGTGTATTAATGCTTAATGTTAGTGGAGATTTCGTTTAGGATGGGTTAACAGATCAGCTAGAGTTTAAAACGCGATGTTTGAGTTTCTCCGGCGCCGGTTTCCGGCCGCCGGAGGTGTTACCGTGAAAATGCAAGAGGGATGGGGGAGGGGGCTAGGTATTTTTGTTATTTATTATTATAATTTTAATAAACTATAAATTAGCCCCTCAACTATCAATGCATTTATAGTTTGTTTTTAAACTTTATTTACTCTTCGAACCATGAACTTTATAAATGTACATAACTTGATTAAAACTTAACATACTTTAATATCTTTGGATTGTTTACGTTTTATAATCGGCTAGTTTGTAACTTGATTAAGTGAGCATGTTAGAACTAAGAAATTTCATTAATGAATAATACAAAATGGATCAAGAATTATTAATGGTTATAAAACGTCGTAATTGTTATTAAATCAACGAAAGATAATTACAAATAAGTTGGAGCATCAAAACGTGTCGGTTAATGAACATAATAAAAAATACATAAGACAAAACTTGAAATATATATATTTATATTCATACATAAATTTGTAAACGCAACCGAAAATTTTAAAATAGGGTGGATTTTCGAGTTTGAAAAGAAACAAATGTTACAATGTCTTTATTCAACTCATATTCCTCAGACTTACCATCTGCAAAGGAATTGCAAGAATGGGTTCTTCATTAGATTTCTCTTTCTCCTTTTCTACATCACCTTCACCTTTTCAACTTTTCTCTTGTTTAATTATTCTTCAAAATTTGGAATATTTTGCCCATACCTCTTTTTCTTTCTAGCAAACTTAACCAAGTTTACAGGCCATTCCTTCTCAACAGACCTTATTTCTTACAATAAATCAGCAACCACCCTTTCAGATGATGCTTTAACCATTTCCTCATGTATCCTCCTACCATCATGATCAACCACCAACTGCCTATCAAGATTTTCTTTAGTTATTGGTTTAGCATTTGGTGTTACTTTAACAGTTTTCTCAACAAGTTTTTTTTCTCAGCTTGAAACTTTTCAATAACTACAGCCATAGCCTTCTTTGCATCTTCAGTCTGCTTTAACCCCAAGAGTCCCTCAAGAACCTTTTGGTAAATCTCTTCTTCATCTTCTTGCGGTTTATTCTGGAGTTCAATTTGTTCCTTGAGAAATCTTTGCTCATCCATTTCTTTCTCTGTTAGCATGTAGTTCAAAAACTCCCTTTCAAACATTTCATTCACCATTTGATCATGTAGTACTTTGGCTTTCACAGAAGAATCGTATATTAGCATAATATGATCATTTGAGATTTCAATCTTCTTCTTCTTCTTCTTCAGGGGTTGTAGCTTGCTCTCATCCTCTACAACATCTTTCCCTTTTTAACTTTATCCTTTCGTCATCTTCATCATTGAGTTTCGATGAGCCAACCTCTTTTATTATTGTAGGTGGCATTTCATCTATATCCCTGAACAGGTCATCAGACTCCTCATCAACCACTTCATCATCTTGTACAATCAATGTTATCAAATTCACCATACACGATGTCATGGTCTGAATCATTTTCAATCATCTCTTCATCTTCAACACCTTGATCAATTTCCATATTTTCTTCAACATTTTCGTTTACCATCACATTATCCTCATCCTCCCTTTCCACCTCATTATCTTTATCCTCATTCACATTCATCTCTTCCTCCTCTTCATCACTTTCAACATAAGTCACTCCATTCATATTTAGATAATTCTTAGTAGAAGCATCAATTACAGGACTATTCTCCCCCTGTTTTGGTGCATTTGAGGTCTTCTCATCCACAGACTGCAATGTTTGAATCTTTTCCAGGGCATCTTGTAATTGTCTTTCCAAATATGTGTTCCTTGCCCTCAATTTAGAGTTTTATGCTTCTAAGTGAGAGTTCTCCATTAAAATATCAAAATTGTTTGTCAATCGGTTCATTCCTGAAGATGGGGATACTGAAGTGTCAAAGTTAAATGGTATTGGTTCAAATGTTTGAGTAGTTTGAGTTTGATGGATTGGGCTTTAAATAATGGGTGAACTTGAATGTTGTAATGGGTTTCTAGTTTGGACTAAAGGAACTTGGCTTTGGGTTTGGGTAGATGGTGAGGAAGAATGTTCTGATTGGTCAATGTTAAGTGAGTAGGATAGGGATTGGAATGGTGTGTATGGTTGGTTTATCAAGTGATTTTCAATGCATTCAGGTACATATGGTTCTATTGGATCAAAAATATAGATGGTTCATTGGATTGGTGAGTGTGGTGGAGATAGGATATATGGTTCATGGGTTTGGGTTTGAAGTGGTGAGTGTGGTGGGGATGGTATATATGGTTGTTCAGCAAAGTTGTCATTTAATTTCAAACTTGTTCGGATAAGCTGCTAAGTTATCTCCACTTTTCGGCCTAGCAATGTGGCGTCTATTCGTCTTCCATTAACATCTTCAACATATTGTGTTGACCTACATAAATTTGTATATGTTGATATCCGTATATGATAGGGCTTTCAGTGAGGGCATACAACAAGTTTGAACGGATGAGCCAGTTTATCATCAGTTACAATGAGCGATTCTCCTATGTTATTTGGAGAAAAGCACACATATTGTGCTTAGGCTCGAACTTATATGCCATATCTGCACAACCACTGTAAGGCCCCGTTCCCGGTAGCCCTATTTTAGCGTCAGATTTACTCATAAACACAGTTCTTACAACTCAGAGTTAGTTAAAACTTTTCGCGGAATATAAAACATCAACCATTCGTTACAAAACATTAAATCTTTTCTTTGATACCATAACACAAACATTATATTTAAAACATCTTTACTTCTATATTCAGATGCTAGCCGTTTAATCCATGCCATGAGCCGTCCTCATGCTAACTCTATAATCAGCTCACCTGCGTGCATACTAAAAGTCAGCTACACTGAGTGAGTTCTAGTTAATCAAGAAACTTATCATACAACCACTACATGCATTTATATACGTGTCCGAAGACACCTAGCAATCTATCTATCTTGCTCACCTTACCACTTAACCACTTAACTTCCCCAAACGACTTAGCCACTTGTTTACGAAAGCACATAGAGGCTTACCCTCCCACGTACTCACTAAATGCCACTTATTTAACGAAGTCACGTAGAGGCTTTTCCTCCCACGTACTATCGTCATACCACTTAATAACGGAGGCACGAATAGGCTTACCCTACCACGCACTCACGTCATGCCACTTTAATAACGAAGGCACGTATAGGCTCACCCTACCACGTACCATCGTCATGCCACTATCACTCTTACTAACACGCTCCACTTCTATCACGCTCTACTTCTACTTGTATATCACACACTTCCTATCAGTACATTATTTACGTAATAAACAAATCACATCATAGCATTCATACACACTAACAACCACTTGGTAATCACTATCCTTGGCGATACGTGCAATATCCGAAGATCGTTCACGCACCGACAAGCATTATATAATAGCTACCTCGTATATCTTCTATAGCATACACTTACCACTTAAGGTAAGTGTATTCACACTTCACATCGAGTATGCACACAGCCTCGAAAACATAACAAGGAAAATGGGGCTAGAAACTCACCTGAACTCGGTTACTTCTTCAGCTAATGGTTATTCCTTCTCGAGCTGTGCGCGTCTAACTGTTTAATTATTGAGATGTTAAACACTACTCTAGCCATTATCATTGCTACTTAATTAATCTTACACGTCTAAGCCGGTTTTACTTCATTGAATCATTACCGGTTAGTTAATCGTTACTTGCTAACCTTTATAGGCATCTTTCATCAATTATCAAAGTCCAAGGGCTAATTTTCAATTATCTCAATCTTTCTAAGTCCAGGGACTAGTCCGTCATTTCGCTAACCTTCTAGTTAGTTACTTGATCCTTACCGAAATGGGATTCATTCGTTACTCCAGTCTCATGACGAATTGCTAGTTCGTTACTTCATAAAGAATCGACTTTCATAACGAACTGAATCCTATAAAGAATTGAACCTTTCAAACGAACTGGACCCTTAACTAACTCAACCCAAAACGAATTGGGGGTTAATTCATTAGTTCTCCCTTAACGAACTACTAAACAAATTGGGTTTAATTCGTTATCAATTCCTTAACGAATCAGAGCTAGTTCGTCAAACCTCCGTTAATGAATTACCTTTAATTCGTTAATTACACATAGCGAATTAGGGTTAGGTCAAAGTATCAAAACATTCAATGACATCCTCGTACCCACAACTCCGGCGCCGCCTTTCCGGCGCCGCCATCACCGGAATAACGGGATCTCGTCGGAAAAGCGAGATCTCGTTTGTTTCTCCACCGTCTTCACCGTTTTTCGTCCCGTTCGATCTAGATTTGAACTAGGGTGACCCCTAAGCTCATCTTAGGCTCGGTTTAAACCCTATTCCACCCAGATCTCGTGACTACAACGGTTTAACGGTGTCGGCTCGTCGTTTCATGACTAATCTAACGGATTTGAGTAAAAACGACATAATACTATCATTACCTCGGGTCGGAAATCGGTTCTCCTTCTTCTTCTTCTTGGTTTCGGCTTAGAGAGAGAGAGTAGGATGAGAGAGAGCTAAGTGTGTGTTTTGGGTGGTGTATGGAATATGTGTAAATGAAGGGATTTGGGCATAATGAAGGTATTTATATGATGGGTCATGGGCTTGAGCCCATGTCCTATCTTCCTTCCATTTTTACCCAAGTCCATTACCCATATTACTTAACCCAACACAAGCCCGACTTCATTTAATTATTTCTCCGCTAACCCGAGTAAACTTTCTCACCAAAAATAAATAATATAAATAATATTATTTTAGAAATTTCGGGATGTTACAACCACACACACACACACACACAATCAAACGCACATTCTAAGCAAAAGTCAGTCAGTTGAACATAATTTAACCATGCATGTCGACATAATTGAAGAAGAAAATAGAGAAGGATAGTCTTTATGAACATGTTCTTCGACAATTTAATAACCTACACATAGAATAGAGATGCTAGTAAAATTGTAAGTTAAAGTCCTAAACACGCATAATGAGTGTCAGAAATCATTTAATTAATGTTTACCAAGTCGGAATTAGAGTGAATGATAATTTTTAGAGTGATTTGTTGAGAAACAGTTTGATTACTAGGTCACGAGTAAACTGGTGTAATAGTAGAGAGAGGGAAAAGTAAATGAAAATTTTTCTAAGTGCCCCTTTTATACTATACCCTTTTGTGTTTGAAAGTGGGTTTCAAATGCTTTTTGTGTTTGTATTTTTGTCAACTTTCGGTTGATGTATAATCTTTTTATACAATTTTTTTCTTTGTCATACCTAAAATGAATCATTTTGAGTGACCAATACCAACAGGCTTGTGTATGATTGGGTAGTTACCTTTCTGCTTATCACATGGAGAGACTTATCTTGAAACATGCATATTTCTACAATGTATCTCCATATTAAGTTTAACATTTTCTTTTAGTTTATATCAGCTCAGCTTTAACACATCATGAAAAGCTACCATACTCATTAATAATTGTACTAATTGCCCTTTTTAGTTTATTAACTACATAAGATTAGTGCATAAAGCCAATTTTCTATCCTTTCCCAAAAGGTTGGATCAACTTCCATTTAAAACTCTTTAAGCGTCTTTAAAGCTTGAACTGAATAATCTTATCATGTCTCTTCACCAATAGTTTGTTCTTTTATAAAAAAACATTTTACTTTTGAAAAACTTTTTTGATAATTCATTCAATCACATAACTTTTAGCACAAAAGTAATTTTAAAAAAGACAAACTGTACACATAATCAAACATAATCAGCAAGTTACATTGTGGCATAAACACAAGCAGGAAGACATGAAATTCTATCAAGAGAAAACATGCATAATCCAACTTGTACTTAGACACAATGCATATTCATTTCAAAACAGTAATCATGATCAACTTTCAGAGCACTATGCAAATAATTCAAATCAAAACAGATTCATTCACACCTATCAATAATCGTGAGACATAATCACAAATTCATACCTAAGCATCATAGATACTTAAGCCACACATATTCATTTAAGCACATTTTGATCACAACAAATATCATATAATTACACATAAATCACTCAAGACCTTTTAAACAAATAATCAGTTAGCACATGCGAACATATATCATCAATCAAACTTCATTAGAGTTGATCATGCCTAAAGCTTTTAATTAGAAATTGAATCTAGTCTTATCTAGTTGCTTGGTGAACAAATCTGCCAAGTTGTCACTAGTTTCAACTCTTTTCATTTCTATTAATCCTTTTTCATTGCAACCTCTGATGAAATGGTGTCTGAATTCAATATGTTTGGTCTTTGAGTGTTGAAAATGATTTTTCACAATAAACAAAGCTGCAGTATTATCAATAAGAATAAGAGTATTCAAGAAACTCAGACTATAAGAAAGTAGTTGATTTTGAATCCAAAGAACTTGAGCACATCAAGTAGATGCAACAATATATTCAGCTTCAGCAGTTTAAATTGACACAATTATTTGCTTCTTGTACTGCCATGAAACCAACCTGTCTCCCAGAAATTGACATCCACCAAATATTGACTTTCTGCTCATGTTGCATCCATCAGAATCACTATCAGTATAGGCAACAAGATAAAAGGACTTGTTCTTTAAATACCATATTCCCAAGTCTGGCTTTCCCTTCAAATATCTAAATATTTTTTGACAGCCATCATATGTGATAGTTTGGCATTGCCTTGTAATCTTGCATATACACATACATCAAACACGATATCTGGTCTAGAAGCAGTTAGACACATAAGTGATCTAATCTAGGCTCTGTATTCATGCTGATCTACAGGCTCCCCATTTTCATCAGCTACCATCTTTTTATGTGTGCCCATTGGACTAGAAGCAGTCTTTAAATCTTGGCACTTGAACTTGGTTAGGATGTCTTGTAAATAATTGGATTGACTAATGAATATTCCATCCATATTCTGTTGAACTTGCAATCCAAGGAAGAAATTCATCTCTCCCATAGAACTCATGATGTATATTGACTTCATGACTTCTTCAAACTCTATACACATATGTTCATTTGTAGAACCAAAGATGATATCATCAACATACACTTAAAGTATGAGTAAATATCTTCCTATTTTCTTCTAGAATAAGGTCTTGTCAACGACTCCTCTTTGAAATCCATTGGCAAGTAGATTATTTGACATCTCATCATACCAAGCTCTTGGAGCTTGATGTAATCCATATAGAGCCTTGTTAACTTTCTACACTCTATTTGGATACTAGTAGAAACCATAATAAGTGCAAGAATTAATTTCTCTAAATGGGAGTACCTGGATTCTGCATCTAAAAGACTCTTACTTACATAATACACAGGGTGTTGTTCACCATCGTGGTCCTTTACCAAGACGGCACTTATTGCATTGCCTGACACTGCGAGATACAGAAACAAGGGTTCTCCATCTATAGGCTTCATCAAGGCTGGTGCTGAAGATAAGTAATCCTTCAAAGCCTTGAGGGCAGCCTCATATCTTTCAGTCCATTCAAATTTCTTGTTCTTTATAAGGATATCATAAAAGTCTTTGCACTTCTCGGAGGATCTTGAGATGAATCTATTCAAAGCCGCTATTCTTCTGGTGAGTCTCTGGACATCTTTGACATTTGTAGGAGACTTGAGATTGATGATGGCTTCGATCTGTTCCGGGGTTGCTTCAATTCCCCTCTTTGTGACCATGTATCCCAAAAACTTTCCTGCCTTAACGCCAAAGTGGCAATTGGATGGATTCAGTTTCATGTTATAGTGATCAAGGATATCGAATGCTTCCTCAAGTTTCATGTTATAATGAGGTGATCCTCTACTTTCTTTGACTTTACCACCATGTCATCTATGTATACCTCCATAGTCTTTCCCAATTGGCCCTTGAACATCATGTTGACTAGTCTTTGGTACGTCGCCCCTGCATTTCTTAGTCCAAACGGCATAGCAGTATAACAATATATGCCTGTTAGAGTCATGAATGTTGTATCCTCTTGATCAGATGGTTCCATCTGAATTTTTTAAAATCCAGAGGAAGCATCCATAAAGGTGAGCATTTCATGTCCGGCCGTCGCGTCCACCATGGCATCTATATGTGGTAATGGGAAAGGATCCTTGGGGCATGCCTTGTTTAAATCCGTAAAATCGACACACACCCTCCACTTTCCATTCTTTTTTGAAACAACGACCACATTAGCTAGCCATCGAGGATATTGAACCTCTCTGATCATACCGGCCTTAAGAAGTTTTTCAACTTCTTCTTGTATGATTTTGTTCCTTTCAGGAGCGAATTTCCTTCTCTTCTGATCGACGAGTTTTACAGATAAATCAAGGCCGAGTTTATGAGTTATTACCTCTTTTGAAATACCTGTCATGTCTGAGTGCTTGAAGGCAAAAGTAGATCTTCATCCTAAGAAGGATATTATATTTTCCTCGATCTTATTGGGGATACTGGATCCTCGGAACACCTTTATTTCTGGATCTTCAGGGTCCAATGATTCTTCTTTAAGGTCTTTCTCCCAAGCTTCTAGCACGTCCCTAGGATGTTGCTGTAGTTGCTATGCTATAGTTGGCTTGGCTGTTGGCTTCATTGATGATGAATAATAGTTCGTGGCCTCCGCTTGGTCACCCACTATCTTTACAATTCCCCAAGGAGTAGGCAGCTTGATGCATTGGTGATAAGTCGAGGCTACAGCCTTCATTCCATGGAGCCAAGGCCTACCTAAAATAACATTGCAATAGGAAAGGTTATCTATAACACAAAATTTCTGGTATGAATTTAACCCTTCGATATAAATTGGATGGTTGATGTCCCCCAATGTCTTCTTGGTTTCACCACTAAAACCGACTAGCACCGATGTTCTAGGAATGATTTCTAAATCTGGGATGTTCATCTTCTTGAGGACATCATGTTGGATAATGTTGACCGAGCTGCCACCGTCCACTAGGATCATACATACATAATGGTTAGAGACAGATAAATTAATAATCAAACCGTCATGACGAGGATCCTGTATGTTCAGCTTGTCTTCCTCATCGAAGAAGATTCTCTTGTCTGTTGTTAATGTGGTTGACACTATCGGATGATCCCCGTTATCCATCTTGATCTCTTTGGCAAGTCTTTTTGCTGCAGAGAAAGAAGTTTCACATATGTCTGAACCTCCAAAGATGAAATTGATTGCTTGCATATCCAGCTTGTCCTGATGAAGTTCCACATATGTCTGAACCTCCAGAGATGAAAAAGATTCTCTGATTAGTCACTCAAGTAGTGGGGATGAGCGGTTGTTGGTGCATGATGTCAGTAGTTCAGTGTCTAGTGTCTGTAATCGCGTTTGTAATGTTTTATGTTTTGTATAAGCAAAGTTGCTAACAAGTTCGCTGATATGGGCGAACTTGTTAGACAAGCGAAGTTAGTGACAACTTCACCTGAACATACCAGGCGAAGTTGTCGTGTCTATATAAGCCATCTGTTACGGCTTATTCGATAGTCAGATCAATAGATCAGTTAATAGATTACGAGTTTGTGTATTCGAGAGAGAGAGAGTCTGTAATCAAGTGATCTTCGTATCACGTGTTTAAGGTTGGTATACAACGTGTTTGATTATCGTATCGTTTGTTAACCGTATTGTTTTCTATACTCGTAACGTCTTACGTAGGGATTCCGCACCTGCGTAGTACGCGATATCTCGTGTAGATCCGGCTGGGAACCTACAATTGGTATCAGAGCTTTTGCTCAATTGTGTGGTTCGGGATTATCACGCGGGTATAGAAATCGTTCCGTTCGACTATTCGCGGGACGAGTTTTCTGAGATTTTGTGCTATACTCTCCTCCTACAAGCTTAAACAACCCATAACACCTTCACAAACCTCGAAAAACCCAGAAATCTAATCTGCAGAAACTTCGTGTTCATCAGGCGAAGTTGCCGTCACTGTTAGTAGGGTTTCGGCGAAGATATAAGGTTAAGCGAAGTTATCCACAACTTCGCCTACCTCTTCAAGTTCGCTTACCTCAACCGAAGTTACCCTCAACTTCGCCTACCTCCCATGTTCGCTCAACTTAAGCGAAGTTATTCTCAAGTTCGCCAATCCGGCGAATTTAAGAAAGTGAGCGAAGTTTCTAATTCACACGAAGTTAAGTTTTAAGCGAAGTTATCCACAACTTCGCCTACAGAGCTGTTTGAAAATATTTTTTTTTGATTTTCGGATTTCTTTGAGTTTTGAGAAAGATGTCTTCGATAAACATTACTGAACTAGTAAAGATGGAAGTAGAAGCAGGTTCGGCTACAAAGGCACCTAAGATGCTTAAGAAAACTGATTATGTAGCATGGAAAGATCGTTTTGAACAATATGTCAAGTATCAAGATGCCAAGATGTGGGAATGTATACAAGATGGTTACATTCCACCTACTACTGAGTATGAAGGTCGTGATCAGATCAAGAAGTACAAAGAAATGGAAGATGAAGAGAAGAAAATGTATGAAGCCGAAAGCAAAGCTCATGCAGCAATTACAATGGCTCTTCCACAAGAGATTCTGCACACTTTCAGAAAGTACAAGACTGCTAGAGAGCTTTGGGAAGCTCTTGAAAACCGTTATGAGGACAATGTGGGAATTCGTGCTTTGAAGATTAAACTTCTAAAAACCCAATTCTCGGTCTTCAAGTATCTGAAAAATGAATCACTTGATGATATCATCACTAGATATTATCATCTGATGACTGAACTCAGCAACTATTCAATTGCATACAAAGAAGATGAGATTGTTGAGAAGCTTCTTGATGCTCTCCCACCAAAATGGGAGATGTATACAGTGTTGATGAGAGAAGATAAAGACTTTGCTGACTATGACCTTGAGACAGCAGTTAACAAGCTAAGAACGTTTGAACTGAACATGGTACGAAAGGAGACACCTACCGATCAGGTTCAAGATCCGGGTATGTATGGGGCAAAGGTTAACTCAGGATCAAGTTCGAAAACGGAATCATCTGCTTATTACTCTAAGGGAGAGTCAGGCGCGAGCTCAACACATGAGGGACATGTATCTCTCAACATGAACGGTGATGTGTGCTATGTAGCTGGAGGGTCAAATGCTTCTCAACCTCAAGCGACCAAGAGTAGTTATTCCCCAAGTGTTTCAAACAACAACTACTCGAAGATGCCCATGAGTGTCAAATCTGCTGAACAGCAGTTTGCTCTCTATGCATCTTTTATTGCTTCGTATGAGAACTACATTCAGGGTAAGATCGTTGATCCTGCAGTTTTGGATGAAGACTATGACCAGATCGATGCTGATGATCTGGAGGAGATGGATCTGCAGTGGCAGATGGCCATGATAGTGAGAAGGGTAAAGAGGTTCATGAAGAAGACTGGCAGGAAGTTTGTCGGAGAGAGGCCGGGGTTTGATAAGTCTAAGGTTCGCTGCTACAACTGTCAGCAGAATGGCCACTTTGCAAAAGAATGCCAGAATGAACGTGTAGAACGCAGTCAGAACAGATCTACACAGCAAAGTGGTAGTGGTAATGACTATAGAGCCATGATTTCCAGACAGAACGTGGAGTACAACTGGAATCTGCATGTTGAAGAAGTATTTGAACAGGCCAACTTGGCAAACATTGAAAATGCAGATAGTGAGAAGAAGGGAACTGGCGAAAATGAAGCATACATGGCAGATGTAGCAGACCAGCTCTCCGAGGTAAGTACCGAACTCCCTTGTACTAAGTGTGAACATCTGTCTGAACAACTGACAACTCTAACTGATCAGTTTGTTAGTTTGGATGCGCAATATAAAACTTTAAAAGAAGATCATCATTTCACTAAAGCTAGAGAAAATAGTTACAAAGTAAAAATTAAAACTAGTGAAACAGATATTAAAAGTCTTAAAGCAAAGCTTGCTGAAAAAATTAAAGTGATTGATCTTAGCTATGAAGTTCTAGAAGAGAAAACAAAACTAATAGCTGAGAGGGAAAAACAGATAGCTGATCACCGAGTAAAAGTGGTGGAACTTAACAGGAAACTGGAGCAATTCAGAAATTCCTCCGCTATACTTGATCACCTCGTTAGTGATCAAGGTTCCCCAAAAAGGGGAGGAATTGGTTATCATGAAGTTCCACCACCTTTCAATCATAATTACACTTTTAACCCTAGTAATCAGAAATCTGTCGATGTTGACTATGGTCAGACAGTTCCGGTTAAAGTAACGACTAAAGAACCAGAAGTTAGTAAGCCTGTTGCAAGTGTTAAGATTTCTGCTCTGAGTCCTGTCTCATCTAACTCGGACAAGTCTTCTGAGTCGAGTGAGACAAATCAAGAGGAAGTGTTACCAAAAAGTGGAGAAAAAAATAAAACACCTGAAAAGAAGTCTCCACTAAACCCGTATGTCCCACCATATGTGAGACAAATGGGCAGTAATACAGCCTCAACATCTAAGACAACTTTTGATAAGAAAGTTGAAAACATGTGTTGTTTTAGATGTAATCAACAAGGACATCTTGTTGCTGATTGCCCTCTGAAGCAAAAATTCAGAGGTGTAAGGCCTTTAAAATCTGAGAAAAGAGCTAACAGTAATCAACCTAAACGTCCAAATCTTCATAAAATCAAGTTTTACGGAGTCCGCAATCTCCAAATTGACCCGATTCACCTCGTTGGAAAAACCTAACTGTTGCCGATTCGAATTCGGCGAAGTTACAGTTTAGGCAAAGTTATCCGTAACTTCGTCTGAGGTTTAACTTCGCCTAAGGTTTATCTTAAGAGGCGATGTTGTGGTTAGGCGAAGTTATCATTAACTTCGACTAGACCTTTTTACTTAACAGTTAACAGACGAAGTTCAAGTTGAAGCGAAGTTGTTTCCCAACTTCGCCTCACCTTTAACTTCGCCTGTACATAATAGATCACAACTTCGCTCATGGTAACAGGCGAACTTGTGATTCGCTTTGACGTTTATCTAACTTAACCTGTTTGTTGCAGATATGGCTGCTGTTGCTGGAGCAGGTGGTGCAGGCGGTGATGACGGAGGTGATCAACAAAGACAGTTCTTCCCAGGTCACAACATGTATATCACCTTAGACCCGGAGGCGAGCGGAGTTGATGATTTCCGCGAAATCATCACATTTCTGTTACGCTGGAGGATATTCCACGCCATTACAACAACTCTGCCGATATCCTTACCCAACATTGAGGATTTCTGGCAGACCGTGGAATACGACTGTAGAGTCGAACCCCCGGTGATGCGAGCAACAGTAAACAATCAAATTGTTCAGTTCTCTTCTGAACATATCCGGGCGGCTCTGCGGTTTGGAAACGAGACAAGGGATGACCCGACAGAGTTTGTAGCTCCTTTCCGCGATGGAGCATTTTTGAGGATGGGTTATTCTGGTCCCTTGGGGGATTCGTAGAGAAGGAAGGGATTTCTGCTTGACCAGTGGCGCTTTCTCATGCATGTTATGATAGTATGCATGTCAGGGAGAAAGGCGGCCACTGATGGCATGGGCGCGACCATGCAGTCAGCAATGACTGCTCTGACATACAACAAGCGATTCAGCTTTAGTCAGATGGTCTTTTACGAGATTGATCGTCAACGAAGAGCGATGGCGCGTGAGCGATTCATCATGTATCCAAGATTTCTTCAAATGATCTTGAATCATGTTGCTCCAACGCTTCCTCAGCGCCGTCCGATCCGATATGTTGAGAGTGTGAACAAACAGATCTTCGCCCAATGCAGATCCTCCAGTGCGAGGAGCAAACCTGAGCTTCGTCCTCGCCATACTCCACTCTTTGGGTACTTAATCAACCCGGGGTATGTGCCTGCTCGTGGGGATGAGTTTAGGGACCCGGCACCACAACAGGCAGGAGCACCTCAAGCTATACCTGCTGCTCCTGTTGTGTGACCGGAGGAGAACGTGGACCTTGATGCAGAATTTGTTGGTCAAGGCTACTTTGATATGGATCGGGTGGATCCAGAGGAGAACGTTTAGGTCCCAGTTGAACGTGCCTCGACTGTGCATGTTACTAGGGCAGCTACAACGGTGGCTGGCTCAGATTCTGATGATGAAGTGGCAGAGGCCAGAAGGATAATGGTGACTCGAGAAAGACTACATGGGAAAAGAAAGAGAACAGATGATGATGACGAGTCAGACTATGAGGAAGAGGTACAACAGTTGATAAGGAGGTCAAGAAGGGAACGGATAGGTGCAGGATCAGGAGCTGGTGAGAGCCCTAGGGTGGTACATTTCACTCCACCAGCACTATCCGGTATGACAATGGTTCCCTCATCACTACAGGTTACAAGGCCAAGCGCTACGGGTGTTCCCGTGGTGGCTACCTCGTCTACATTTGGCCTCCCACCCACTACTTTTCAACTTTCGACTCCCGAGATCGTTTCATTGCCGCCTCCGACCGTTACTCCATCGGAGGTCGTGGCACAATTTATAGAGTCGACTGTTGTGGCCACTGCAGGGCTATCGGTGACGATACCACCTGCGGTTACGTCTATTTCTACTTCTGAGGTCCCGGTGACATCGGAAATCCCTCCTCAGTACACTCACGATTTATCGCATATGAGGTTTGATTTCGATGCAACCCTATCAGACTCAGAACGAATAGCAGCACTGGAACGGGTCGTGGCAGAGCAGTCAAAGATTAATCTTATCCAGACCCAGGCTATTCAGCGCTTAGTTACAGAGAATCAGATGCAGTCGTCCCTCCTGGTATAACATGGAAAAATCATAGATGCTTTCAAGGAGTTCTTGGCATCACAGGGGGAGACGAGCTGTAAAGGCGAAGAGTTGAGGACGAAGAGAAGAAATGATAGAGACGATGATCCCAATGCGTCGAAAGATGCAGGTGGTGAGCTACCAAGAACTGATCAAGCTCTTGGGACTTCCACAACTCAGGGGGAGTCGACATCTGCAGCTGGTGGTGATGATGTGGTGGTGGTAGACGTAGAGGAGATGGATGATGGTTTGGTTGGTGATGATGATGTATTACCGAGTGATGTGATAGAGAAGATTGGAGAAGATATTGTGATTGATACAGAGATAGAAGAGGGAGAGATAGTTGAGGAAAATATTGAGCATGACATTCCAGATGTTGAGAAAGCAGATTTGAGTGAACAGATTGGAAGTGATGAGTCTGAATGGGAAGAGCAGCCTAGATGGAAGGAAGGCTATGCTCAGTGGTTCGTCAAAACAAAGAAACCGGCGGTCCCTACAATGTTTAAGAAGAGTTACAACATTAAAGGCTATGCTGAAGCGAAGAAAGGGATTATTTGCTGGATCTATGATGAGCAGTTGAGGCTCTTCGTGATTAAAAGGTATGACGGTGTTCAGTATTTTTAAAGACTGTTAAGATCGTTGAATACACTGCCGGAATGTGAAGTGAATGACTTAGCCAGATTGGGGTTAATCAATCGAAGTGACGATAATATGGCTAGAGTCATTGGGAAAATTGTATGGAAAGAAAGTATAAAAGAGAAGAAATTTGAGCTGTTAAAACCACAAAAGGGAAAACTTGTTGAAGACAAGGATAGAGGTTTGAGAGCTGATGGAAAACCTTGGATGATTTTGAAGTATAAACCGATCCGGTGCCTTAAAGAATTACCGATGAAACTAATGCCCAAGGATGTGCTTAAAGACCTGAAGTGGTGGTTTGTAGATTGTGAGACAGCTGAGGCAGTGATGGAAGACGAAGATGAACAAGAGCTGCTTAGAGTGTACGATCCGATGCACTTGGTAAATTTATCGCAAGCTGATTTGCAGGTGTTGAATGACAAGAAGATATTTTATATTCCTGCTTGGAAAGACGAAGCGAAGAAATATCAAATAGTTGTCTCGGTTTGTGTTCGAGAAGGAGTGCATGCATGAAGATACAAGGTTGAAGATTACAAGACACGTGTTTGAAGCTAAAGAGATGAAGCTACTGCCAAGGGGGAGTCTTTTGGTGCATGATGTCAGTAGTTCAGTGTCTAGTGTCTGTAATCGCGTTTGTAATGTTTTATGTTTTGTATAAGCGAAGTTGCTAACAAGTTCGCTGATATGGGCGAACTTGTTAGACAAGCGAAGTTAGTGACAACTTCGCCTGAACATACCAGGCGAAGTTGTCGTGTCTATATAAGCCATCTGTTACGGCTTATTCGATAGTCAGATCAATAGATCAGTTAATAGATTACGAGTTTGTGTATTCGAGAGAGAGAGTCTGTAATCAAGTGATCTTCGTATCACGTGTTTAAGGTTGGTATACAACGTGTTTGATTATCGTATCGTGTGTTAACCGTATTGTTTTCTATACTCGTAACGTCTTACGTAGGGATTCCGCACCTGCGTAGTACGCGATATCTCGTGTAGATCCGGCTGGGAACCTACAGCGGTCTTCTCACAATATCCAACTCGAATTCTTCCATATGAGTTTCTTCTATGGCACAAGAATCTCTAAACAGTTCGTAGTCTCTGGAGACAAAGTTGATCACATGAGCATCTGGCGGTGGTAGTGTTGCTTTCTGTGGAAGATCTTCAGGATCCTGGATCTTGGATTTCTTTCTTCCCAAGAGTTCTTTAAAGTGACCCTTGTTCAGGAGGTATCCAGTTTCCTTCCTTAAACCGACGCACTCGTCTGTCGCGTGGCCAAAATCTTCGTGGAAGGCGCACCACTTAGACTTGTCCTTGAAGCCGACAACCTTCTCATTCTTTCGGGGCCACCTCGCTTTTTCTCCTAGATCCTTCATGGCACAGATCAAGCCATGAGTATCCATAGAGAAACAATAGTCGGAGAGGCAAGGATAGTCTTCATCATCATCTCCTTCTTCAACTGCCCGTACGTTTTAATTGTTGAACTTGGCGTACGGCTTCGAATTGTTGTTCCTATTCCAGGATCCTTTATTCTTTTTGGGAGTTTCTTGTTTCATTTATCCCCCGAGACAATCCTGGATCTTCTTATCTTCTTCTAATCGGATGTATCATAATGACCTGTTTTTGACTTCATCTAATGTCCTGCATGGAGTCATCACTAAATCATCATAAAAAGGGGAGCTCTTTTGAATTCCCATCTTGAATGCTTCAACAACAGTAGTCATATAAAGGTTTGGGATTTCTAGAGCTTCCTTGCCGAACATGGTAACAAAATCCCTAAGGGATTCATCACTAGGCTGGATAACACGATATAAATCACTGGTTAACCTCTCAAATTTCCGACTACAGGAAAATTGGGTGTTAAATAAATTAATCAAATGAGAGAAAGATGTAACCGAGAAAGGGGGGAGACTTAGCAGCCATTTCAATGTGGCTCCCGTTAGTGTGGCTCCAAATCCTTTGCAAAGGCAAGCCTCTTTGAGTCTTTCAGGAACACGATTAATTTCCATCCTTTCCCTATATTGAGCCACATGTTCTTCCGGATCAGTGGTCCCATCATACACCTTCATGTTAGGGGTTTGAAAGCGTTTCGGGATCTCCGCATCGCATATCGGTGGAGCAAATCTGGACAGCTTGTGGCTCCCATTTTGAATTTCAGGAATTGGACGGACCACTCCTGGCACGCTCTTGGTTGGTTGAACGTTGGCATCCCAGAAGTGTAGTTAAGATGAGAGGTATCTGCTACAGTTGAAGGTCCACCAGAGGCAATGGTCTGCATGGGGATGATGTCCCCTTCATGGACCTCTGAAGACCTTTGATGGTGAATTCCGAAGGATCCTTGATTCTGCCAGAAGGATCCTTGAGGTTGGGAGCTTAAGGATCCTTGAGGATACAACCCAAAGGATCCTGGTTGAAGGATGGATGATCCTTGTTGAAGGAACGAGGATCCTTGAGTTTGTTGACCCATGGACCCTTGTTGAAGGATATATTATCCAGGCTGAACGAACGAGGATCCTTGAGTTTGTTGACCCATGGACCTTTGTTGAAGGATAGATGATCCTGGCTGAAAGAACGAGGATCCTTGAGTTTGTTGACCCATTGACACCTGTTGAAGGATAGATGATCCTGGCTGAAAGAACGAGGATCCTTGAGTTTGTTGACCCACGGACCCTGGTTGAAGGATGGATGATCCTTGCTGAAGGTTCGAGGATTCTTGAGTATGTTGAGCCACGGATCCTGGAGTAGTGAAATCCAGCACCCTAGGCATTAAGGGAGTCTGCTCCTCCGCTGGCCTCTTTCTTTTCTTGAAATCTTCAATTTCATGTAGGATCCTCTGGTTAGTTTTGTTCTGCTGCTCCATGTATGCCTTAACCTGTGAAAACATAGCAGAAACATCATTGTTAGATTTGACCACCGAAGTGGCAGTAGTGGTTTTTGAGCTGTGGAGGACTGGAATTTGTGTCTTGTTTCCAGCCGCGGTGGTCCTTGGTGCTCCCGTGATTGGAGGAGGCATCGGCGGCATATTTCTTGATGAGAGAGAAACCGAGGATGGCATGGTTGATGAAGCAGAGGTTGATTGAGAGGCCATTGATGGTAATATGTGTATGAAAAGTTGAAAATTGATAGGAAATAATCTGGATTATAGCACCAATTGCCCCTCGGTGGACGTCAAATTGTTTTGGACAAAAATCTGCTAAGGATCAAGTATCCAAATCTGTAATGTGAGGTAAGGTGCTAACTTGATAATGACAAGTGTATAAGCGCAATATTGATGAACACAAAGGTTTGATCACGAGGGAAAAAGCCCTTAACCAAGATAGTCTTACTTCGGTCAAAACTTATCAAGGTAATCTTTGGTAAAATAACTTCGGTCAAGGATTAATAAGATAATCTTTGGTCGAATTACTTTAGTCAATGATCAACAAGGTAACATTTGGTCGATGAGTATGTGATTATCGTGGTCTCCGGCACAAAATACCCCCGGACGGTGAAAACTATCACCGTCGTTTATATTAAATCGAAAGGGTGTTACAATCGTTGTTGAGTATATGATCGAGATTACAAAGTAAACTAGTGAACGGTGAATAGAGAGAATGTTTATTTCTGCTCTAGTGTGTGTGGTTATACATGTGTTTACCTACTCGATCATACTCGATATATATCCAAGATAATAACTCAATGGAGTTATTAATAATAAAGACTATTAACTAAAATCCCTAAAAATCTGCCATGTATTCAATATAATCGTAACAGCAACTTTAACCACGTGCTCCATCACTCAGGCTGTAAAATAGGTGGTAGACCAGGTCTTCTAGCCGTTACACTTGATAAATATCAGCCTTCATATAAGAAACAACCGTTAACAGCACCAAATACCGAGGATCCATGATCCTGACATAGCTTTGGAACTCTTCATTAGGATAATTGATCCAGACATGTCTTCAAGAATAACATGTCTTCAGTACTCAGTTATTTGTGACACAACAAGAAGTCCTATAAATCCGCCACTTCTCCCACTAAATGTGTTACAGCCATTTGACCACGTGTTTGACAAGTCCAATAGCGAGATATCCGGTGGAATAAGTCTTGTAGACGTTATACTTAATAAATAAAAATCCTACACACAAGAAACATATGTTAATAATACCAAGTAATGAGGATCACTGATCCTGACAGGATCTGTCTAAGGATAACTGATCCAAGAACATATGTCAGGATAACGTATCCACAGTGTCAAATTTCCGTGCCCTAACAAGTTTATTTAGAAGGCTTATTACGGAAAAATAAATGGGATAACCCTCCTACATCCAATTTTCACAACATGGCACACGTTCCAATGGTCGTTTTTCCTAGCAGCACACTAGAAATGGAGGCCCGTAGCCCAAATTATGCATATTTTCGTGCAGCACCTCTGGAAGCGCAATCTTGGGCCTCAAGAAACATCATGGCCAGATCTTCTAAAATTAGGCCCACATCAGATATGCTCAAATGGTTATACTTTAGGCCTTCAAGATAAAATATATTTTCAAAAAAATTCTCTATTTGTGAGAATACCATTAGTTAGGGCGCCGAAATTTGACACTGTGGATACGTTATCAGTTATCCTTAGAATATGTTCCAGATTCTTTCAGGAGCAAGGATCCTTAGTACTTGTTATATAATAATGGTTATTCTCTTTATATATCAATATATTTCATAGGTATAACGGCTGGAGACGTGGTCTAACCTATTATTTCGCCCTCTAAGTGGTCTAGCATGTGGTCAAAGAAGTGTAGCAGATATAGAGGGAAGGTGGCATAAAAATATGACTTCTTGTTTATGTATAATTTTTTATTTAAGGAAGCATGATCAACTAGGGTTGATATCATACACATTACACAACATCATTCACAAATTTTCTCTGTAATTCTAGCAACATACACACACATAGAAGCAATTGTAATCGCTGATCTAGACTTCCTATTCTTGTAACATTACTTTCTTGATTAATATAGTGGTGATAGACGTTTGCCATCACTCGGGGTCTTTGTGCCGGCGATCCTATTACAATCAAAGGCTTTTCCTCGTAAAAAATCTTTGTGTTCATCCATATTTCGTTTTTAAATTAATCATTGTTATACAAGCACTATACCTCACTTACAAATTTGGTTACATTATCCTTAAACCGATTTTTAACAAAAATAATTTGGCTCCCACCGTGGGGCGATTAGTACTTTAATACAGAATATTTCTCATCAGTTTTCAACCTTTTCTACCTATATTACTATCAATAGCCTCTCAACAAAACTCTTTTTCAACTACCATGCCTTCATCTCTCTCTCTCTCTCTCTCATTAAGAACCTCATTGCCAATGCCTCCTCCACCCGCTGGAGCACACAGGACCACCGCTGCTGGAAATAAGATGCAAACTCCAGTCTTCCAAGGCTCCAAGTCCTCTGTTACCACTTCTGTGGTAACTGCTAACAATGATGTTTCTTCTATGTTTTCGCAGGTGAAGGCGTACATGGAGCAGTAGTGCAGATCCAACCAAAAGATTCTACGCGAGATAGACGATCTCAAGAAAATTAAGAGGCCATTTGGGGATCAGACTCTTTTGATGCCCAGGATGCTGGATTTCACTACTGCATGATCAATGGGACAGCATGCTCAAGGATCCTCGTTCCATCAGCAAGGATCATCCATCCTTCAACCAGGATCCATGGGTCAACAAACTCAAGGATCCTCGTTCCTTCAGCAAGGATCATCCATCCTTCAACCGGGGTCCATGGGTCCGCAAACACAAGGATCCTCATTCCTTCAGCAAGGATAATCCATTCTTCAACCAGGGTCCATGGGTCAGCAAACTCAAGGATCTTCGTTCCTTCAGCAAGGATCATCCATCCTTTAACTGAGGTCCATGGGTCAACAAGCTCAAAGATCCTCGTTCCTTCAGCAAGGATCATCCATCCTTCAAACCAGGGTCCATGGGTCAGCAAGCTCAAGGATCCTCGTTCCGTTAACGAGGATCATCCATCCTTCAGTAAGGATCTCCTGGATTGTTTCATCAAGGATCCTTCAACTTTCAACCTCAAGAATCCTTCATGCATAATAAAGGATCCTCGGGACTTCAATATCTGTTAGTACATGGTTTTGCGTCTCGAGTCTTTGTATCTATCGTTTATGTATTTATCGTTTTATTTATGTAATAAAATATTAAGTTATTAATATAGTTCGTTACATTAGCATCTAGTTCGTTTAGGATGTTTAACGAATAAGATTTAAGTTAATATCCCTCTTTATTCATTAAGGATGTTTAACGAGTCAGGGGTGATTCGTTAAGGTTATTTTATTTAAGTGTATGTAACAAAGTGGATGCTAGTTCGTTATGGAATGTGTAATGAACTAGATCCATCCTCTATTTATAGTGGCTTTAGTCCACTGTTTAAGTTAACTTTTGAGTTATATTATCGAATTGCTGCCCAGATTCACTCCAAGCTTCAATCTAAGTGTTAATATTAACATACATACATACAACTAATATATCATATATACGACATACAATCAAGAGTAATTATGAACTAGATCCTTAGTAAGTAGTTAATTATATATATAACAGATCTGAGATCTTTGTATCGGATTAACGAGATCAAACAAGTGGTATCAGAGCTTTCGGTGCTCGTTTACGCTTGATTGGGATGTTAATTGGTTTATTAGATTGATATTTGATAGTTTTCATGTTAAGTTTCTGTTCAATTTGATTTTGGATCGAATTGAGTTTTAATTGGATGAGTTATGGATAGTTTGGATTGGATTTGAGTGTGTTAAGGTATTGGAAAATTGTAGTAAATTGGAATTAAGATTTGGTTTGGATTGGTGTGGTTATTGGATTGGATCTGTTTTAAGCCGAAACAGGGGATTGGTTTTGGTTAGATCGGATGCGAGGTAATTGGTTATTGATTACGGAATAAGTTGTATTGGATTCGCGATGTGGTTACGAGTGTTTTGGTAGTTTGTTTGAGTAATTTGGTTAAGTATAGTGTGAGTAATTCAGATTTGGTTTCTGGGTTTGTGTTCATACGTTTTCCAGAAATAAGGAAAGGATGAGTTTGAAGGTTTGAAGATTTGAAAATTCATCCTAATTCGTTAAACCTTTCAGCGTAATTCGTTAACATATTGGCTAATTCGTTAATAACATTAGCTAATTCGTTAAGATTATCAGCAGATTCGTGAATCAATTCGCAAAGTATTCTAATTCGTGTCAACTAGTTCGTGCGACATTTGTCTTACCTCGGTGACTGTTTTATAACAAATTTTGCCACGTGGCATTTGTTGTCAGAGGTTTGTTACAACCGTTGTAACTACCTAAGTCACTATAGGTTGATTCGTCATCAACTATAGTTGATTCGCTACTTAACTCGCTAAGCATATACTTAGTGATTCGTTAAAGGAAACCATTTTGTTTCATTAATTAATTCGTGGATCAATTCGTTAAAATCATTTCTGATTCGTTAACTTATCAATCTTAACTTCGTTAAGGTATGATTCGTCAATTACTGTTCACAGTTCGTTAATTAAATTTTCAATTTTAACCCTTAGAGTTTGAGAACTTTGTCATTTAGCAAACATGGCTGGTATGTATACACTAGCTTCCCAAAATATGTTAATGCAACAAATGTTACAACTGGATACCGAGATCGGTTCACATTCAAAGTGTCCACGTTTGATGAAATTTAGCGATTTTGCTAAATGGGAACCCCGTTTCCGTACTCATCTAGGGTCAGTTCACCCTGATTGTTCGTTTTGCTTGGATGAGGTTTGCACCGTTCTAATGATTGGGGATGAGACTATTGGTTTTACACCTAAAGCTATCTCACAATATTCGGTTGAAAGCATTAGAAATTGAGACAAAAGCTTATTCTACTCTTACTATGGCTTTAACGGAAAACATCTTTCACCAAGTAGGGAGTATAAAGATTTGTGCCTCATTATTCCAACATATTCGTATGAGAAGTATGGGTAACACCGCTGAAACCAAAAAGGTTATGCTCAAGTTTCAATTTAGAAACTTTAACCTACTTAAGGGTGAAACTATTGACGAGATAACAACAAGATTTAATCATTTGATAGCTGAGATGGATAAGATGAGATTGGAAACTTCTGAGATCGATAAAACTGATACCATTAAAAGTGCACTACCGAGTTCTTACTCGACTTTCATGATGGTTCTGAAAGAGAATAATTATTTCAACAATGAAGATTTGACGGCATCTGAATATATCAAAAGATCGAAGCATGAGAATACGATCTTAAATGTCAATAGTCTTCAAAAGATAGTCAAGATCCTGCATTTTATGGTGGAAGTATACCATTAAGTTCAACCATTTCTCCTATCACTGCATTTCTAACACAAACTACAAGTGATAATGCTACAACTATTTATAGTGATCCACGTGCTTTTTTTTACACGGGTGGAAATTCTGTATCATCTGGAGAATCTGGGAATTCATCATTTTCAAATCAATTCTCATCACAACCAAATGTGAACATCAGGGAGGCCGAACAAAACTTTGTGTTCTTGTCTGCCTTCATGACTTCATATGAGAATTTGGTTAGTAGTAAGATTGCAACGAGCGACCTGACTAATGAAGATTATGATCAGATTGATCCTGATGATTTAGAACTGATGGACTTGAAGTGAAACATGGCTATGATAGTAAGAAAAGTGAAAAAGTTTATGCAAAAAACGGATAAAGATCTTCCATCTTTGAACAAGAAATTGGGGTTTGATAAGTTAAAAGTCAAATGCTATAACTGTCAAGAGTTTGGCATTTTGCTAAAGAGTGTGATAAGCCTAAAAAGGAGTATACCGGTCCTAGAAAGCAAGATCAGAAATCATCGGGTAAAAGTGGAAGTGATGTAGGAAAGTCTTCTAGAGTTAAACTGTCGTCTTCCGGATCTCAAGCAATATTGTCCAACGTAGATGGAGATGACTGGCCACAAAGGTTGCTATGTGGTAACAATCAAGCGAATCTGGCAGTGTTTGGATTTCCGGAGAATTTTCAAGACGTAAGTGGAAGTGAACTATCTTCGGATGCTGATACTGAGTCTTATTCAGATGATTCAAGTGAAAAGCTTCCAACCACTTTCGCATGCATGGCTAAAATCAGTTATCCAACCACATCTGCTTACATGGCTAAGAAAAATGAGGTTAGTACTTCTTCTTCTATGTTATCATGTGCTGATTGTGAAACCAACAAGCCTAAGATAGACTCCTTAAAACATCAAAATGATAATTTGCTAAAAGAGATTGTTTCGTTAAAAGGCACTTATAGGCAATCCTTGACCTCTCAAATGAATTCAAGAAAATAGAGTCCTTAACTATAAGTAATCATGATCTTAAGGTTGAGTTATCGGTTAAAATGACTATTAATGATCAAAAGTTTCAAGAAATCTTGAAACATAGATCAAAGAAAACCGAGCTTGAAAATGAGGTTCTTGATAAAGAACAAATTGGGCAAATTCAGAAACTCTTCCTTTTGCTAAACGAAATAATTGAAGTATATGGTAAGCAAAAAGATTCAAAGAAAGGAATAGGTTTTATTGAAATACCACCACCTTTTCATAATGATTACAAACCAAATCCTTTTGCTAGAAAAGAAGAGGATCTGATTGTTAAAGAATCTGTGATTTCTGAGATAGCAAAACCAGTTAAACCTTAAACTGTTAAAGCCCAACCTACAATTCAGAAACCTCATGTTCAAAGTAACAAAGTCTTTGTTGAAAATGTTGACAAAGTTATCATTGAGGATGTGTTCGAACCTGAAATCATACACAAGAACAAGAACATTCCAAGTTCTAATCACATACTGTGTGAACCTCATGAATTTGGGGAGGCTGTGTATGGTTCGCACACAACTCAAGTGAAACAAGATACTCATCTTAATGTCAAACCAGTGAGGGCTAAGAAACCTGAAAAGCCCAAAATTTCTGATGAGGGTTTGTTGTGTTTCATAAATCCAACTGTTTCCAAGCCATCTACTAGTCGTGTGTTTAAATTAAAGGGAATAGACACGATGTTCACTGAGAAAGACATTCCAATAAGTATCATTAAACCGGAACTTATTGAGAGTGTAATTCACAATGAAACTTCCAAGATTCAAGATCTTGAACGTCAGTATGCTCAAGCTAAAACATCAATTTCATATGATCCTTTGACAAAAGCTAAGCAAGTTTTAAAACATGTTAAGAAAGTTTAATTTGTAAAGTCAACTGGAACTGATACTTTGAAAAGTTTCTCAAATTGTTCTAACTTAGATTTTTATTTGAAAAAGAGATCTAATTTATCTGATGATTTAGCTAGGAGTTTTACCAAGAATGTGAGTTATCATCAACCGTCTGTGTCATATGTTAATGCTAAACCTCAACACGGTAATGTAGACATGCGAAGCTGCTTTCTTTGCGGTCAACATGGTCATGTTGTGAGAAATTGTGGACAACAGAAATTTCAAAATCTTCATCCGTTTGTCAAGGACCATTCCAAACCGGTTCCTCTGGTAAAGGAGATTCTGAAACGACCTGTATCGTATGACGATGATACTCACATCATGTTCTTAAACGTGAATCCTCGAAAAGTTGTTCATGTGAATGAAACTCATGGTTCTGTTAAACCAAAGTTTGTTCCAACTGAACCATTATGCAAAAATGTGAACTCAAATATAGTTCAAGCTGCTTATCTAAGATGAAAGTCTAAGAAGCCTGTAACTTATTCTCAAGTTGCTAAACAACAGTTGAATTCAACTAATAAATATTCTCAAGAAAACCAAAAGGTACCCAAGACTGAGGCCTGGGCTGCCTTTTTGAACAAATCATTTTCGTTTGTGTGTAGGGTACATCCAAGACCATTTCTGGTGAAAACTGGATTATGGAAATCTCGACCTCTTAACAAATGTAAGAAATATTCAAGGGGGTTATGTGGCGTTTGCTGGGAATTCTGGAGGTATGATTACACAGGAAGGTGATGTTTCGAATGGGCATATTACTTTTGAGAAGGTTAACTAATGTGACAAGGTAGACCATAATTTATTGAGTGTGTCGTAAATTTGTGACAAGAAATATACTACAATAATTACAGATAAAGAGTGTCTGATTTTGAAACCGGTGTATGTGATTCCCGAGGACATGCTTATCATGCGATCACCTGGATCAAATGATATTTATGTCTTAAATATGAGTTCTAAAGTATCAACATCAATCGAAACATGTTTTGTCTCGAAAGCAACCGAGAAAGATTCTATTCTATGGAATCGTAGAATGGGTCACATTAATATTCGTAAGATGAAATATCTAATGGCAAATAACCTAGTTGATGGTGTGTCTTTGAAGAACTTTAAATTATCTGATCACTGTATTTCTTGCAAAAAGGGCAAACAGAAGAAAAAGTCACATCCGTCTAAGTTATTAAATTCCATTGATACTCCTCTTGAGCGACTTCATATGGATCTCTTTGGTCCAGTGAATCGTGCGAGTATTTCTGGATATTGGTATTGCCTGGTAGTTACTGATGATTATTCATGATACTCATGGGTCTTATTTATGAGTTTGAAAGATCAAACACCGGTTCTTGATCAAAATTTAATCACTAAGATGGAATCACTATACAAACAGAAGGTGACGAGAATTCGAAGTGACAATGGTACTGAATTTAAAAATACTGTATTGGATTTCTTTTGTTTACAAAAGGGAATTCATCGAGAATACAGTGCCCCATACGTACCACAACAAAACGGTGTTGCTGAACGAAAGAATAGAACGTTGATTGAAGCTGCTAGAACTATGCTTGCTGATTCAAAGCTTCCAATCCATTTTTGGAATGAGGCGGTGAATACAGCTTGGTATACACTCAATCATGTTCTAACTGTTAAAAGACTCAAGAAGACAAGTTATGAGCTGTTGAATAATCGAAAACCTAATTTAAAGTACCTGGAACCATTTGTGTGTCCTTGTCAATGTTAAAAAGGGATGTCGGAAAGTTTGATGAAAAAGCCATTGAAGGGTATTTCTTGGGTTATGCTTCTCCTAAGAAGCGAGTAATTAACTTCACGTCTGGTTGTGTTGAAGAATGGTATCATGTAGACTGTCAAAAGAACACTACTTCTTCTCAAGGGAAAGGTCCCGACTGGATGTTTGACTATTTTAGTTCATTTACTCCAACAACTGATCAACCAGATGAAGATTTAGTCCGTGCTTATTTTGAAGAACAACCGGTAATTCCAATATTTTCAAGTTCTAATGATGTTGAAGTTCCAACCATTGCTCCAACTGAAGATCCTGATAATGATTCTCCGGTTCTCTTTGATAATGCATCTACTTCGTCTGATGACACTCCAGTTGTTGATCAAGTTATCGAACTTGATAGTGATGTCTCATCTCACGACTTGGGTGAACATTACAAGAATTTATTTTAAACTGTTGATGTTCCTGAGAATCCCGAAAGAAAACATTATTGGAGAACTTGATGTGGGAGTTCAAACACATCATCAAGTTGCTTCATTAAGTGAACATAATGTATTGTGTGCTTATGCAGATTTACACTCATCTAGGATTGTAAATCTTGTTAAATTCACTTGCATTCTATCCCAAGTTGAGCCAACTACTCCTCGTATGGCACTTCAAGATTCTTCTTGGGTAGAAGCCATGCAATAAGAATTACAACAATTTGCACGTTTGGGTGTTTGGGATCTTATCGACAAACCTGCTAGAGTCAAGAAAGCGATTCCGACTAATTGGGTATATAAGTGTAAGAAAGACGATCGTGGGGTGATCGTGAGAAACAAGGCACGTTTAGTGGTGCAAGGTTTTCATCAGCAAGAGGGTATTGACTACACCGAAGTATATGCTCCTAGTGCAAGACTGGAGTCAATACGAATCTTTCTAGCCTATGCAGCTTATAAGAACATAAAAGTCTACCAAATGGATGTCAAAAGTGCTTTTCTTAATGGTGAACTTCATGAGGAAGTGTTTGTTGTACAACCTCCGGGTTTTGAAGACCCCGATTATTCTGACCGAGTTTATCGCTTAAACAAGGCTTTATATGGATAAACGTCAAGCCCCGAGAGCTTGGTATGGCACGCTCACCGACCATCTGACGGATAATGGTTTCAAACGTGGGACTGTTGACTGTACTTTGTCTTATAAAAATATTGGTGATGATCTTCTCCTCGTCCAAATTTATGTTGATGATATAATCTTTGGATCAACAAACGACGCGTTGTGTAAGGAGTTCGAGAAATCAATGCAAACCAAGTTCGAGATGAGTTCAATGGGAGAGATGAATTTCTTTCTAGGGTTGCAGGTTCATCAGTCTGCGAAAGGAATCTTTATTCACTAGACAAAATATGTGAACGAAGTCTTGAGCCGATTCAAGATTACTGCCGGAAAAACCCCTTCTACTCCTCTCCCTGTGGGTCACAATTTATCACCGGATGAATTGGAGGATACTGTCGATCCTACCCTATATCGAGTTATGATTGGTTCTTTGATGTATCTTACTGCTTCTCAACCCGACATAATGTTTGTTGTTTGTTTATGTGCTAGGAACCAAGCTAGTCCCCGAGTGACTCACCTGGCAGCGTTCAAGCACATTCTTCAATATCTGAGGGGAAATCCTGACACCGGGTTATGGTACCCCAAAGACGATACTTTTGATTTTACTGCATATTCCGACTCAGATTATGGAGGATGCCAGATTAATTTCAAATCTACAACAGCAGGATGTCAATTCTTAGGAAGCCGGCTTGTTTTCCTGGCAGTGTAAGAAGCAGACAAAGGTCTCCATTTCAACCGCCGAAGCTGAGTACGTTGCAACCTCAAGTTGCTGTTCCCAGGTTTTGTGGATACAATAACATCATCGAGACTACGATTTGAAGTTTCTTACTACTCCCATCTTAATTGATAATTCTGCTGCCATTAGCATCACCAAAAATCCCGTACAACACTCTAAAACGAAACATATCGAAATTTGATATCACTTTATACGGGATTGCTTTGAAAAGAAATTAATTGAACTTGATAAAGTACATACCGATTTTCAAAGAGCTGACTTATTTACCAAAGCATTTGATAAAACCCGTTTTCAATTTTTGCTTGGTTTAAATTGTTGATCAATTCCTCATGGTGATAATGGAAAACATGAGTAATATGATAAACCTATAATTATATGTGTACCTGTTATAGCATGGAGAGTACTAACCGCATCGGAGAAGGATGTAGACGACATAGTTGTCAGGTTGATCGAGTTCCCCTTTAGGATGTATAGTTAAGGATGGTGTTAGGGTTCTTGAAAGGAACCCAGTTTAGGAGAGAGGAGACACACAAATTGTTAAGTGTATGTAATTTGGTTATAATGTTATTATTTATCTCTCTATATATACACCCAAGGTGAAACCCTTTATTAGTTAATTATAGGTAATATGGCCATATATAATTACCAAACTAATATATAATAAGGTATAGTTAATATTTTGATCTATTATAATATAAATGATTATAATGGCCATATATAAATATATATATAATTATATATTTAGTCTTACATTCTCCCACTTGGTCGAGTAATCATTTATTATGAGTATTAGATAAGCCTGATCAGGAGTTAACACTCATTTTAGCTTTAAACTTAAACTGGAGCAGAGAAATACAGTCATTGAATTGAACATCAGCTCAAGACCCCCATTAATCATACTGCAGTCCTTATTTAAAACCTAAGTAGTTATGATCAAAATTTTCAAGTAAGCCCTTCAAACGTTTGATTTGTATAATAATTTGTCTATATGTCATTATGCATGTATAACATATTAAGATATATACAAAATCAAAACTGATGAGGAAATTTAATATTTAATCATTCATACTACGATATGCAGTTGTACGCGGTCATTAATAAACCCCTCATGATTATAAGCGCTTTCATAATACTTATGGGTAATATACCTTTAGTTATAGGATCCTTAAGCATATCATGAATGTATTCGATATGAAAATTTAGATTCCTCAATTCGTTCATACACGAATAATTAATTTCATATCAAAATTTAATGCAGCACCTCTAAAACTGTTACTTTTTGAGAAAACATGGTAGCTGACTTTATCACAATTAGTCTTCAATATATAATTTATCTGGAGTTTAATATAACTTATGAGTCCACTAATAAATATTCAACAACATTTATTGACAACAACGTTGTAATTAATCAACATATTATGTCGTTATGACTTAGGTTGTTGTTATCAGTTTATTATGACTCCTCCATGAGATAGATTAAATAATTGACATAATAATATATTCCGAAAATTACATTTTCTTATCACTGAATATGACAAAGTTTAGAGTAATCTACCGGTTTGAATTTTCACTTCTTCTTTTAAATTATAGTCTTTCGTTTTTTTAAAGATATTTTAATACTCTTTTAGATGTTTCACATTAATCTAAACATATCTAGTGAGTTGCAATTTTGAGTAATATCTGAACGAGTATAGACTTGAACCTATATAAGGTTTATACTTAATGAAGCATAAGGTAATAATCTCAATGATCCTTTTTATCCTCTAAATAGAGCAATATTGTTTGTTACATGTGTAAGGACACATTTAAGATAAAACTTATAGAACAAAACTAATGTCCCTTTGGGTCTATCTTAGAATATTAGGATATCTATTATGTAAGGATATCTCTGAGATCTATCACATCGAAGTATTTACGAACAATGCTTTGACTTATGTAACATATACTTGTCAGAAGAATGTTATCTATATAAGGACAAGTTTGTTTTTAGTTGCTCCCACTCATCTTGAGGTATGTATATTAATCCACTAGGTTTTTGATGAAAATAATTGCATAAAGATTTCATCACATTTTGATGTTTACATTAACCCATATATGGATTTTATTGACTTATAGAATAAATGTTCTTTAACCTTCAGTTTATAACTTTTAGGTTGTGTTATGAACACATAAATATGTAAGTCGATTGTTAGGGAAAGTTGATTTAATGTTAATCTAATGTAGCTCTTAACTATTATAAGCTACTAGAACAATAATGATACTTAAAGAAATCTTTTGTAATATAGGTAAGAATATTCTTTGATAATTGATTCCTCCTTGAATGTAACATTTAACAATCAATCATGCTTCTTTGTGTCTTAACGTTTGTGTTAGGATTTAATTTAGTTATGAATACCCTTCGGTGTTTCAACAAAATCTCAAAAGTTATTCTGACTTATGAAGTTTAGTTTAATTTGCTAATAATAGCTTATTCCATTCAAAAGATTGATTGATGCTAATGATTTATTTAGGAGTATGATCATTAAACTTTCCAACATCCATTACAACTTTAGTTAGGGAGCTTACATAATCATCAAAGTTAGTAGGCTTTAAAACCTAGAAATTTTCACTCCCCCACCTCTTGCAAATCTTGTAAGTTATGATTGAGACACTTAAGGCTCCCACTGATCTTTAATATCTCTACGAAAAATACAAGAGAAGTTTCAATGATGCACGTGACGTGGGAATCTGTTATAAATATGTTAGACTTGATTTGATTTCATTAACGTCCAAATGTCATAGTAAACTTAGGGACATATTTAGAAGAAATCGTATTAAGTATATAAGAATGGATCTCTTTAAGACCGTGGATCATAGACGACATATTGAATACAAGTAAATAGCTTTTTAAATGATAAAGAATTATGTCTGAATATTCCATTTGAATAAGTTCCACGAATGTAAGTGAAATATAACTTCTGGTGGACCCATACTTATTTCTTAAGCCAAATAATGTTTAGGGCATCTGACATGTGATTTAAATCACTAAGAATGAGATTATGAAAAATCACCCTCATCAACAGTGTCATGATTTCTCAAGAAATTTGGTTTTAATGGATGAATTTTATAGGTCTCATTTGTCTTTTGTTAAATTTTTATTTGCATGATAACAAAAGTTGTGAAAGTATATAATATCATCTAGTTCTATTTTATTAATGTTTCAATCTAGATATTGATAACAAATAATATGAGAGTTTAAAGTAAGAGTGACTTTATGTTGGCTATGCAAACCTCATAACTGTCATATTGTAGCTTAAGTATGATACTAAATTCTGATTAATCTCCAGAATATTTAAGGTATCATGAAGCGTAATTAGAAGATAGTTTATCATGGTTCTTATAACCTTAACATTTAAATTTTGTCACCAACACTCATGTTAGTTATTTGTTGATATCAATAAAGAAACTCATAGAACTAGACTCAACCTATCACGTGTTAATTGGAATATTAGGATTAGCAGACTTAAATATCATTAATATACGACTACTGTTTTAGCCAAATGTTCTTTTGGATTATGGATAGTCTTGTTGCTTATGCCTAATCTAATGACATATTTTTTCAATGAGACTTATCCTTAGAGAACTTAGAGATGGAAGTAATACTTGTATTTTGTCTTTGAACCTTAGAATTATCCTCTTTTAAGTTTTAGAGGTAGTGAGTTGAATAACATCTTATTTATAGTACTAGACATTTATTTTCGTGTACATATGTTGCTGATCAACACACTCATTTTCCTTTGATACTTCTGAGTGTTATAGTTGATTTGTAATGCACCAAATTGTACTATTGAAAATTTTAGTATGTAATGTACTATAAAATTGTACTTATTTTCATGTGCGAACCCTTTATTTTATGGGTCATGGAATTGTACATTATGATGTATTCAGGAATACCATTTAACCTTATAGTTAGAATTTAGAAGGAATGCATGCATCTTTTGAGTTATTTCGATTAGTCTTAGGAAAAACTAAATCAAGAATAACTCTAGTGATAACATTTATTTAAATAATTTCTTGATTATCATTATCATAAGAGACATTATGATTGACTCATCCAATTTGTTATGCTCTAGTTTTTAATAGAATGATTGTTATTAGAAAGAGCAGTAGGATAGTCATATCATGTGTTAATGGATAATTAAAACTGAGAAGAGCTAAATATTATTGAAATTCTTTGTGATGCAAAACTTATATTATGCTTTAATATTAGAGTGGATGATTTGAATGAGATATTTATTTATAAAAGAAAATTATAGTGAGTAATGTCATGGAATATTAAAATAATACAGATTAACATTTATGATCATTAGATTAATGAAGGATCATTAAGTTTTATTGAAGATGTGATATGTCTATTATTAACATCAAACTAATAGACTATAATTAAAAATTATACTTAAACAAATAATAAATCACCTTTGGGCAGAATTAAAATTTATTTAAGTATGTGTGCAAAACAATTGTATCACATCACCTTTGGGCAGAATTGAGACAACTATTTTAATTATGCACGGGCTAGTTTTGCTAGATAAAAATGTAACACATCACCTTTGGGCAGAAGTGAGATATTTTTATCATCTTAGGCAAAAACTAACAAAAGCTTTAGTTAGACTTGAATGATAGGGTAGATGTAACACATCACCTTTGGGCAGAAGTGATACATCAAAATTCACTCAAGTTAAGCTTTTTATGTTTTGTAAAAGGTTTTTAAGTTATAAGTATTTACAAAACATTTAATTAGTTAATAATAACCTGTTTAGATTAGAAAAATTTTGGTTTTCGGTTTTGTAATGAGTTCTCGATTCTAGTAATAAGTTATCGGTCAAATTATGAGTTCTCGGTTTTTATCAGGTTTTCGGTTTTTATTATGTTTTTGGTTTTAATGGGATCTCGGTTTTAATGAGATTTCGGTTTTGATGAAATCTCAGTTTGACCGATATTTCGGTAAGTATTAAAATCCAAAAATTATTTAAGGTAATAATATTTTGGTTCAAATTGTTAGAGATTAATTTTATCTCCAAGATTTGTTTAATTTTGAAATTTATATTCTTAATAATTATTCAGATTTCAAAAAATCTTTGGAGATGTGTTTTTCAATTATTTTAGGAAAAACACAATCATAATCTAAATTTTAACCAAAATATGTATTATTTTCAAAAAAACCCATGATGAACACGAAGAACATCACCGAAAAACATAATTTTTTAACAGGTTTTTAATGTGAAATCGGGTTCTAAAAGTTTTAAACAATTCATTTATAAACCGATTTCAATGAGTACAAGCATAAAAAAATTCAAAATTAGGTTTTATCAAGACTTTAGATTCAAGTTTTCCGGTTTAAATCCAGATTTAATGGAAAACCATGAAGAATCGATTAAACAACATCGCTCTTGATACCACATGTTGATCAATTCCTCATGGTGATAATGGAAAACATGAGTAATATGATAAACCTATAATTATATGTGTACCTGTTATAGCATGGAGAGTACTAACCGCATCGGAGAAGGATGTAGACGACATAGTTGTCAGGTTGATCGAGTTCCCCTTTAGGATGTATAGTTAAGGATGGTGTTAGGGTTCTTGAGAGGAACCTGGTTTAGGAGAGAGGAGACACACAAATTGTGTAACGATTCCGACGAAACCAAGTATACCCTAACCGGTAGACAATAGTTACGTCGTATTTAATGTCGGGTACATGAATTACCATAGTAATTATACGAGAATACATGGTTCATTGTATTGATTGTACGTGAATATATAATTCACCGTATTGAATATGCGATCAATCGATCGATAGTTATTGAAACCCGAACGAATCGAGGGTTCAATTATAGACGAGATATATGATATTTAGTGATGTTACGAAGTATTAAAGCTTCGGGATAAGTGATTAAAGCACAGAAAAAGAATTTCGATTTAATAGTACGTTGGTGCGTTAAACGAAACCTTTAATACCAAACCGAGCAAGAGACGATCGATCAAGCCGAAAAAGATGCGCGATAATTAATAATATGATGTTTTAAGTTAATAAATGTCATGGTTTAAGTTTTAAAGTTTTTAAATCGGTTTTATATAAATTTCATTTTTAAGCCGAAAAACGACCGTTTTAACCTCGTTTTAAGCCGAATTAAACATTTAACCGAAAAACGAACTGAACCAGATTATCCAAAACATTATCCAGATCTCCGATATCCGAATGTGTGGCTAGAAATGAAGAGGTGGGTCCCACCCCACCCCCTATCAAGTCCGATCGGACCTAAGGGTCCAAACCCCATTCCTTATTTCTTTTTTTTACACAATCACTCCCAAGTTCTTCAATCCTCTCAAGATCATGAGCTAAAAACCGAGAATTGTAGCAAGAAAACCGAGGTAAAAACCGATTTAATCACGTTTCCATCTTCGTTTCTTGAGTTTAATTGCAAGAAAATGAGGTTTCAATGATGAAAACCGATTCTTGCATGATCAAGTGATGTATACGGGTTATACAAGGGATCTTGGTCCAAGAAAGGAGTTAAACGAACCAAGAACGAATTTTTACGGTTTAAATCTTTGTTTTTGAATCATAACCGAAACTATAGTGTAAGAGGCTTGATCGTGAGTGTAACTTGCTTGGTATTGTGGTATGTTGGTTGTAGGTTCTGTATTTAGTGGTAGATAAGGCGGAAAGATGAGTTTGTAGCTTGTAGTGGCGGAAAACGAAAGGTATATTCGGTTATGTTCGGGTTTGGGATATTTGGACAGATTGTGATACGTGTAGAGTTAGGTCATGAAATTTTACAGAGGTATTAGATACATGAAAATATGAGTTCCGTGAATTTTTGGTAATTTTTGGATAAAGGATGAATATTTGGTGAATTTAATGCTCGGTTTTGGCCAAAAATGGTGAAAAATAGTTAAATATTATGAAAAATTCTGGAAAATTGCAGATAAGTTTTTTATATCATTTATAAGTGACACACAAAATTTGAGGTCAGTTGAAGAAGTCTAAGTAGGCTTTTCGGTTAAACGAGTTCTAGGGTTTTCTAGCTCGGTTTTAGTGAAAATGGCATGTAAAAGAAGATTTTGGTTCTGGAAAAATTACAGGGGACTATGTGGATGGCAGGGGACATCCAGGAGAAATTTGGGATTTTTCTAAGATCGTTTGGATTTACGACATATTTAGTGTTTAATGGTGTTTAAAAATAGATAAATAAGTTTTAAATATAAAAATTAATTCTGGAAATATTTTTATAAAATTCCCGACTGTCAAAAAGTCTTTTGTGCAAAATTTCAAGATCCGAGATTAAACGGATAATTATTTGTGCAAAAACAAACTTTTAAAGCTTAAAACGAGTGAACCGGTAAAGTTCGCTTAAGCGAGCTGACTGGTGTATAAAAACCCTAAAAATGGACTATTTTCATATAAATGAGTTAAACAAGTAAAAATGAATCATCCGAAAATAATTCGGATGATTTGAGTAATTTTAACCTATTTTAACAGTTTCCGGTACGCCAAAGACGGAAACGGGTCCGCGGCCAATCGGGACGTCTAAACCGAGCTATAATTTCACATCTTTAATTAAATTATCAGTCAACCACTATTTTCGGGTCGTGTGTGACCAAACTCATTTTTGAAACATAAAAACGGATAACTATGCTAGGCACGCAAAACGAGAAAAACGACTAATAGTAATTGTGACCATGGAACTCTAAACGATATCACAATCTGAGTCCGGAGATGTATTTCGGGTACAGTACTGGGTTAACAGTGTCCCCAGATGTACCGGTTGATACGGTTAAAAGATTATATAAACAATAAGTGTATAATAACGATCGTAGGGATCATATTACAGATTGGACGTGTTAATTGATAATGATTGTTGTTACCCGCTTGCATGTGCTAAGGTGAGTTTCACGAGCCCCTTTTTCGGAATTGTTTTTAAATGGTTTCTCGGGGCGGAAGCATGTTATTACTGAAATGTTTAAATACATACTGAACGCATGGATTTGCGTGGATTTACATATATTTTATTGTACGAGAATCGTACGGAAATGTACTAAGATGGTAATTGTCTGAGTTGCTAACATTCTAAGGCCCCGGAACACGAGTGATTAACTGAAAGCTGGTAGAGTGTGGATAGTACTATTGGTCTGACAAACCCAACTGGTCCGGCATGGATTTGCTGATGTTTCCCAGCCAGTTGCACATGTCTATATTGGGTGTTATATTTATTTTGCTATGTAATGTTAGGCATAGCGGTTTGGGGCAGTTCCGTGGGCGGGGGATATGCCACGGGTCCGTGGGCGGGGGATTTGCCACGGGGGTTGTGTGTGATAGTCAGAGGATTCACTTGTGGGCTCCGCATAATTACATCGATAATAGTATTATTTTATGATAATGATTTATCATGGTTTACTCGAATTGTGAAACTCACCAACTATTCATAGTTGACCCGTTTTCTCACATGCTTTTCAGGTACAATTAAGATGAAGTAATTGCTTACGTGCTAAGTGCTTGATGTGTGTAAGATTTGCGTGCAGGATGTTAGGATACATTATAACAAATAGAATTGTGTATCGTATTGTACGATGTGTGTATCACCTAGACGGTAATGAAATACAAGATAATGTAATTTGAAGTATATTAATGTATTCAGTTTTCTTTATAAACAATGTGGTTGATATCAGAGGTGTCTGTTGCATCCCGTCTACGTTTCCGCTGCGGTTGTGGGGTGTTACAGAAGTTGGTATCAGAGCCATTGGTTATAAGAAATTAGGATGTCTTTAAAGGATACCTATAATATAACCAGTAGCTCAAGTATTATAGGATCTGAATATCAACTAATAATTTATAGTGACGAGAGCTGGATGAACTTGGATGGACAAGTGAGTTATTATAGTCCGGAACATAATAACAGACTTGTCCGCACGAGGGAATTCAGGGGAAGTCACGGGGTACATTAATAGGTAAAAATGGCAACATATATGTAAAGTATATAGTATTATTTATACGTGCTAATGTGTATATATATATATGTACATATCTTGTGGGTACATGTATTGAGAAATGGGACCCGGATAAGGAACCGGGGAAGGAAATAATAAAAGTACCGAGGATGCTGAAATTTCTAGAGCATCGGTTGATGATAAGTCTGACTTATCGGGTCATAGTTATGATAGTACCAAATTAGATCTCCCATTTGACATTAACCAGAAATATCTAGTAACCGTCACTCCCAACCAAAATTGATAAATCTCTTACCCTACCAATACCGGTACCGTATATTCTAATAACCCCAGATGTTCACCCGAACCGTCGACCCTCACGTACGGACGAACCCGTACCTAAACCCATTCTTATTCCATTAAGGTAAAGGAGTAAATAAATAAATAAATAAATAAATAAAATAAAATAAAATAAAATAAAATAATAATAATAATAATAGTAAATTTGATAATAAATGAGCAGATAAAAATAATATATAGAAATATATATATGTATTTCTCACTCTCAAACATATGAGTCATACCACCTTCAGATTGAGAATCACCGATTTTAGCGAACCTAGAACGCCGAGGACATTGACTGAGCAAGTGATAGAGTTTCCCATGATAGTAATTAATAATATTTGAAGGCAACCCATGTTGCACGATTACCTTAAACCTTGCAGCTCCCTATGCTATCCTTACATCCGTTAGATGCCTATACCCATGTATACTCGAATAGAATGATTACCCATACACAAAGAGGTGTTGGAATCATTATAGCATAGTTGGTCGTTTGTTCGTAGGCTGTATACCGTGTATGCCGGGTATACAAACAGACACGGATATTATAACTCCGTGGTACGTAATCATTTGGTGCTCACGGTGAGCATGTATCGGTTATGCTGACGTGCAGAAGGATATTGAAATCAAGCATATTAAACATTAATCTTTGTTGAGAAAGATCTATATGTCAGTTGGTGACAAGGGTTATGAAACATATTTAAACGTTAACCGACGTCAGGATAAATCCGTATGTTATTATATTATGGGACATATATATATACTAGATACGGGTATGTGTAATTTGTATGATAATATTTGGTGTGTATGTGTACCTGCTGTTATGATTGAACTGGTAACGAGTTATACGGTGAGATTAGTATTGATTACTGCGTACAGGATGAGTACGGCAGAATGACATAAAAAAAAGAGTAACTCCAATGATGGAGATTGATATGATTCAATGAATTGCTCAAAGATAGCAGATGATGATACCGAATGTCGTATCACAGATCACTGCTAGTGTTGATGCAAATGTGATCGCAGAATTATAGATCGAGCAATCACATGAATATGAATATTTCAATTCTTAGTGGTATTACTAAGAGTGATAATGTCCCACCGAATGCTATTATGACTACAAGTATTAGTTATAAACTAAACATGAATAGTAGTCGTAATGAATTAGATCCGGTATGAAGGATATGTTTGTTGGTTGTGTTAAGGAAATTATTAATCGTTTACTGATGGTAAAGGGAGGAATAGATTAGCAAGTGGATAGAAAAGATCGAAATGGTTAAGGATATGGGTAAGAGTCTTGAACATTGTGTAGTGAAATATGCTACAGATATGTTGGTAGATTATGTTGTATCGTGATGGAACACGATGGTACAAAATTATAGTTAGAAAATTATTGCTCAGATGATATGGTCAGGATTTAAAATTCTTGTGCTAGAGCACTTTTATTCGAGCAATTAAGCTCAGAGTTTGGAAACTGAGCTATGAAAGATAGAAATGTTGTGTGTTGATCACTTAGAACACGCTAATCGTTTGAAGGAATTGTCATGTCTGGTAACATGGCTATTTACTCCTGAAACTAAGCGAAGTGAGCGCTATATTGAGGAACAACTCCATCGATAAGGAGTATAGTCAATCCTGTAAAATATACAACCTTTGGAAGGGTTGTGTCACAAGCCAGCATCGATATATTTAACTCTATGGGAAGCGGACTGGAAGGACGTTAGGTGAGACGTCGAGTGTTAAAGAAGAGAAATGATAACGGTATAGTGCAAGGTAGTCTTTTGAATAAGTAGGTATGTCCTACAACCCAGAATTATACTAAGACTAGTTCTGGTGTGAAAACTCGAACCGCATGAAGGGTCCTTCCCTAAATATGGAAGATATGGTTATCGGCAGGAAGAAGAATGTCGAGTGATAGTAGGCCACAGGTGTGGTAAACATGGACGTAATGCCCCAATTGTGGAACCAATTGAAGCCAGGTGAACCGGCAACCCCAACCCATACGTGTACAACCACTCCGAACCCAACAACTTCAATAACAACCCACCCAAGGAAATCAAATTATGCCAAACAGTTGTACTTGCTATGAATGTGGCAATACAGAACGTTTCAAGAGAAATTGCCCAAAGTTGAACCAAGGTGTCGTTAGAAGACGAACCTCATGACAAGCATCAACCTCTGATCAAGCAAGGAGCCGTGCTTTTGTGAGTAATTCGAATAAAGCACGTCATGATCCAAAGGTGGTATTAAGTACGTTGTATTTTTAAATCAATGGGCTTCAGCGATATTTTTACGGTCGTCGATAGAAGTTAGTTCCTGCTAACCTCCTATCATTTGGAAAGATACCGATTAGTGAAACTATAGAACCCCATACGGTAGAATCGCTAACGGTAAATCCCTAATGGTTAACTAAATTGTTCGGAATTGTCCTATTACTCTGAACGATTAATCCTTTCCTCATTGACCTACGACCAGTAAAGTTAAGAAGTTTTGACGTAATAGTTAACATGGATTGGCTAACTCAACATGAAGCTGAAATCAAATATGAAAAGAAGATGATTAGAAGCTCTCCTTTGGACGATGAAGCGATTAGATACAGAGAAAAGTGTACGGTATTATGTTACCACTCTAATCTCATCTTGAGATGTTATAATATTTATGACAAGAAGACGTGGTGTATTTAACAAACGCGATTGCCAAAGTATTTAAAAAAGAAAACATATAGAAGATATCCCGATGGTACGCGAATTTCCACAAGTTTTCCCAGAAGAACTTCCTGGATTACCGCCAACCAGACAGGTCGAGTTCAGAATCGATTTAATACCTCAAGCTGGCCCTGTTGCTAAAGCACCTTACCGACTTGCACCAACTGAAATGCAAGAATTATTGGATAAAGGTTTTATACGATCTAGTTGGTCACCATGGGGTGCACCAGTGATATTTGGGAAATGAAGGACGGAAGTGTTAGGATATGTACTGATTAGGGAGAATTGAATAAAGTGATGATCAAGAATAGGTATTCACTTCTTCGAAGTAAACGATCTGTTTAACCAACTGCAAAGGGCGATTTATTTTTGAAAATTGATCTTAGATATAGTTATCACCAAATGAAAAATCCAAGAAGAGGACGTTGTAACAACAGCGTTTCGGACTCGTTACGGTCATTATGAATTCTTAGTTATGCCTTTCGGGCTAACAAATGCGCCGGCAGTGTTCATGGACCTCATGAACCGAGTCTATAAACTTTATTTTGACAAATTTGTCTTAGCATTCATTGATGATACTTTGATATATTTGCAACGTAAAGAAGAGCACGAACGACGGTTAAGGAAAATTGTGGAAGTGTTAAAGCAAGAGGAGCTATACGCGAAGTTTTCGAAATGTGATTTTGAATAAAGAAGGCATAATCCCTTGGTCATGTTGTAAAGCAATAAGGATTTCACAAAGATCCAAATAAGATAGAAACCATTAAAATTGTGCCAAGCGCCGATTTTAAGTCTCCCCGATGGAGACGATGGTTTTGTCGCGTATTGTGACGCATCGCGTAGAGGGTTAGGATGCGTGTTGATGCAGAATAATAAGGTTATAGCCTATGCTTCCTGACAGTTAAAAGTACACGGAAAAAAAAAATTTACGCTACTCACGACTTAGAACTGGGAGCGGTTATCTTCGCACTTAAAACCTGGAGACATTATCTCTACGGTACGAAGTGCACCATCTTCACCGATCATAAAAGTTTGAAGCACATATTTGATTAGAAGGAACTGAATATGAGGCAACGAAGATAGGTCGAGTTGTTAAGCGATTATGACTGTGACATCCGTTATCACCCCGGCAAGGCTAACGTCGTAGCCGATGCCTTGAGTAGGAAAGATCGGGTTAAGCCATTGCGAGTGTGAGCGCTGGGGATGATAGTCCAGTCGAACCTTTCGGACCTGATTCGAGTCGCTCAACGTGAGGCGTAGAAAGAGGAACATTTGGAAAAGGAAGGACTTTACGGCAATGAGAAAAATTCGAACAGCGCGTGGACGAAATTCTATATTTCAAAAATCAGGTTTGGATCCCGACCCTCCATGACTTTCGTGAATTAATCATGGACGAAGCGCATAGATCGAAATATTCCATACATCCGAGATCGGATTAGACTATTGATGATACGAATATCTGAAAGGATTTTATTAATGGCCGAGTTTGGAGGAAGATATGGTTACGTATGTTGGTGAATATTCAAGTTATGCAAGAGATAAGGCGGCACACCGAAAATCCTAGGGAACACCACAACGACAGAAAATTCGCCAATGATAGTGGGAATAAATTACAATGGATTTCAGGACGCAAATTCCCAAGATATATCAAAGCCATGAGGTAAATTGGGTAATCGCGGATCGATTAACCAATCCTCGCATTTCATCCCAATCAATGACGATTACCACAATGAATTCTCGCCCAAATTCCTGATGGGGAAATGGTATCTCGTCGTGGAGTACCATTTTCAATGATCTCAGATCGAAATAGTCATTCTACTTCCATTATTAGAAGGAGGGGAAGGAAACATCGAGAGCTTGAAGCTTTCTATGGGTGAAGTATTTATCACCAATTTGTTAAATTGAAAATGGGCGTCACTCAAGCCATAAGATATGAATTGGATCGGGAAACAACCAATCGGA
Organism: Bidens hawaiensis; assembly: GCF_021521415.1. Taxonomy (NCBI): domain Eukaryota; kingdom Viridiplantae; phylum Streptophyta; class Magnoliopsida; order Asterales; family Asteraceae; genus Bidens; species Bidens hawaiensis. Next base: position 120,970 of record NW_027494409.1, on the reverse strand, counting down.
TTTATAATATTTAAGACAAGTTGAAAGCAGCGCGAGATTGGCAAAGGATTTATGCCAACATTCTAAGGAAACCATTGTCACCGAAAAGAGGTGACAAGGCATTTTTAAGGCATCACCTTCGAGAGGTGATATAAGGTTTGGCAAAAGGTTTGGGCAAAACCGAAAGAAGCTCCTTAATATATTGGACCTCATGAGACTATCTCCATGATTGGTCATTTAGTTTATCGATTAAAGTACTCCGGGGGCTAGGTACTATACATGATGTTTTGCCATGTATACGGATTGAAAGGTACCTAAGCGACGAGGCAACGAAAGTACCAGTAATGGAGGTACTCATAGAAGACATGCCTGATATCATAAGTAATTCCATAGAGATAGTAGACGGGAAAAACTAAACAGTTTGGACATACCAAGCTTTATTGATTAAGATTAAGTGAAATTCACAGCGAGGACCAGATTATACCTGGTAACGCGAGGGTGAATTCTGAAGGAAAAAAAAACCCCCCCACCTTTCTCTCGAAAGGGGATAGTGGGCGTGTAAAATTTCGAGGACGAAATTTCTTAACGGGGGGAGAATGTAACGATTCCGACGAAACCAAGTATACCCTAACCGGTAGACAATAGTTACGTCGTATTTAATGTCGGGTACATGAATTACCATAGTAATTATACGAGAATACATGGTTCATTGTATTGATTGTACGTGAATATATAATTCACCGTATTGAATATGCGATCAATCGATCGATAGTTATTGAAACCCGAACGAATCGAGGGTTCAATTATAGGCGAGATATATGATATTTAGTGATGTTACGAAGTATTAAAGCTTCGGGTTAAGTGGATTAAAGCACACAAAAAGAATTTCGATTTAATAGTACGTCGGTGCGTTAAACGAAACCTTTAATACCAAACCGAGCAAGAGACGATCGATCAAGCCGAAAAAGATGCGCGATAATTAATAATATGATGTTTTAAGTTAATAAATGTCATGGTGTAAGTTTTAAAGTTTTTAAATCGGTTTTATATAAATTTCATTTTTAAGCCGAAAAACGACCGTTTTAACCTAGTTTTAAGCCGAATTAAACATTTAACCGAAAAACGAACTGAACCAGATTATCCAAAACATTATCCAGATCTCCGATATCCGAATGTGTGGCTAGAAATGAAGAGGTGGGTCCCACCCCACCCCCTATCAAGTCCGATCGGACCTAAGGGTCCAAACCCCATTCCTTATTTCTTTTTTTTACACAATCACTCCCAAGTTCTTCAATCCTCTCAAGATCATGAGCTAAAAACCGAGAATTGTAGCAAGAAAACCGAGGTAAAAACCGAGTTAATCACGTTTCCATCTTCGTTTCTTGAGTTTAATTGCAAGAAAATGAGGTTTCAATGATGAAAACCGATTCTTGCATGATCAAGTGATGTATACGGGTTATACAAGGGATCTTGGTCCAAGAAAGGAGTTAAACGAACCAAGAACGAATTTTTACGGTTTAAATCTTTGTTTTTGAATCATAACCGAAACTATAGTGTAAGAGGCTTGATCGTGAGTGTAACTTGCTTGGTATTGTGGTATGTTGGTTGTAGGTTCTGTATTTAGTGGTAGATAAGGCGGAAAGATGAGTTTGTAGCTTGTAGTGGCGGAAAACGAAAGGTATATTCGGTTATGTTCGGGTTTGGGATATTTGGACAGATTGTGATACGTGTAGAGTTAGGTCATGAAATTTTACAGAGGTATTAGATACATGAAAATATGAGTTCCGTGAATTTTTGGTAATTTTTGGATAAAGGATGAATATTTGGTGAATTTAATGCTCGGTTTTGGCCAAAAATGGTGAAAAATAGTTAAATATTATGAAAAATTCTGAAAAATTTCAGATAAGTTTTTTATATCATTTATAAGTGACACACAAAATTTGAGGTCAGTTGAAGAAGTCTAAGTAGGCTTTTCTGTTAAACGAGTTCTAGGGTTTTCTAGCTCGGTTTTAGTGAAAATGGCATGTAAAAGAAGATTTTGGTTCTGGAAAAATTACAGGGGACTATGTGGATGGCAGGGGACATCCAGGAGAAATTTGGGATTTTTCTAAGATCGTTTGGATTTACGACATATTTAGTGTTTAATGGTGTTTAAAAATAGATAAATAAGTTTTAAATATAAAAATTAATTCTGGAAATATTTTTATAAAATTCCCGACTGTCAAAAAGTCTTTTGTGCAAAATTTCAAGATCCGAGATTAAACGGATAATTATTTGTGCAAAAACAAACTTTTAAAGCTTAAAACGAGTGAACCGGTAAAGTTCGCTTAAGCGAGCTGACTGGTTTATAAAAACCCTAAAAATGGACTATTTTCATATAAATGAGTTAAACAAGTAAAAATGAATCATCCGAAAATAATTCGGATGATTTGAGTAATTTTAACCTATTTTAACAGTTTCCGGTACGCCAAAGACCGAAACGGGTCCCGCGGCCAATCGGGACGTCTAAACCGAGCTATAATTTCACATCTTTAATTAAATTATCAGTTAACCACTATTTTCGGGTCGTGTGTGACCAAACTCATTTTTGAAACATAAAAACGGATAACCGTGCTAGGCACGCAAAACGAGAAAAACGACTAATAGTAATTGTGACCATGGAACTCTAAACGATATCACAATCTGAGTCCGGAGATGTATTTCGGGTACAGTACTGGGTTAACAGTGTCCCCAGATGTACCGGTTGATACGGTTAAAAGATTATATAAACAATAAGTGTATAATAACGATCGTAGGGATCATATTACAGATTGGACGTGTTAATTGATAATGATTGTTGTTACCCGCTTGGATGTGCTAAGGTGAGTTTCACGAGCCCCTTTTTCGGAATTGTTTTTAAATAGTTTCTCGGGGCGGAAGCATGTTATTACTGAAATGTTTAAATACATACTGAACGCATGGATTTGCGTGGATTTACATATATTTTATTGTACGAGAATCGTACGGAAATGTACTAAGATGGTAATTGTCTGAGTTGCTAACATTCTAAGGCCCCGGAACACGAGTGATTAACTGAAAGCCGGTAGAGTGTGGATAGTACTATTGGTCTGACAAACCCAACTGGTCCGGCATGGATTTGCTGATGTTTCCCAGCCAGTTGCACATGTCTATATTGGGTGTTATATTTATTTTGCTATGTAATGTTAGGCATAGCGGTTTGGGGCAGTTCCGTGGGCGGGGGATATGCCACGGGTCCGTGGGCGGGGGATATGCCACGGGGGTTGTGTGTGATAGTCAGAGGTTTCACTTGTGGGCTCAGCATAATTACATCGATAATAGTATTATTTTATGATAATGATTTATCATGGTTTACTCGAATTGTGAAACTCACCAACTATTCGTAGTTGACCCGTTTTCTCACATGTTTTTCAGGTACAATTAAGATGAAGTGATTGCTTACGTGCTAAGTGCTTGATGTGTGTAAGATTTGCGTGCAGGATGTTAGGATACATTATAACAAATAGAATTGTGTATCGTATTGTACGATGTGTGTATCACCTAGACGGTAATGAAATACAAGATAATGTAATTTGAAGTATATTAATGTATTCAGTTTTCTTTATAAACAATGTGGTTGATATCAGAGGTGTCTGTTGCATCCCGTCTACGTTTCCGCTGCGGTTGCGGGGTGTTACAAATTGTTATGTGTATGTAATTAGGTTATGATGCTAATATTTATCTCTCTATATATACACCCAAGGGGGAAACCCTTTATTATTTAATTATAGATAATATGGCCCATCAACTATTACCAAACTAATATATAATAAGGTATAGTTAATATTTGGATCTATTATAATATAAATGATTATAATGGCCATATAAATATATATATATATATATATATATATATATATATATATAATTATATATTTAGTCTTACATAAATGGCTTAAAGACCCTTGCTGATATCCTAACATTAGGATAACTATATTTAATTTTAGTTTGTTTTATTTTAAATTTTATTTTGGTTTTGGCTTTTAGGGGGTAAAAATCCAAAAAAAGACAAAAATATTGTGAATTTCTCGTTTGTATAGATAAAATCCAAAAACATTAAAAAATTTAAAAACTTCAAAAATAGTGTGTTTTCATGTCTTTAGTTTTCATGTCTTTAAAATTTGAAAAATCAAAAAGATTGTGGAATTTTTAAATTTTAAATTTATAAGAAATTTTGAAAAGACAAAAAGAATGTGAATTTCTCGTTTGTTTAGAAAAATCCAAAAAAAAGACAAAAAGATTGTGTTTTTACATATGTAAAGAGAAAAATCAAAAAGATTTTTGTTTAAGATCGTTGAAAATTATGTCATTTACTTCTATCTGAAGGACATATACTTGTATATGTTTGGTCCTGATAATTTCTTGTAAATATTTGGTATAGCCATTCACCTGACAATGGAAAGTATTTGGGGGCGTTCGTTAGAATTTCTATTTTATTTTCTTGCTGAAAACTATGTCGGTTATTTAAGTTTGTGGAGCATGTTTACATGTTTTGGTCCTGTTATCTACTTGTAGATTGATAGGATAGCCATTAATCTATAGACTCAAAGTAACTGAGGCGATTAAATTCATTTTGTTTTATGCTCCTCAAAATTTTTGAGTTTTTAAAGCAAAAACAGAAATTGATAGTACATTGATTACTTGACCCAAAATCCAGTAAGAAATAAGATTAAAAAACTGAGTGCTTAATAATTGGTGCATTGATAGGTCTTAAACAAGTTGTTAGAGTAAAGTAAGTGATATAAACATCAAGAAAAGTCAAATTGAAAGAGGTGTTAGTCTCTAGCAAAAATCTTGGTGAGGATGGCAGAAATGTAATAACCAGTCATACTCAAGCCTTATTGATGCAGCGGTGTAAACAAAAGCGAAGATCGAGTCACGTTGATTCTAAGAATACCAGTGAAGAACTTCCTAAAACTCTCAAAAAAGACGTAGATCGTAAATAAGATAAATAATTGAACCTGTTGATTCACACGAATACCAGGATCAATTCTTCCAACTATCGTTGATTCACGAAGAATACCGATAATTAGGTCCTTCACACACTAACACACACTGTGATAGAGAGGAAATGATTTTTTATATATTACAAACCTTATTTTCTTACATGAAAAAATCGCAAGTATTTAAAAGAAACTATAAACCATTGGGCTTCTAATAATTAAATCAAAAGACATAAAATATTAATTATAAACTCTTGTAATTCCATAACCTATGTCTTCATTATTTGGTAAATGTTTGATCTCCCCACATCATTTGATGCGGCGGTGTAAACAAAAACAAAGATCGAATCACGTTGATTCTAAGAATACCCAGGAAGAACTTCCTAAAACTATCAAAAAAGACGTAGATTGTAAATAAGATAAATAATTGAACCTGTTGATTCACACGAATACCAGAATCAATTCTTCCAACTACCGTTGATTTACGTAGAATACCGATAATTAGGTCTTCACACACTAACACACACTGTGATAGAGAGGAAATGATTTTTTTTTATATATTCCAGACCTTATTTTCTTACATGATAAAATCTCTAGTATTTAAAAGAAACTACAAACCATTGGGCTTCTAATGATTAAACCAAAAGACATAAAATATTAATTATAAACTCTTGTAATTCCATAACCTATGTCTTCATTATTTGGTAAATGTTTGATCTCCCCATATCACAACATCAAGAGTATAAAAACAATGGTCCCAAGGGACATACTCGTAGGTTCCAATATGCTTGGTTCAAAATGTTTCCGAATTGGATAGAGTATTCTCCAACAACACATCGTGCTTATTGTTTTTTGTGTTATCTATTTAATGATAAGCCAAGTGTGAGCCATGGTTATGATTCATTTACCTTTAAAGGATTTGACACATGGAATAAAGTTAATGGGAAAAAGTGTGCATTCTTTAGCCACCTTAAAACATCACACCATAGAAATTGTTTGGTATTTGCCGAAAACTTGTTGAACCAAGAAGAACACATTGACACCTGGCTTGTGAAGCAAACTCAAGAGGAAATAGTGAAGAAACGTTTACGATTAACATGATGTAGTTCGTTGGTTGACATTTCAAGCTTGTGCTTTAAGAGGACATGATGAATCTTCAAAATCTAAAAATCAAGGAAACTTGATTGAATTGCTAAGACTTCTAGCTTCTTATAATGATGAAGTTGCCAAGGTTATATTAGAGAATGCTCCTTATCATTCAAAGTATACTTCGAGTGATATTCAAAAAGAAATTCTTAGCATTATTGCAAATAAAGTTCGAAAGCATATTTGTAGTGAAGTGGGGGATTCATTCTTTTGTGTAATGGTTGATGAATCACGAGATGAGTCGAAAAAGGAACAAATGGCCATAGTTTTGAGATTTGTGATGCAAAGGGGATGATACAAGAAAGGTTCTTGGATTTGGTTCATGTTACAGATACTTTATCCGCAACATTGAAAACAAGTTTGTGGAAACAACTTTCGCATGATTAGTTGGATGTTAAAAAAATTCGTGGTCAAGGTTATGATGGTGCTAGCAATATGAGAGGGGAATGGAACGGATTACAGGCACTTGTTCGTTATGAGTGTCCTTACGCGTATTACGTTCACTGCTTTGCCCACAGGTTAATTACTTGTTTGTTTTTCTCTTTCTTTTTCGTTTGACTATAATACTCTTATGCTTATTACGTTTTTGTGCTTTGATCATAGGTTACAACTTGCCTTGGTTTGTGCTTCAAGGGAAGTTATTCCAGTACACAAGTTCTTTAACAAACTAGTCTTCACAATTAATGTGGTTTGTGCTTCTAGTAAGCATCATGATGAGTTACAAAAGGCAAAGGCAAAAGAGATTAAAACGTTGTTGGAAATGGGTGAAATCAAATCGGGATCAGGACTGAATCAAGTTGGGACATTAAGAAGAGCCGGTGATACACGTTGGGGTTCTCATTTTAACTCCGTTTGTAGTTTGATTGACATGTTTGGTGTCACTCGAGCTGTTCTCCAAGGAATAACTTAAGACTTATCTCATACTACTTTTTCTCAACGTTGAGATGCTGATACAACTTGCGATTACTTGGAATCATTTGACTTTGTGTTTATTCTTCACATGATGAAGGAGGTATTGGGAAAAACTGAAACACTTTCTCAAGCATTACAAAAGAAATCCCAAGATATTCTTAATGCTACGGAGTTAGTTTCTTCAACAAAGGCTAATCTAAATGAGTTTAGAAACAATGGATAGGAGTCTTTTCTTGCACAAGTTACTTTTTTTTTTACCAAGTATGCAATACAAATGCCGGATATGAATGCTACGAATACTTCTACTCGATATCGGCCTCGTAAAACAGATCTTCATGTTACATTTGAACATTATTACCGAGTAGATCTCTTTACATCCACATTGGACAAACAACTAGAAGAGTTGAATAGCAGATTCGATGAGAACGCGATGGAGTTGTTAACTCTTAGTTCTAGTTTGGTTTAAAAAGAAATTGATGTTGATAAGATTTGTCTTCTTGTTAAGAAGTATTATCCAAAAGATTTTACGGAGCAGGAGATTACTCTTTTACAATATCAGTTGGAGAATTTTAATTTTGAAATGTCAGAGAATACCAATCTAAGTGGTGTTACAAGTATTTCTGATTTATGCAAAAGTCTTGTGGGAACTCATAAGCGAGAGACATAATATTTGGTTGATAGAGTGGTTCAGCTAGTCTTGACACTGCCAGTTGCTACTGCAACAACAGAGAGGGGGTTTTCAGCCATGAAAATATTCAAGAATCGCCTTCGCAATAAGATGTCAGATGAGTATCTCGCGAATAGCTTGGTGGTTTACATAGAAAAAGAAATTGCTGAAACATTTGATTCGGAATCTATAATCGAGGAATTCAAAAATTTTAAAGGTCGTTGAGCTGCTTTGTAATTCTTTTCTAAGGTACTCAGCCTTCGTCTCGGTTCTCGTATTATTACGAATATTTTATGTCTTTTTTGGTTAAAAATCATCTAGTTATCTTTTTTACTTTTATTGTAAGAACTCTCGTTTGAATGAATGAAAAACTTTTTGATATATACATGTCATATTGTTTGATCTGATCCGAACCACCGACACGAACCGAATTGTCGACCTGAAAATTTTTGGGTCCGTGACTTCGATCACCGCTGTGATGAAGCCCAAGCTTCCCCACTGCTTGGATCTTAGATTGAGAGAGTTTGGAGAAGAAAGAGCAAACCAAAATGGGTGCATGAGACTTGTTTTTATAGTGGAAAAAGTATAGTTTAATCATAAGGGGTATACTTTCATTTCATTGGTTAAAAATGGTCAACCAATGCACAAAACAAAAACAGGTGTTTGACACAATTAGTCATTTAAGTTTCTTTTAAGTCGTTTTTAGCCATAAAGATGTGTTTTAACTTACCGAAAAGAATATTATCTTGATCCGACATTTGTGTAACATAAACGAACATAAAACCCAACATTTTATTAATAATGAAGGATCAGAAAAATCAAAACGGGTCGGGTTTCCAATACAAAAACAAATACAAGTTAAACTGAAAATGACGAATGTCGCAGGTTGTTTACAAAATAAATAATTGCAATTTTACGTTGACTACGATGTTTGAATTTGAGACCTCCCTATGAATAGTTGAATACTATAGACCTTATCATCTCTTCTATGAAAGAATTTGTTCTTTTTTACGTATGTATGTGTAATACTTGTCATAACTCACATTTATGAAAGAAAATAAACAATTTTCATATTCCACCATTTGAAATTTCTTAAATGGTTTTCATTTAAAAAAAAGTTTTAAAAACACTTTATTTTAAAAATATAACGGTTTCTTAAACTAACTAATATATATATATATATATATATATATATATATATTAATTTATAAGGAACTTAAAATGTTTCTTTAGAAAACATTAAAAAAATAATTTTAAAAACATTTCTCTAGCTAGAATTTTCATTTTTTATAAAACGTACATAAAAGATAATGATATTACGTCTTTGTAAAACTAATTAAATTTTTTGTTAAATTCGTGTGCACAAGGTTAATGTCATATGAGAAAAGAACCAAGCTTGTTGATGAAGGTGTATATTATTTAATCCTTTTTATTTATTTTAAAAACAATATGTTCTTTTTGAAACAAATATAAAATATCTCTAAAAATTACTTTAACAGATAATTTTTTTTAAAAAATAAGATAATAACGTTTTTTCAATAAGAAAAAAAGCGGGTTTTTAATAAGGAAAAAAAACCATTTTAAATAAGAAAAAAAAAGTATTTACTTATTTTAACTGTTGGGCTAGGCTTAATGATTTTGGGCTTGAATTTTGTTAACGTGTAACACCAAAAACCATGTGTTTTCAGTGGGCTTTTGTATGGGATTGGGACGTAGTCTATGCTAGGCTATATATACTTTGTTATTAGGTCAATATGTTAATAGGTATAACGGCTAAGCGACCTGGTCTACCCACTAATTCGCAGTCCAAGGGAAATAGCACGTGGTCAAAGTGGATGGAACGTTTCTATGGAGTAGTGGCGGATTTGTAGGGCTAGTAGTTGGCATCTTTTTTGTATTTGTAACGAACTATGGTCAGTTAGGAACACATTACAAACACAGCTGATACACACACTTAGCATCTTTGAAATCGCTGATCATAGCTTCCAACCTTGTAATCTTATTTTTTTGATTATTATAGTGGTGATCGACAATTGTCATCACCCGGGTTTTTGTGCCGGCGATCATAATCTGATTAAGGGTTTTTTCTCGTAACAAATCTTTGTGTTCATCTTTATTTCATTTATATATTCTTCATTTTTATACAAGTACTCTACCTCACAAAATCATATTTGGTTACATTATCCTTAAACTGATTTTTGACCAAAACAATATACATACATACATACATACATATATATACATATATACATATATATACATATATATACATACATATACACATATAGGGGTGGATTATAATAAAAAGAAATAATTTTCTAGAAAGAGTAAGAATCAATCTAGGCCATTGGATTTATGATCTAATGGTTGAGATTGATAGTATATAAATTAACAAATAGTTTCCTAGGATTAAGGATTTATGCTACATAGTTTCTTAACTCTAAATTTTATGTTATTCCTACTCTTCCTACAAAACTATGTATTTTTATTTTCACCCTTTTCTACACACACACACACACACACACACACATATATATATATATATATATATATACAGGGGTGGGATCTAAAGAAAACTCTTTTTAAAGAGAGAACTAGTAAAGATTTATTTTTAACTATTTTTAAAAAATTATTTTATGATTTTTTTTCTTTCCTCCTTCTAATAAGATGATATTGTTCCTAATAAAAATAAAAATAAATAAATAAAAAATAATAAAAATCGTCGATGTAATGCGTATGTGCATTAATGTGTATTTTTTATATAAAATAGTGTTTTATTGCATATAATACAACACAAATACATTATCTAATACACACTATTGAATATATGCAAATACTACATTAATAGTTGTATGCAAAACACATAATTGCATATATGTAATACAACGCTAATGCACTTATGCACTATATCGATTTTTTTTAATTTTGTATATAATATAACACTATTGCAAATATACAATACAAACAACTATATATACGCTATTCAAGACTATTTCAAATATCAAAATGCACACTATTGCACATATGCATTATATAAAAATCGATGTATTGCATATATGCATTACAACGTTAATTTTTTTTATTTTTTTTTCATTTTTATATTTTTTGGGGTGATGAATAACAACAAATAAGAAGGATGAAAGAAAAAAAATTTAAATTTTTTTTTTTTTTTAACTAAAATAAAAATACTTCATTATTAGTTCTCTAATTCTCTCCATAAAATGGAGTTCTCTCATGATCCTCTCCCTATATATATATATATATATATATATATATATATATATATATATATATATATATGTTAATAGGTATTGTCACACCCCCAAATTTCCACTAACGGAGTTTTACCGTAAGGCGGGTGACAAACCAGGATCCGAACACATTAATCACACTAAACGACATCTATATGGTCTTAAAAGTTTTAACAAATCAAAATAAAATGTTCAGAGTACTTAAGTGCTAGTGTGGAAGCTAAACAAAGTGCGGAAGCCATCTCCCAAACAAGTTTAAATAATTCATGGCGCTACAAGCGCAAAACCAATATCAAATAAATGTTTTCAAACTTAAACCAATGCGAGTCCATGCATGCAATGTTATCCTAATCCAAGTGCTTGCTAGTGACCAGAGGAAAACATGCTTAAAAAGAGTCAACACATATGGTTGGTGAGTTCACAGGTTTTCAAAGTAAGTTATGCTCTATCAGTTCATCAACATTTATAAATAAAAGTGGCCCATGGTTAACTACACTTAGTTACTCGTTGCCGCATAGTGTTATGTTTCCATCACGACCGAAGCTGACTAGTTATTTCCTCAAGTCAAGTATTGCCAAAACTTAACAATGTTTGGTCAAAGTTACACCCCGTTCGACCTCTCGTCGAGAATAATGCAGGGTGGGGTTTGTCAAACCCAATAGTACTATTTAAATTTACCACGCCAGTTAACCTTAGTTAACGGTCCGATGTTCGTGAGGACTTTCCATGGCAAAGAAACACTACGTTATAAGCAACCAAACGGTTGTGTAAAGATTTAGAGCAAGTAACGTAAAACAGTTTTGCATGTTTCCTCCCCCAAAGGAAAGGTATAAAAGTGGGGCCGTAAACTCACCTTGTTGGTGCTTCGGGTATTACACAAATCCGACTGAAGTAAATGCGTCACGTGCTAAGACCCTAAAAATGCAAGTACGTAAGTAACTTGTGGGATGGTTCCTAGAACCACTAGTATCCAACAATCTCCCATTGTTTTTAAAAAGACTTTTGACCAAAGTTTGACTTTTGCTGACTTTGACTAAAGTTTTGACCTTTGACTAAAAGGTTGGACTTAGAATGTTTACCTTATAATTCTAGTCACACTTAATCAATCATCAAGTATACACACTTAGCCATATTCCTTGCAATTCTATGATCAATACACTTTCACAACATCACAAGCAAGACTAACTATTTAGTCAACTAGTTCTAAGTTGACTTAAAAAGTCAAAGTTCTAATTTACCACAACAAACATATCACAATTTGCAATTATCTCAATTCAACCAACACCTTTATCACCTTTAACAATTTATACCACCTAAACCGATTTTTCGCATCAATCAAAACTCACAATTAAATTACCAAATAAATCACACATGTACACATAAGTATTAGATTCAACATATATTTTTCTCATAATTTTTGGATTTACCAATTCGTCCAGAATATTCATATACTACAACAACATGATTTATATTTCTGCAACAACACAGCAATAATCAAAAATTTGTCAAAAATTCCATATTTGTCCAATTGATGCAAGACCAATTGGACTAGATTTCTAATTCAAATTACAACATCCTAGAAGTAGAATTATATCCATATCTATTTTTATCATCAAGTTATGAAATTTACAACTCAACTCAGAATTATTTTCTCTAATTTAGATTTGCATCTTGATTATGTAAATTAATAAAAAGTATTCAAACAGTGTCCAAAAATTAAGATTTCAGACTTTCTGAAAACTAGATTCAAAGTACATGTTCATAGAATCAAAAATCGATCAAAAACTCAAACATATCATCAAGTTATCAACAATCCAAATCCGTAACATCTAATCTGCCAATAAAGAGTTTTAACCACAATCAACTACAAATCATAACTTTTACATCCTTATGATTCTAAATCATCAAGGATCATTCTTACTCAATCAAATTTCATGTCTTATTTTTATCCATTTGATTTCATAAGAAAAGTAAAAACACATGTATTTATAAAAGACTCAAAAATACTAATCAAGACACATACAAAAATCCTTTTTACTTGTCAAACTTTGATCATCCCCTTTCATGATCCAACCATTTGGATACAAGGTTCATATGAATTAAAAGAAAAAGAAACATATAAACATAATAATATACTCACTTTGCTTAATCAAATGCTTAAACCCTTGTTTACCAAAATCACCAACTCTTGTGTTATGGAGAAAATACTAGAAGATGATTGTTTGTATGAAAGAAAATGAGAGTATGTGTGTGTGTGTGAGTATCACGGCCAAAGAGAGAGGAAAAGGGAAAGGAAAAGGTGTTGGCATCCAATAGTTGTAACCTCCTTGTTATTAACAACCCTTTATGATTGATTTAATGAATAAAATTACTTAGGTTAACTTTTATTAACTCAAGTGTGACATGCTACATATTTTAATAAACATTTCCTATGTAACATAACCTAAGGTTCCATTTAAATAATAAACATTTACATGACATACAATATAACCTATTTAATCATTTAGCTTACTTACAATCACATCATCATGTTATTAACCATAATATAACATATTAATCACATAGCACATTATACTTATCATACATGTTATATGACATGTTTATTATAACATGCAAGACGAGTTTATTATCCTAGTTATAATTAATCACTTATCCTTGTTTAAGTCACCAATGAAACGTTGACTTAAATATACGCATACATGACATCACATGTACAAGAGTTCATACTCATAGTTAACAGAACTAACTGAGTTTATAGACATAGTCAACAGGATTTAACTGGGTTTAGTTAACAAAGTTAACCTAAAAATGCCAGATGTCACATCATCCCCTTGTTGAAAGAATTTTCGTCCCGAAAATTAATGTGATGTCATCACTAGACTGGGACATGAAAGGGATAGAAAAGAAAAATTTTAGGTTTGTCACATCATCCCCTTGTTAAAAGAATTTTCGTCCCGAAAATTTAAATCGTACCTATGGTTTGGCTTCAGGTTTGAATAGGTGCGGATACTTTTCTTTCATTTGGTCTTTGCGCTCCCATGTGAACTCTGGTCCACGCTTAGAGTTCCAACGAACGTGAACGATAGGAGTTTTACTGTGCCTACGGGTCTTTACGTCCTGATCCATGATTTCCGCCGGCTCTTTGATGAAACGTAATTGTTCGTCCACTTCTAGTTCCTCCAAAGGAACTATCAACTTTTCTTCAGCCAAAAACTTTTAAGATTTGATACGTGGAAGACGTTATGTACCCTGCGGAGTTGTTCCGGTAAGTCGAACCTATAAGCCACTGGACCGATTCGTTCCACGATTTCGAATGGCCCTATGTAACGCGGGCTCAACTTTCCCCGTTTTCCGAAACGAATGACACCCTTCCACGGTGCCACTTTTAATAAAACTTTGTCCCCGACTTCAAATTCCAAAGGCCTTCTACGCTTATCAGCATAACTTTTCTGACGATCACGTGCTGCTGCCATACGGTTTCGGATCTGAACTATCCTCTCCGTCGTTTCATGAACTATTTCAGGGCCAGTTAGTTGGCTCTCACCCACCTCCGCCCAGCAGAGTGGTGATCAGCATTTACGCCCATACAGAGCTTCAAAAGGGGCTGCTTGTATGCTCGTATGGTAACTGTTATTGTAAGAGAACTCAACCAAAGGCAAGTGCATCTCCCAACTGTTCCCAAAATCAATGATGCACGCCCTTAACATATCCTCCAATGTTTGTATTGTTCGCTCGCTCTGACTGTCTGTTTGTGGATGATAAGCCGTGCTCATATCCAGTCGTGTACCCAACGACTTTTGCAACGATTTCCAAAAGTTTGAGGTAAACCTAGCATCACGGTCCAAAATAATCGATATCGGCACACCATGACGGGAAATGATTTCTTTAATGTAAATGCGAGCCAGCCTATCCGTCTTATCCGCTTACCAGATGGCTAGAAAATGTGCGGATTTGGTCAATCGATCCACTATGACCCAAATCATGTCGCAACCGCTGGGTGTCTTGGGTAGTTTGGATATGAAATCCATGGATATCTGTTCCCATTTCCCCATAGGAATTTCGGGTTGTTGAAGTAATCCCGGCGGTTTCCTATTTTCTGCTTTCACTTTGGCACATGTCAGACACTTAGCCACGTACCCAGCAATTTCCTCTTTCATACTCGGCCACCAGTATAGCTCTTTTAAGTCATGGTACATCTTATCTGATCCCGGATGTACTGAGTATCGGGATTTGTGTGCTTCGTCCATGACCAGTGTTCTTAGATCCCCATAACGCGGTACCCAAATTCGATCATGGTAATACCGAATGCCATCCGACTTAACCTCTGAGTTCCCGTCTACACCGCGCAAAGATTCGGCATTGAAATTCTCGGCTTTCAGAGCTTCTAACTGGGCATCCCTGATCTTTTCGGGTAGACCAGAGTGAATCGTTAGTTATAAAGCCC
This sequence comes from Bidens hawaiensis, assembly GCF_021521415.1. Taxonomy (NCBI): domain Eukaryota; kingdom Viridiplantae; phylum Streptophyta; class Magnoliopsida; order Asterales; family Asteraceae; genus Bidens; species Bidens hawaiensis. Next base: position 105,571 of record NW_027494409.1, on the reverse strand, counting down.
TAACCCTCCTGGGCTTCAAAGTTTCTTTTCGGCTCAAGGCGTCAGCCACCACGTTGGCTTTACCCGGATGATACTTAATAGCACATTCATAATCGTTAAGCAACTCGACCCATCGTCTCTGCCTCATGTTCAGTTCTTTCTGCTCGAATATGTGCTGGAGGCTCTTATGGTCTGTGTAGATCGTACACTGGGTTCCATAGAGGTAATGCCTCCAGATTTTTAGTGCAAAGATGACGGCTCCAAGTTCTAAGTCATGGATCGTGTAGTTCTTTTTAGCGGTCTTCAGTTGTCGAGAAGCATATGCGATGACCTTTTCCCGTTGCATAAGCACACATCCAATTCCTTGCAGTGAAGCATCGCAGTAAACAACAAAGTCTTCTACTCCTTCGGGCAGTGATAGGATTGGCGCACTACACAGCTTGTCTTTCAGAGTTTGAAATGCTGTGTCATGTGCCTCGGTCCACTTATACACAATGCCCTTGCGGGTTAAGGATGTGAGTGGTTGAGCAATCTTGGAAAATCCTCCAATAAATCTGCGATAATAACCAGCTAATCCCAGAAATTGACGGATCTCGGTGGGAGTTTTCGGGTTTGGCCAATCCTTGATTGCTTCAATCTTGTACTAGTCCACTTGGATTCCCTCCCCACTTACCACGTGGCCCAAAAATTTTACTTCACGCATCCCGAACTTGCACTTCGATAATTTGGCATACAGTTGTTCCATCATGAGTAGCTCCATCATTAATCGCAAGTGCTCTTCATGTTCCTCCCTTGTCTTCGAATATATCAAGACGTCGTCTATGAACACATTGACGAATTTATCCAAATAAGGCTTACAAACACGATTCATGAGGTCCATGAATACGGCTGGGGCGTTTGTTAACCCAAATAGCATAACGGCGAACTCATAGTGTCCACAACGAGTACGAAACGCTGTTTTCGCAATGTCTTCTTCCCGAACTCGGAGTTGGTGATAACCCGACCTAAGGTCGACCTTCGAGTAGTAACTGGATCCTTGCAGCTGATCAAACAGATCATCAATACGTGGCAAGGGATACCGGTTCTTGGTCGTCACCTTATTAAGTTCCCGATAGTCGATACACATGCGTAGAGTTCCATCCTTCTTCTTCACGAATAGGACTGGAGCTCCCCACGGGGATGAACTGGGGCGTATGAAACCCTTATCTAGCAGTTCTTGCAACTGCTTAGACAGTTCCTCAAACTCCTTCGGAGCAAGGCGATACGGTGCACGAGCTACAGGAACAGCTCCTTGTGTCAGGTCGATTTGGAACTCCACTTGTCTGTGAGGCGGAAGGCCAGGTAGGTCTTCGGGGAAAACCTCAGGAAAGTCTTTAACAATAGGGATCTGGTCGATTGAGACCTCCTCCTCCACAGCCTCGTCAGTACCTTTGTCGGTGATTAGGGCTAAGATCGCAGTATGGCCTTTACGCAGTAACTTCTGTGCCTTCATAAGGGAAATGATCCCAACTGTCGCACTCTCTTTCTCACCATGAACAATGAGAGTTTCTCCCCCAGGGAGAGGTATGCGGACGATCTTCTCGTGACAGACGACCTCGGCTTGGTGCTCGGACAACCAATCCATCCCAATAACTAAGTCGAAGCTACCAAGTTCAATCGGCATAAGATCTATGGGAAACAAATGACTAGACAATTCTACGGTACAACCCTTCAAAATATGGGACACTTGGATGGTTTTACCATCTGCTAACTCGATAGTGTACTTAGACTCTAGGGCAGATGGGGTGCTATTAACCATTTCATAAAATTTAGTTGACACGAAACTTCGATCGGCCCCGGTATCAAATAAAGTTAGCGCATAACAACCATTCATTTTATATTTACCGGTAATAGTTACGGAGTCGTTAGAAGTCTCACCTGAACCACCACCAATTACGAAGGCTCTTCCCCTGCCTTCACCTCCGTTGTTACCATTCCCATTGTTACCATTCTTCCCGTTGCCATTTGCCCCTCCGTTACCAGTATTCTTCAGTTTGGGGCAGTTTCTCTTAAAGTGACCCTTCTGTCCACACTCAAAACACCCTTTCGGGGCCTCTTGAGGTGGGGCTTGTTTCTGGGGGTTGTCTACTCGGCAAAACTTGGTTTCGTGGCCATGTCTGCCACACTTGCTGCAACGGTACTTATCACATTTCCCCGCATGATGGAAGTTACACTTGTTACACTTTGGGAGTTTCCCCTGATATCCTCCCTGTTGTTGGTTCTGGCTCGGGTAGTTGTTCCTGCGAGGAGACTCAAACCGTCTCTGTTGATTGTGGCCTGAAGAGGTGCTCTTGTTGTTGGAGTTGTTGTTGCCACTACTCTCCCACTTGCGTTTATTATCGGATGTGCCAGTAGTAGACTTCTTGGACAGAAGAGTGCCTTGTTTGACGGCTTAATCAGTTAACTTATGAGCTAACCGGACGGCATCGTGAATGTTGGCGGGATTTGCCGATGTCACCATACTCTGGATCTGCGGAGGTAAACCGTCAATATACATTTCGACCCTCTTATAAGCAGGATCGACCATTTGAGGGCACAGTATCACTAACTCATGGGATCGTGTCGTATAAGCCTTAATGTCGGAACCCTCCATCCGCAAATTCCAAAACTCATGCTCTAACTTCTGCACTTCACCACGCGGGCTATACTCGGTCTTGATCAGATTTTTGAATTCCTCCCATGACATAGCATTGGCCGCATTTAGACCCAACAACTGAACTTCGGTATTCCACCAAGTAAGTGATGACTCCTCGAGAGTCCCTGTAGCAAACTTCACCTGGCTCGCAGCCGGGCAATTACACATAGCAAACACTGATTCTGCCTTCTCTATCCAGCGCAGCAAACCGACAGCCCCCTCGGTGCCTTTAAACGCATGGGGTTTACAGTCCATGTAGTTCTTAAAGGTGCACCCTGCGGCTCCCCCTGCCGCCTGCCCCGGAATCTGGGCGGCTGCAATCGCTGCGGTCACATGCTCGTTGATGAGTGCCGCCAGTTCTGCTGGAGTGAGGTTGATGCTGCCCCTGCCATGGCCACGTCCACGTCCCGACATAATCCTACGCAGTCGTGAACATAGACCAGATTAATGCCTTAATTCTAGTACATCAATAACAATCAAACAACTAATTTATGAACATCACAACACAATTTAAGAAAACAATACTTGAAAAGATAACTTGTAATCCGATTACAATCATTCAATCCAAACATCATAGTTCAAAAATATCCTCTGTTGGATGGGTACAACCCTCCCACCTAGGTTCATAAAAGAAAGAAATCCAAACGAATACCAACTGACGATATCACTCGTCAGATACTCCCGATGACCCGCTCAGCTCGGGCTCTTCCTCGGGGTCTTCCTCCGGATCCTCCTCGGGGTCCTCCTTTGGGTCTTCTTCAGGGTCCTCCACTGAGTCCTCTGTAGGTGCCAGCCGGTCCTCCAGATCCCGAATATGGTTACGAGCAATGTTCAGTTTGTTAGTCAGATCTATCACCCTGTCTGCAAGCATCTGCATCTTCTCACCTAGACTCTCAACTTCAAAGGTTAACTTGTAGTGCATCTCTGACCTTCGATCGCAGAGCTCCCTCAAGAAATCCATCTTATGCTTGGCTCCACTCTGTTTCTGTGCTAGCTTAGCAATGTCCGACTTCATACCCTGTTTCCCACACTGTGCCTTATCCAGGCCAGAAACAAGTGCAGCTATCACCCGCTCAAGAGGGCATGGCAGGGCGGGTAGAGTAGGGCAAGAAGGACCTACAACAGCTAGGGGTGGAACCTCCTCCTTCTCAATCATCATGGTCACCACCTCTGGGTACCATTCCCAGTCGCACGGGGCTTAGGCAAGAACGTGTGCTCGGGTGAAGACTCCTCAGGAGTAGATGTGCCAGCATCAGGGATGGTCCGCTGCCTTTTCAGTATCGGGGACGCAGGTGGTGTGCTCTCCTCAACGATGATAGGTGCTTTCTCACGGGCGTGATCAGCTGACGACGAAGACATACTGTGACACAAGGGTTGGGGTTGGGATGAGTGTAACTAATGCATCATGAAAAGCTAAAGACCGGGCTGCAACCTATTTGAAATGGTATGCAACCTGGTTCGCTATAACCAGTGTCTCTGATACCAATCTGTCACACCCCCAAATTTCCACTAACGGAGTTTTACCGTAAGGCGGGTGACAAACCAGGATCCGAACACATTAATCACACTAAACGACATCTATATGGTCTAAAAAGTTTTAACAAATCAAAATAAAATGTTCAGAGTACTTAAGTGCTAGTGCGGAAGCTAAACAAAGTGCGGAAGCCATCTCCCAAACAAGTTTAAATAATTCATGGCGCTACAAGCGCAAAACCAATATCAAATAAATGTTTTCAAACTTAAACCAATGCGAGTCCATGCATGCAATGTTACCCTAATCCAAGTGCTTGCTAGTGACCTGAGGAAAACATGCTTAAAAAGAGTCAACACATATGGTTGGTGAGTTCACAGGTTTTCAAAGTAAGTTAAGCTCTATCAGTTCATAAACATTTATAAATAAAAGTGGCCCATGGTTAACTAAACTTAGTTAGCTCGTTGCCGCATAGTGTTATGTTTCCATCACGACCGAAGCTGACTAGTTATTGCCTCAAGTCAAGTATTGCCAAAACTTAACAATGTTTGGTCAAAGTTACACCCCGTTCGACCTCCAGTCGAGAATAATGCAGGGTGGGGTTTGTCAAACCCAATAGTACTATTTAAATTTACCACGCCAGTTAACCTTAGATAACGGTCCGATGTTCGTGAGGACTTTCCATGGCAAAGAAACACTACGTTATAAGCAACCAAACGGTTGTGTAAAGATTTAGAGCAAGTAAAGTAAAACAGTTTTGCATGTTTCCTCCCCCAAAGGAAAGGTATAAAAGTGGGGCCGTAAACTCACCTTGTTGGTGCTTCGGGTATTACACAAATCCGACCGAAGTAAATGCGTCACGTGCTAAGACCCTAAAAATGCAAGTACGTAAGTAACTTGTGGGATGGTTCCTAGAACCACTAGTATCCAACAATCTCCCATTGTTTTTAAAAAGACTTTTGACCAAAGTTTGACTTTTGCTGACTTTGACTAAAGTTTTGACCTTTGACTAAAGTTGACTTTGACTAAAGTTTTGACCTTTGACTAAAATATTGACCTTTGACTAAAATATTGACCTTTGACTAAAAGGTTGGACTTAGAATGTTTACCTTATAATTCTAGTCACACTTAATCAATCATCAAGTATACACACTTAGCCATATTCCTTGCAATTATATGATCAATACACTTTCACAACATCACAAGCAAGACTAACTATTTAGTCAACTAGTTCTAAGTTGACTTAAAAAGTCAAAGTTCTAATTTACCACAACTAACATATCACAATTTGCAAATATCTCAATTCAACCAACACCTTTATCACCTTTAACAATTTATACCACCTATACCGATTTTTCTCATCAATCAAAACTCACAATTAAATTACCAAATAAATCACACATGTACACATCAGTATTAGGTTCAACATATATTTTTCTCACAATTTTTGGATTTACCAATTCGTCCAGAATATTCATATACTACAACAACATGATTTATATTTCTGCAACAACACAGCAGTATCAAAAATTTGTCAAAAATTCCATATTTGTCCAATTGATGCAAGACCAATTGGACTAGATTCCTAATTCAATTTAAAACATCCTAGAAGTAGAATTATATCCATATCTATTTTTATCTTCAAGTTATGAAATTTACAACTCAACTCAGAATTATTTTCTCTAATTTAGATTTGCATCTTGATTATGTAAATTAATAAAAAGTACTCAAACAGTGTCCAACAATTAAGATTTCGGACTTTCTGAAAACTAGATTCAAATTACATGTTCATAGAATCAAAAATCGATCAAAAACTCAAACATATCATCAAGTTATCAACAATCCAAATCCGTAACATCTAATCTGCCAATAAAGAGTTTTAACCACAATCAACTACAAATCATAACTTTTACATCCTTATGATTCTAAATCATCAAGGATCATTCTTACTCAATCAAATTTCATGTCTTATTTTTATCCATTTGATTTCATAAGAAAAGTAAAAACACATGTATTTATAAAAGACTCAAAAATACTAATCAAGACACATACAAAAATCCTTTTTACTTGTCAAACTTTGATCATCCCCTTTCATGATCCAACCATTTGGATACAAGGTTCATATGAATTAAAAGAAAAAAGAAACATATAAACATAATAATCTACTCACTTTGCTTAATCAAATGCTTAAACCCTTGTTTACCAAAATCACCAACTCTTGTGTTATGGAGAAAATACTAGAAGATGATTGTTTGTATGAAAGAAAATGAGAGTATGTGTGTGTGTGTGAGTATCACGGCCAAAGAGAGAGGAAAAGGGAAAGGAAAAGGTGTTGGCATCCACTAGTTGTAACCTCCTTGTTATTAACAACTCTTTATGATTGATTTAATGAATAAAATTACTTAGGTTAACTTTTATTAACTCATGTGTGACATGCTACATTTTTTAATAAACATTTCCTATGTAACATAACCTAAGGTTCCATTTAAATAATAAATATTTACATGACATACAATATAACCTATTTAATCATTTAGCTTACTTACAATCACATCATCATGTTATTAACCATAATATAACATATTAATCACATAGCACATTATACTTATCATACAAGTCATTTGTTATATGACATGTTTATTATAACATGCAAGACGAGTTTATTATCCTGTTATAATTAATCACTTATCCTTGTTTAAGTCACCAATGACACGTTGACTTAAATATACGCATACATGACATCACATGTACAAGAGTTCATACTCATAGTTAACAGAACTAACTGAGTTTATATACATATATATATACATACATATACACATATAGGGGTGGATTATAATAAAAAGGAATAATTTTCTAGGAAGAGTAAGAATCAATCTAGGCCATTGGATTTATGATCTAATGGTTGAGATTGATAGTTTATAAATTACCAAATAGTTTCCTAGGATTAAGGATTTATGCTACATAGTTTCTTAACTCTAAATTTTATGTTATTCCTACTCTTCCTACAAAACTATGTATTTTTATTTTCACCCTTTTCTACACACACACACACACACACACATATATATATAGGGGTGGGATCTAGAGAGAACTCCTTTTAAAGAGAGAACTAGAGAACTAGTAAAGATTTATTTTTAACTATTTTTAAAAAATTATTTTGTGATTTTTTTTTCTTTTCTCCTTCTAATAAGATGATATTGTTCCTAATAAAAATAAAAAATAAATGAATAAAAAATAATAAAAATTCGTCGATGTAATGCGTATGTGCATTAATGTTTATTTTTTATATAAAATAGTGTTTTATTGCATATAATACAACACAAATACATTATCTAATACACACTATTGAATATATGCAAATACTACATTAATAATTGTATGCAAAACACATTATTGCATATATGTAATACAACACTAATGCACTTATGCACTATATCAAATTTTTTTTTAATTTTGTATATAATATAACACTATTGCAAATATACAATACAAACAACTATATATACGCTATTCAAGACTATTTTAAATATCAAAATGCACACTATTGCACATATGCATTATAAAAAAAGTCGATGTATTGCATATATGCATTGCAACGTTAATTTTTTTTATTTTTTTTTCATTTTTATATTTTTTGGGGTGGAGAATAACAACAAATAAGAAGGATGAAAGAAAGAAAATTTTAAAAATATTTTTTTAACTAAAATAAAAATACTTCATTATTAGTTCTCTAGTTCTCTCCATAAAATGGAGTTCTCTCATGATCGTAGTTATCTCACAAAAATTATAATTTATAGGATAAATCAATAAGATTTGAAAATGTATCCAATGTAGCCATGTGAGTATTTGCAAGCCAATAAATAATCCATGCATTTAGATTTAAGCTTATTTTCATATTTTTATAATTTTTATTATTTTAATATTCTATGTTTATAATCAATTTTAATTAGATGTCTTGGTATAGTAACACTACAAAAAATGTTCTCATTAGCGGCGACACTATTAGCGGTGGCATGATTATTAGCGGCGACATATCAGAATCCGTGCAAAGAGAAATCCAGGCCATCGAGCTGAAACGGATCCAATGGATAGGGTTTCATCGTACAACAATTGTTTTCATTATTCCGCCATCACCTTAATCTTTTACCTCTATTTATTTCACACCCATTTCACTCTCTTAATTTCTCTCCTAAGACACCACCTGTCAGTACTGTCATCGTCTCCATCTCTATTTTGACACCATTGTTCCCTCCAGTCATCTTCTCCGGCCGTTAGATAACCGTCGCCGGCCGTCAGACCACCGTCGCCAGCCTACAGACCACTGTCGGAGCCCAATCAAACCCGCGTCGGAGCCTAGTCAAACAACCACCAGAATCTGGTTAGTATGTACTTATATGTATATGTGTAGGTATATTCACTTGGTTGTGCTAGTTAGGTTACACTATAGTTGAATTATGTTGCTGGTATATGTTTAAATGCTTGATTTTGAACTGATTTGTGTGGATTTTCTAGATGACATTGTGATTTTGAACTGATCAGTTGTGTGTATTAGGGGATATATTTGTTGATTGTAGTTGAGATATTTTGAACTGATTTGGTTGTGATTTTTTAACTGACCTGTGGTCTCATTATGTTTAAATAAACGAGTTGTCTCACGAGTCCCGACGGTGGTCTGGCTGTGTTTTTAATGATAATAATAAATATATAAACGAATAATAGTAATAATGAATTTGTATTATGTTTTTAATAAACGAGTTGTCTCACGATCCGCACCCAACTCGCTTATAAGTTCGTTGAACCCGAGACATGGCCGGTTCAGCTCGTGACGGCTCGGTTTGTGTATATAAAATAATGATAATGATAATAATAACCTTATAAACGAATAATAGTAATAATGAATTTATATTATGTTTTTAATAAACATGTTGTCTCACGAGCCGCACCCGGCTCACGTATAAGTTCATTCAACCCGAGACATGGTCAGTTTAGCTCGTGGCGGCTCGGTTTGTGTATATAAAATAATCATAATGATGATGATGATAATAATAATAATAATAATAACAATAATAATAATAATAATAATAATAATAATATAAACTAATAATAATAATAATAATGAATTTATATTATGTTTTTAATAAACATGTTGTCTCACGAGCCGCACCCGGCTCGCTTATAAGTTTGTTGAACCCGAGACATGGCCGGTTCAGCTCGTGGCGGCTCGCTAATTTTTATGATATATGTGTACGAAATCGTTGGAACGAAATTATGTGTATTTAGAAAATCTGGAAACAATTCTGTGAATGCAGGAACATGAACATGAATACCGGACAGGCCTGACATGAAAAAAACCCTGATTTGTACAGCTGTAACTATTAGCGCCGACATTCCAAGTATTTGCAGTGTTTTTTTCGTCGCTATTATCTAAATTTTATTGTCGAAAACTTATTAGCGGCGATATTTTTTGTCTCTATTATATGATTTTTAAGCGACAAAAACTTATTAGCGGCAACAACTTATCAGTGGCGATGTGTGCTTATCACGGTGAAACTTACCTCATTAGCGATGCTCTTTCAGCGGCGACCTATTAGCGGCGATTTTAGGTACTTTTAGTGGCGATTCTTGTCGCCGCTAATGACCAATTTTTTTGTAGTGTAATATTCAATTCATTTTTCAAATTTACTTATACCTACATTTTGATGTAAATTTTATTCAAAACCGAGTTGTGGTAACACACAAACAAACTTTATTAACTTATTGTTTTATTAATGTCCTCATCGTGACATGCGTGTTTATATATATAAATGCTAACTTTTGTCACAATACGCGCGGACGTTTACTAGAACAAATTTTGTATTTTATTAACGTCCCAAATGTGGCGTGCGAGTTTACGTGTATCAATTCTCCCACCACATCGCGTAGGATCATTGAAGAAACACAAATCTACTCCTTAGGTCTAATGACTTAGTACAGGGTTATGGTTAAGTATCTCTCACGAAGGGTTAGAATCTTTCTTGGCGCAGATGAGTGTTTCCTGCAAAACAGAACACCATGATCTCGTTATGAGGAATGGGGGGATTCTCTCATAACCACCCTCCAGCATGAGAATTAGTACTCGTCGTATGGTGGAATTATGAGAGAGAGTTAGAATATTGGATTGTAGATCCTTTACCGTTTGGAGGTATTCTAGTATTTATAGCTAGAGGAGATAGAGTATGGTAAACTGCCTTGTCAGGATTTTCACCAATTATATTCTCCATTCGTGCGGCTGTGGAGGTTGGTGGACATCACGACCTTTTAATATTGACGTGGTGTACTATTTTGTACCGTACTTTATGTGTTGCTTATTCCCCATTGTTGGTCGATATTCCCGATGTATATTCTTCCATTTTGTCCCATGCTGGTGGAGATTTTGGCGCTACCATTCCCGAGGTGTCAGAGAATGTTTATTATATTTGGCCACGTTTATGGCGCCATGCTGTCCGCCTGGTGCTTGATCTCTTCACTCAGCGGGACCTTATATTATTTTGGGGTGGGTTTAGTACCCTACCCCTACAAGCCCCCTATTCCGTAGTTGCCCTTTTTGAAGAAAGGGGTGCTATGGAATTATCATGGGCTTTGGTGGTTCACCACCTCTAGTGATTTTTTGTTTGAGGTTATTGACAACCTTCCCATAACCTAGCCCTTTGTTCTTGGCGGGAGGTTGTTTATAACCTTCACATGGCATAGCCTTTTCAGTGGGAGGTTGTTGACAACCTTTCCCCGGCGGAGCCTTTTTTGGCGGGAGGTTATTGATAACCTTCCCATGGCGGAGTCTTTTTGGCGGGAGGTTATTGATAACCTTCCCATGACGGAGCCTTTTTTGGTGAGAGGTTATTGATAACCTTCCCATGGGTGAGACTTTTTGACGGGGGGGTTATTGATAACCTTCCCATGACGGAGCCTGTTTTGGCGGGTGGTTGTTGATAACCTTCCCATGGCGGAGCCTTTTTTGGCGGGAGGTTGTTGATAACCTTCCCATGACGGAACCTTTTTTGGCGGGAGGTTTTTTATAACCTTCTCATGGTGGAGCCTTCATCTCATCTTTCTTCATTCTCTTCTTTCCTTGCATTTCCTTTTATGGCCGAATTATCTCAATCCACCAAAGCAAAGAAGAATAACAACACGGAGTTCATTGGTTGCTGTATGTCTTCCGAGTACTTCGACAACATGGTCAAGGTTTACCACCTTAGCCCTGAGTTTGAGCCTGAGTTTCCTACTCCAGGCAAGATGGCTAGGTAGGATCCTACCGGCAAGATTTCCATGTACAAAGAGGATTTCCTCCTGGGCAACTTTAGTTTGCCCATTACTCGGTTCTTGCTGGAGGTTTTGGATGTGTTTGGGCTGCACTTGAGCCAGATACATCCACTCGGAATGGGTCGCCTCCGCCATTTTGGGTATACTTGTCATTTCCTTGGTATTATGCCAACGGCTGACAAGATGGTGGCCTTCTACGACTGGCGCTTATCTCAGGGCTGGTATAATTTGTTTACCCGTCCTGGAGCCATGGCTATTGCTCTAGAGGCGTCGAAGAGTCTGCATGAGTGGAAGAGTCTCTTCTTCTACGTCACTGCGCGGGTGGTTCCACATATGATGCATTTTGTGGATGTTAAGGAACTCCCGGAGCCTAAATCAGTCCCCTATTCTGGGACAGACTGGTTTAATACTTTACAAGCCTGCCTTTCCCCACTTCGTCCTTATCATGAGCGTGCGCTGGTGCTGTTTGGGATGAGTCGCATTTGGGACGATGCGACAAGGGTCTCGTACATCCGGAACGATGGTCAAGGTTAGTATCTTTTTTATTTCCGACGCGCTTCTTTCTGTTTCTTTACGTTTTGTGTTATTGCAGACATGGAGGATCCACTGTTGCTTTTACAACCTGCGCCCGAGGGTAACCAGATCACGTACCGGTGGGAGGTAGGTCCCCGTGAGGATCCTATCCTTATGAGGACTGCTCCGAACTTTGGGTTTCCTCCTCCTATGGGCAGTCACTGCCACTGCGACCGCTGCCACCTCCCAACTTCGTTAACCCAAAAGAGGGTAAGCTTTGATATCATTTATACTCGCTTCTGCTTTTCTAACATTTTTATTTTTCAGGTAAACGGTCTCATGTTGTGCGCCTTCCTAAATGCGGCCGGAAGGCTGTACAAGCTAGTGGTTGGAAGGCGGTTGTGCCTCCGAGAGGTTCCGCTGCGAGAGACGTTGTGCATGATGATGAGGATGTCATCCTTGTGTCCGACGTTCCCTTTGGACCTCCCGTATCTTCGTCGGCGACATTTGCTAGTGCCGTCTGATTCTAGCGCCGGCGCTCCCTCACTCCTAACCGCCTGCATCCAGGCTACTAGTGGTATTCCCTTGCCTTCTATCTTTTAGCCTGGAACTGTTGTGGACACATGTCCGCTCACCGCCGTCCCAATTTCTACGGTTGGAGGTCTTGTGACCCATTCAGGCTCTACGCTTGGAACTGTTGTGGATACCATTGTATCTACCAGTTCACCTTTTTGTTCTTCTTCTGCCATTGGGATGTTCACTGTCCCACACCATGTGGCGTTTACGCCGGCGGGCGACGATGAGGAAGAGAAAAAGCCTCGCCTCTTCAAGAAGCCTCGTCTTGGCGGGTTTGTGAAACTGAGTGGCCTGGTTAAGTCTCCAGGTACGGTGTGTTATAGTTATCCTTTTCATTGAGTTGCCCTGATGTTAACTGCTTTTGTTTTTCAGGGTTCTCAAAGTTATCTTCATTGACGGATGCTCCTGTGACTTCCGCCGTCACCATTCCCTTGGTGACGAGTTCTGTTAGTTCGCCTATGATGACAAGTGTGGACAACTTGTCCGAGGCGATGCCTGCTGTGCATTCGGTGAGTTTGCCAATGATGACGGGTGTGGTTGGCCCGTCTGAGGCCGAAACCATTGTGACGACTGTGCCTTTGGTGGACGATTATGATGTTTTATTCACAGCTCAGGCAACGACGTCGACTTTTGAGCCGATGAAGACATATGTGGATGAGTTGTCCAAGGCTCTCGATCAGTCAGCAAGTGGGACATCTGGTCACCCAACAATTGCTGACTTTTTGAAATCCAAGGAGTTATCGCCTGTGAAGAAATTTGTTCTTCATGGTGATGAGGCCGTTCAACCGCCTCTTTTTGATGTTGGGGCGGTTGTTAGCGGACGATTTTTTGATTTTGGTGGTAGCACTGGTGGCAGTTCTATCGGCGGTGTGTCGGGGAGTGTAGATACGGATCCCCGCGTTTCCATTGAGGCAAATCAAGCTTATCATCCTAAGTAGAAAATCACCCGCGGAGCAAATTTTGAAGACCCTGCTACTTGTATAGATTTTTTGGATCATGTTTTTTCTCCCATCGAGCGTGTTTCTTGCATGTTTCAACCTCGGGATAGTTTGGCTTCTGATGCCATTTGAAACCATGTCCAATCTCTTTCTAGCCTGGCGGAGCTAGTGCTTGACAATCGAGCGCTTCATGCGGAGAAGATTGAGTCTTCCGCTGCTCTGAGAGAGATGGAACAGGCTGTGAAGAACACCGAGGTGGCAGCTTGGAAGGCGGGTTGGGAGGCAGCAGAGCAACGCCAAGATCTGGCTGTTGTTGAAATAAAGTTAGCAATGGCTGAGGCAAATTTGGTGGAATCTGTCCGTGAGCACGCTGAGCTCTATAAGGAGTTCTAGGTTGTGTGCAGGAAGTCTAATGATGGCATTGCTGACGCGCGCAGCCGGTTTCATGCTGCCAAGGAGGCCGCCGCCAAACTCGAAGAACAAAACGTCAGTCTGTGTAAGCGGACCAACGAATTGTAGGCGGATGCCGAATTGAGGATGGCGGATGCGGGCAAGTTGGATGATACACTTGCCATCCAAGAGAAGACCATGGAGTCTTTAACTGTTGGGTGTGTTGTCGCTGCTGCTGACCGCGATTGGCTGTTCATTTGAAACAAGCCATCCGCAAGGTATTTCGTATTAGTTGCGTATTTTTCCATTTGCTTCATACTAACTTGCATCTTTTCTTATCTTTCAGGTTGCCCAACGCATCATCACTGATGATGATATGACGAAATGCGTTGGTCACCTTGTTACTGCTACGCAACAACTAGGGCATAAGGCTGGTTTTCAGGAGGCTGCAACACATTTGCGGGACAATCTCCCTCCTGAACCCTACATACTTCATGGTATTGATGTGGAGGCGGAGTATAAAGCTGCCGAGACTGAGTATGATGCTCTTTCGTTTCCCATCTTATCTGTTGTTGCCCAATACGCTAAGGAAGAAAATGACGTAATCTCCTGCATTTAACTCACAAATTTTCACTATTGCGTCATAATACTTCTGGAGTTGGCGATTGTAATTTTGTTCACGCATTGCTGCCAATTCCCTTCTTTCTTCCAAAAGCATTAAGTCAAGTCTCCTTTCTCTTTCATTGTCGGCTTGCTGTATAATTCTTGGCGATGGCATACCGATCTATGCTAGAATCATTGCTTTTGTGCCATAAGTTAGGCTAAATGGTGTTTCTGCGTTGCTTGTATTCTTACGGGCGCGGATTTTAACATCACGAAAATTTCAAGTTAAAAACAACAAGTTTCCAAAGTCTCGGGAGCAATTCTGCCAATTTCCAAACCTCAAGGTTTAAATGAAAATCCTGATTCTTTGGCCTATAGCGATACGCGAAGGCCTTAGAATCAAGGTCATCGCGTATCGCGATGACCCTTCTTACAAGGCGTGACACGTGTGCCACATGGCAACCGGTGGCACAATGTGTTGCCATGTGTCACCACGTGGCAGATTGATTGCCATGTGTCGCCACGTGGTGCAACGCCTACCATGTGGCAGGTCTACGTGGTGATTGGTCATGACTACGTCGCGATACACGACGGGCCTAGCCAAAGGGCCATCGCGTATCGCGATGGGCCCTGAAGTTGCCTATAAATAGTAGCTCTGGGTTTGATCCATCCACACCTCAAAACACAAATACAAACCTCTCTCTAACCTCTCTTTAAGATATATTAATCATACCGTCGATCCACCTCAATAAACGTGCCCAAAATCCTCGAAAGGCGTACCCGATTCCTCGTTTTCCATGCCATTTCCTTGATATTCGTGCCGCCACCCGACGGCCTTCATATCAAGAAAGTGATACCATCCCGACATTCCGACTCCTTTCCAGAAGTGTTGGCACCTCGTAAAGCGTGCCAAGGTGTGGAGAAGTATCGTCAAAGATAAGGTGACGAAGGAAAGAGTGTTAATCAAAGGAAAACAAGCGGGGACGAAGTGCTGCTCAAAGTGTGTAGGGTTTGTTAAGCCGACAAAGGTAGGCATAATTCCCGAATAAAAATAATAATAAAATATTATAAAAGGCTTAATACCCTAAATCGAGGTTATACTCGATATCTCGATAGAATAAAAGAAATATATAACAAAGAAAAGAAAAGAAAAAAATACAAATGTATATATATATCTGTGTGTGTGTGTGTGTGTGAATATATATAATCCTTTGTTATAGATATTATTTAAATAATAATGAGTATTCTTAAATAATAAAGAAAAGAAAGGAGTACGTTTCTTAAAGAAGAAGAAACGTAGGGTTTTATATAAATAAACTAAAGATTTATAATATTACTTTTTAACTAAAATTTTTAAAGTAAAAGAAATTTGAACTAAAGGTTTATCGAGGTAAAGATTATAAAATAAGACCAAAGGTCTTAAGCCGGATTGTATATCCTACTAACAAATGATTATACTCGTACTATAGGTGCGAGATAGCAACGGGAATGACCCTCAGACGGTGTTTGAAGCCGATCCAAATCAAAAGGTGAATACGCCCCAACTTGTACAAACTTGTTTTCAAATGAGTCAACATGTTATATGAAAAACTTTACATGAGACTAAGTGTCTCTAAAACATTAATAAACAAGAGTATAAACACTGGCCTCAGGCTATCGTGTACGTTTGTCTGGATCCTTACATATGTGATGGGCACATCACACCTGGTCACAATTACGCTCGCCTGCGGGGAATATGATCTTGTGTATACGCATAGGCACTCAACTAGTCGAACGATGCGGTGTTTGCTGGGGGACCGAGTGTATAGACTTGAGTTTATGAATTGTGTTATTTTAACTTGGTTATTCCTAAGCCACGATGGGCCGAGACCTACGTTGTTTCGAGGGGTGATCAAGTAAAGAAAATATTTTTAGCGTCAGCATATTTACTAGTATTCGTTGCTGACGTATTTTCTTAACATTTTGCAGGTAATCAAGGTTAGGGTTTGGAGTAACGAAGTGCTCAAGATATCCAATGGCTCGGATCTTTTTGATAAACTTAATATATTGTAAATGGTAGTTTTGTAAAACTTAAACAAGTAATCTTTCAAACGTTAAACGAGAAACTTTTAAATCCCGTCCTTTGTGTGTAAATATTTATATTTAAATCCACATGTTTTTAAGACTTTCGCAATTAAACCGTAACTCTGATCTAATTACAATTTTGTTACCAACATATGTGTCATACGCCTAGGCCGTGGTTTGGGGTGTGACAAGTGTTGGTATCAGAGCCATCGATCTTAGCAAATTAGGTATTACAAGATAATACCTAAGCTTTGATATAAGCATAGGAAAAATATTTTCTATTACTTGTTTATTTGAATAGGGATAAGATAGGTTGGTAACCTTTTTCTAAACCACCCAACTTAGATGTCTTTCAAAGAATTAATGAGAGTTATGATTGTGAAGCTAAAAGAGCCGGAATTTACTACTCATTTCCAAAAGACAAAATGAGCGAGAACTACTATGAAGCATTCTTCAATCCCAACGTAGAGCATGATCTAACCAAACCATTTCAGTATCCCGGTACAGAACAAAGTCCAATTAGCCTTCCCGATGACCCTCCAAATCAAGCATATCAAGCACCAAGACACTCAAGCTACTACCCGTCATGCTTACCCATGTACCAACCATCCAAAGTTCCAATGTATCATCCTACCAAGGTTCCCACATATCAACCATCTGAGGTTCCGCCGTACTATCCATCTGGTGTTCTGACATACCTACCACCGAATCCTCACCCTTCATACACCTTCCTTTCCAATCAACCAATCAAGGAAGATCCAAGATATCCTTCATTAGATTGGATGCACTGCCACTCAGATCAACGAAGATGGCATACCGGAATCTCTACCATGGATTTTGTCGACTCCCGTCCCAACAAAGAAGGACCATCCCGCAAACCTAAAATGAGGGTGATGACGTCGTACGAAAACTTTCGTATGCCCGCGATATCAAAAGAGACTGCCCAATTAACAGATGAAGAGGACCCGGAGAAAGAGGACCCTGAAGAAGAAGAAATGGAAGAAGATCCGGAGAAGGAATACCCCGACAACCCTAATGAAGTGAAAACGCTGATGGAAGAACCATTCTCTCACCAAAACCCAAGAACTCAAAGGCAAAGCTTCATCAAGTTTTCCACCGTATCAAGGCAAGGTCCCATCAATTGAAGACCAAGCGAATGAAATCCGGGAGCAGAACGAGGCTGCTGAAGTTTTCTTCAATTATCAGTCCGATGTGACCGCATCTCCATATCCAGATCCAAGAAACCATTATGACGTAGTGATGATGGGTTACCGCGACCCACCTCCAAGATATGGATACCCCAACGAGATCCCACAATCGTAGAAAGAACACCTAGACCGAGCCTTGCATGAGATGGACGACCTTCGAAAGAAAATTTCAATGGATGAGAAGTAAAAGAAAAGATAGGAGACAAGCTTCTTTGAAAATGCAACAAGCTGACCAAGGTGGTGAAAACGTTTATGAGAGTTTGAAGAAAGGATGGTGAAGAATATAGAGAAGTTGTGTGTAATGTAATCTTTGTGTAATAAGGATAGGTAAATATATCAAGTAAATATATATATGAATAAATGTTGTATGAATAATATATATATATATATATATATCATGTTATGATATATATATTGTGAAATGAATAAATATGTGTGTTTTAAGAAAAGAAATTTGTTAAAATTTCTGATAAAAAAAAAAGTTGAAAAAGAAAAATAAAATGTCTCACCAAAGTGGAAGCTTCCCGAAAGGAAGCTGATAAAAGAAAAGAAAAAGAGAAAAATGCCGAGAAAGAACAAGAAGAACTAATTCCCGATATATATATGAATCAAATACAAAGAATGATTTAAAGAAGCAGTTAGGGAAGAATCTATGGCAAGATCTCAATCTAAACACTCTAAACATTCTCAATCCGTTGAACTCTCGCATAAATTCGTTAAATCTCATCCAAAACTATCTCATTACGAGGAGAGTGTTCATGAATCGAATGCCGATGGTGGAATCCGTCAAGAATTTAAGAAGTTGAATATTGGAGGCTGTTCGATCAAAGATTTTAAGTATTTTGGCCGAATGAGTTTTATGGAGATAAGGGAGCTATCACGACTATTAGATGGCTCGAGGAGATGGAATCTATTGTTATCATAAGTAAGTGTTCAAATCAAGAGGTGATACAATACTCCGCTAAGATGTTTAGAGGTGAAGTATTGGAATGGTGGAACACGCTGATATTAAGAAAAGGACGTCAAGTATTATACAACCTTACATGGGAAGAATTCAAAGCAATGTTGATGGGGAAATTTTGTCCAATGCACGAAATCGACCAAATCCAAACTAAGTTTCTTAATCATAAGGTCGTAGGAACAAATCTACGGGAATACAACACAAAGTTTCATGAGAACTGTCGCTTGGTTCCCCAGCTGGTTAACCTCGAGTCCAGCAAAGTCACACGATATATATGGGGATTGCCGCGGGAAATCCGCGATATGGTGAGGTCTCATCTTCCTCAAACGGCCGACTCAGCGATGGAGTTAGCTGGATATCTGATGGGCGGTCTTGTCCGCAACAAAGAGGAAGACAAAAAGGTGGCAACAACCAACAATCAAGGGAGAACAGGTGGAAACGCCCACTTCAAAGGCAAGGGTGCAAATCAAAGCCGAACCGGATTTAATTCAAACGCACCATTTTTTAATATTTGCATAAAGCGCCACCGAGGGCAATGTCGACACGTTTCATCAATTGTCTGTGAATCTTGTCAAAGATCTGGCCATGCAACTGCTGATTGCTGGAAGATGAAAATGACATGTTATAACTGCAAGGAGATGGGTCATCTAAACTTTGAATGCCCAAAGACCAAACCCGCGACTGGTGGTGCAGGTGGAAGTGGCCAAAACAAAAAGGGAAACGCAAGAGTTTTTGTCCTTGACACGAAAAAGGCCTCAAGACATGCCGGAAACCATCACCGGTACGTTTTTAATCAACGACACCTATGCTAGAGTTTTGTTTGATTTGGGTGCCAATTTAAGTTTTATAGATTATAGATTTTGTAGTCTATTAAACAAACCTTTAACAAAGTTAAATAAAACTCTAAGCATCGAGACTGCTAGCGGAGAAAAAATCAAAATCTCAGAAGCCCTTGAAAACAGAAAAATTCTTTTAGCTGGTTACGTTCTGCCCATTCAACTTTTACCAATGACTCTTGTTGGTTTTGATATTGTACTTGGTATGGATTGGTTATCCAACAACCATGCTCGTATCATCTACAATACCAAGACTGTTGAACTTCGAGCCCCTGATAAATGAACCATTCTAATTGAAGGGGATAAAGATGTTGGCCAAGTTAGTCTAATCTCCATGATAAGGGCTAGCAAATGTTTAAATCAAGGATGCTTAGAATTCACGGCCTACGTCACTGATAAATCCAAACCGAAGGAGATAAAGGATGTACCTATAGTCTCTAAATTTTCTGATGTCTTTCCTGATGAACTACCTGGAATTCCTCCTGATCGTGAAGTAGAGTTTAGGATCGATCTTATTCCCGGTACTACTCCGATCGCCAAGGCATCGTATCGCTTAGCGCCAACTGAGATGAAGGATTTAAGAAACAACTCGATGAACTTCTCGGGAAAAAAATTATACGACCAAGTTCATCACCATGGGGAGCGCCGATACTTTTCGTCAATAAGAAGGATGGATCTATGAGAATGTGTATCGACTATCGAGTATTGAACAAAGTCACAATCAAGAACCGTTATCCACGCCCTCGAATCGACGATCTTTTTGACCAACTTCAAGGTTGAAGCTTATTATCAAAAATCAATTTTCGTTCCTGTTATCATCAACTCAAAGTTCAATATGAAGATATTCCTAAAACTGCATTCCGAACAAGGTATGGACATTATGAGTTCACGATCATTCTGTTTGGACTTACTAATGCTCCAACTGCGTTCATGGATATGATGAATCGAATTTGCAAGCCTTACTTGGATAAATTTGTGATCATGTTCATCGACGACATACTTATTTATTCAAAGTCAAAGGTTGATCATGAAATCCACCTCCGAACCTTACTTGAAATAATAAGGACCGAGAAATTGTACGCTAAGTTCTCAAAATGTGAATTTTGGATTCCCGAAGTACAACTCCTTGGACACATCATAAACGTAAACGGTATTCAAGTCGATCACGCTAAGATTGAAGCTATCTCGAAGTGGGAGATCCCAAATTCTCCAACCGAGATCCGAAGTTTCTTGGGTTTGGCCGGCTATTATCGAAGGTTCATTGAAAATTCTCTCATATAACCGTTCCCCTAACTTCTCTAACTCGCAAAAACATCAAGTATGAATGGGGAACAAAACAACAAGAGGCATTCGATATACTTAAACAAAAACCCACCCAAGCACCTATACTAGCCTTGATAGAAGGTACTGAGGATTTTGTTATCTATAGTGATGCATCTCATTCCGGTTTGGGATGTGTACTAATGTAACGCAAGAAGTAATCACTTATGCTTCTCGTCAGCTCAAAGTGCACGAAAAGAACAAAACAACTCACGATCTAGAGTTAGGCGCCATAATCTTTTCATTAAAGATATGGATGCACTATCTTTATGGAGTCAAGTTTGTCGTGTACACCAATCATAAAGTTTGAAACACATATTCAAGCAAAAAGAATTAAACATGCGTCAAAGGCGCTGGATGGAAACATTAAATGATTACGACTGTGAAATTGTCTATCATGAAGGGAAGGCCAATGTTGTGGCCGAAGCCCTAAGTCATAAAAAACACGAAAAGCCGAAAAGAGTCCGAGGGTTAAGATTAGAACTTCAAATTGACGTTATCGAACATATCAAATCCGCTCAAGTTCAAGCTATCAATGAAAACAATATCTCCGATGAAAAACATAATGGCACCATTGACTCACTAGTTAAAGGTGACGATTGTATCCTTAGACTCGATAATAGGATTCGGGTACTAATAATAGGAGACATACGTGAGAAAATCATGAACGAAGCTCACAAAGAAATTGAAAAGACGAATATTAAAGATTGTGAAAGTAAAATGGGACTCACGAAGAGGACCCGAGTATACATGGGAACTCGAATCCAAAATGAAGAAGAAATACCCCCACTTGTTTTATCGAAGCAATATCGAGGACGAGATTTATTTCAAGGTGTGAAGGATGTAACATCACGAAAATTTCAAGTTAAAAACAACAAGTTTCAAAAGTCTAGGGACCAATTCTGCCAAATTCCAAACCCCAAGGGATAAAATGAAAATCCTGATTCATTGGCCTATCAAGGTCATCGCATATCGCGATGACCCTTCTGACAAGTCGTGAAACGTGTGCCACATGGAAACCGGTGGCACAATGTGTTGCCATGTGTCACCACGTGGCAGATTGATTGCCACGTGTTGCCACATGATGCAACGCCTGCCACGTGGAATGTCTACATGGTGACTGGTCATGGCTATGTCGCGATACGCGACGGGCCTAGCCAAAGGGCCATCGCGTATCGCGATGGGCCCCTAAGTTGCCTATAAGTAGTAAGCTCCGGGTTTGATCCATCCACACCTCAAGACACACACACAAACCTCTCTCTAACTTCTCTCTAAGATATATTAATGATACCATCGATCCACCTCGATAAACGTGTCCAAAATCCACGAAAGGCGTACCCAATTCCTCGTTTTCCGTGCCATTTCCTTGATATTCGTGCCACCACCCTGACGTCCTTCATATCAAGAAAATGATAACATACCAACGTTCCGACGATTCCTTTCCAGAAGTGTTGGCACCTCGTAAAGTGTGCCAAGGTGTGAAGAAGTATCGTCAAAGAGAAGGTGACGATGGAAAGAGTGTTAATCAAAGGAAAACAAGCGGCGGCGAAGTGCTGCTCAAAGTGTGTAGGGTTTGTTAAGCCGACAAAGGTAGGCATAACGCCCGAATAAAAATAATAATAAAATATTATAAAAGGCTTAATACCCTAAGTCGAGGTTATACTCGATACCTCGACAGAATAAAAGAAATATATAACAAAGAAAATAAAAGAAAGAAATATACATGTATATGTATATATATATGTGTGTGTGTGTGTGTGTGTGTGAATATATATAATTCTTTGTTATAGATATTATTTAAGTAATAATGAGTATTCTTAAATAATAAAGAAAAGAAAGGAGTACGTTTCTTATAGAAGAAGGAACGTAGGGTTTTATATAAATAAACTAAAGATTTATAATATTACTTTTTAACTAAAAGTTTTAAAGTAAAAGAAATTTTGAACTAAAGGTTAATCTAGGTAAAGATTATAAAATAAGACCAAAGATCTTAAGCCGGATTGTATATCCGACTAACAACTGGTTATACTCGTACTATAGGTGCGAGATAGCAACGGGAAAGACCCTCGGATGGTGTTTGAAGCCGATCCAAATCAAAAGGTGAATACACCCCAACTTTTACAAACTTGTTTTCAAATGAGTCAACTTGTTATATGAAATACTTTACGTGAGACTAAGTGTCTCTAAAACATTTATAAGCAAGAGTATAAACACTAGCCTCAGGCTATCGTGTACGTTTGTCTGGATCTTTACATATGTGATGGGCACATCACACCTGGTCACAATTACGCTTGCCTGCGGGGAGTATGACGTTGTGTAAACGCATAGGCACTCAACTAGTCGAATGCTGCAGTGTTTTCTAGGGGAACTGAGTGTAGAGACTTTAGTTTATGAATTGTTTTGTTTTAACTTGGTTATTCCTAAGCCACGATGGGCTGAGATGTACGTAGTCTCGAGGGGTGATCAAGTGAAGAAAATATTTTTAGCGTCAGCATATTCACCAGCATTCGTTTCTGACGTATTTTCTTAACATTTTGCAGGTGATCAAGGTTAGGGTTTGGAGTAACGAAGTGCTCAAGATATCCGATGGCTCGGATCCTTTTGATAAACTTAATATATTGTAAATGGTGGTTTTGTAAAACTTAAACAAGTAATCTTTCAAACGTTAAACGGGAAACTTTTAAATTCCGTTCTTTGTATGTAAATATTTATATTTAAATCCACATGTTTTTAAGACTTCCGCTATTAAACCGTAACTCTGAGTTAATTACAATTGTGGTACCAACATATGGGTCATACGCCTAGGCCGTGGTTTGGGGTGTGACACGGATCGCACAAAAAACGTGCACCAGCTGATCGAACCAACCTGACCTGTATCCCGCCAATCTTCTTTTTATTCCGCCAACGATGCTGCTATTGGTGCGTTCAACTTCCCCCATTTCCTTATGGATAGGCAACGAAAGTTAATGTTTGAGTTATGTTTAACTCTTTGAGCCATTCCTTGATGCGTTGGTTTGCGAATTGTGTCCCATTATTGCTGACAAGGTTCATAGGTAGTCCGAAACGGCATATGATGAATTCCCAAATGAAATTCATGATACCGGTTGCGCTTATCGTTGCAAACGGTTTTGCCTCGATCCATTTGGTGAAGTAATCAATTGCTACGATCAATAACATCACTTGCCCTGGCGCTTCGGGAAACGGCCCTGTTATATCGCTCGACCATTTCTGGAATGACAAAGATGATGTTACTGAAATCATAGAACTTTTAGGGCGTAGAGTTTTTGGCGTGTGTTGTTGGCAGGTGCTGCAGCATCTTAACTCTTTCTCTGCCTTAACATGCATGCCTGGCCAATAATACCCCGTGTTCATTATCTTTGCTACCACCATTCTTGGACCTGCGTGAACTCCACAAATTCCATCGTGCACTTCCCGCAACAGATAATTCATGTCTTGTGCATCTACGCATCTTAGGAGTGGCCCAAGGTAAGTGACGGGTGCATCGAAGTATGAGTTGTTAGTGAGCTTAAATGATACAAAAATCTATGAATTAAGTGTTAATTTCATGGGAACTAGATAACTACTGTTGTGTGGTTATTTCATGGGAACTAGATCACTAGAACGTGGGCGAACACGACGAAGAAAACAGAGTTGAAAAGAGAAAGATATGAACAAAACAAGAAAATGACAAATGCTCCACCGTGGGCCATGGTCCAACTGATAAAAAATGACTAGAACTCACCATTCCGTGAGTTCTGGGCACCGTGGAGGCCACCATGACCCACGGTGGGAACTGTGGGCCACGGTGCGGAGCTGTAAATGCCAAAAATACTTGTTTTTATTCTGTGTTTTGGTGTCTTTTCATCTATCTTCCATTTTTGAACACCTTAGAGACGAATTTTGGAGTCCAAGAACAATATTTTGGGATTGTAATCATTAGCTTGGTGTTTGTGATTCGTATGCACAACCCAATTGATGTGATGATGAATCAAACTATGTGTGGCTAGTTCTCTTTATGTTCTCTCCCGAATTATAAGGTTTCAATTGACTATTTGTGAATCGTTTATGTTATTTGTGGGATAGTAAGATCGTCTATGCAAAATGTCATTCTGAAATGTGTAATTGAGCGCCTTGCTACGAATCTTTCTGGCTTTTGCTTTCATGTCTGGTAAGGTTCTTGATGACAAGTAGTTGATGATCGGGGTCATCCAATTGGACGTACCTGCGGAGCATATACAAACTTCTCTCATGGTTGTGGATGGGTTTGCCAGCTCTTCGACACAGACATCTTTGACAAGGTGTTCGAAGCTGACTGATGCCAATTTACTGAGAGCATCAGCCTGTTTATTTTCACTTCGTTTCACATGTTTTACTTTCCATGTAATGAAGGTACCCATTATCACCTTTGCTTGCGCTAAATATGAGGTCATCTTCTCATCTTTCGCATCATTTGTTCCTTCTATCTGGTTCGCCACCATCATTGAGTCAACATGTGCTTTTGAATGTTTCGCTCCCAGTTTTTTGGCGATCCTCAACCCTGTCAACAATGCTTCATATTCTGCCTTATTATTTGTGCTTTTAAACTCCAAACGTATTGCAAACGTGAAGTCTTGTCCTTCTGGATTGATGATCCTTAAACCATAATCATGCGCCTGCGCCTTCATCATTGGATGCCCATGAGTGAACAACTTCCATATTTGTTCCTTATGTTGTTCAACTGTATTCCATATCCTTTCGGTATTCTTCCTCTTTCCCTTAGGGCACCTCTGCTATGAAATCAGCCAAAACCTGAACTTTGATCGCAGGTCTGGGTTTGTATTCAATGGCGTATTCTCCCAAATCTATATCCTACTTCGCTAATCTTCCATATAATTCTGGCTTGGCTAATACATTTTGTAGGCGATAGTTGGTGAGGACGTGCACTGGGTGTCCCTAAAAGTATCTCCTTAGGCGGCGCGCGGTTTGCACTAGTGACATAACCAATTTTCACAAAGTGGAGTATCTTGTTTCCGCGTCCGACAATGTGCGACTAACATAGTATATGGGTGTTTGAACGTTACCCCTATCTAATAATATGACCGCACTGATCGCCCTGTCTGATGTCGCTAGGTATACTACCAGTGGTTCTCTGGATCTGGCGCTGTTAAAGTTGGCAGTTCAGCTAAGCGTGATTTGATCTCTTGGAATGTCATTTCCGCTTCAACTGTCCATCGAAACTGGGATTTTTAAGAAAGTTTCTCAGAGTTGATACGAATGGGATAGAAATGTCCGCGTGTTGGGTCAAGAAATTGACCTAAGGGGGAGACTGTTGAGTCAAAGATTTGACCTAAATGAAGTATATGGAAGATTGGAATCTTCTCAACCTCCTCTGATTTTGCTATGTAATGGATCCGAGCACACCTAAGACATCCGAGCAAGCTTTTACTTAGCTGGGTACGATATTTTGCCTACCGGGTAAGGTTTACTTCAAGTAGTCTTCTTATGTGAATATCCGAGCAGGGTTTGCAAATTAGTGCATTGCCGGGTAAGGTACACTAGTTTATGTAAATCCGGGCAAGGTTCACTTTATCAAGCAAGTCTGTTCTTCAGAACCAAGTATTTTACTCTTCCGAGTAAGGTTTGGTTAACCAAGTTCAAGAAACTAAGAAATTGTAAGACCGGGCAAGGTATTCATTAAGAAGTATGGTCCAAGTATGCTTGATGATCTTAAGGAATATCTCAAAGTAATATCGGGCAATGTTCAGCTCAAGCAAGGAACAGTACTCCCGAGTACACTTTGCTAATAAGTTATTTTATAGCAAAGAGCTGAAATGGATCATTGAAGAACAAGGTTGCTCGTAAGGAGTTGTCGGCAAAGTCTGGCAAAGTCAAGAAGACTGAAGTCTACTCGGTGAGTATTTTACTTGGTAAAATACTCTTCAAATAAAGTCTACTCGGAAACTGATCCCGAGCACACTTCTATGTTACCAAGTTATAAAGGATGGCCGAGCATACTCGGAAATACAAGATTGGTGCAAAGCCTACCCGGAAGACTTGTTTTACACTTAGTTTATTCTGAATATGTATGACTGTATTTAGGGTTTCTAGAAGGAATGGCAGCTGTCCTAGGTTAGCAGGCCTATAAATAGAATGTTTAGGGCACGCCTCCAAAGGGGGACAAGGTAGAGAGAGAGATAAGCCTTTACACTTTTCAGATAAGAAAGAATATTTCTCGAAAGTGACGGCTGTCCTAGGATTCCTAGAAAACCCTAAATCAATTAATCGTTTGTATAACTTATATTATATGAATGGAAATCTTTTGAGTGAATCCTGTGTGTGCTTCCTACCTTTGATTACTCTTTGCAATTGTATGTTTGTTATTGATTCCGCCTTTAACAAACGGATATCTTTCTAAATATAGCAACCCGTCATTAACTCTCTTGTCAACACATTAATCTGTTTGAGTTATGACATGATTGATTAAGATCCAGTTGAAATCTAGGGACTCGACAAGTGGTATCAGAGCTGGTTATTGCTATTTTGGAAAGATTGTTGCTGATGGAAGATTTGAAGAAGATTGACGTAAGCAGACCACTTTTCCATTAATTTATGACGTAAGCAGCCCTGTTTTTCATTTTTCTTCCAGATCTACAATCTACCGGTGTTTTCTCTTCCTTATTTCAATTAAAGTTCTAATCTTTATATCTAAATCTTTTTCTAATCACATCAGACACATCAGATCTGAGCATTCTGTTTTCAGATCTGATTATTTTGAAACTCTGTTTTTACAAAGAAACTAATTTTTGATTTCTCAAAATGTCTGGATATGAAGAACAAGATGTGTCTACTAACAAGATACCAAGTTTGTATGGACAGGAAAACTTTATCAAGTGAAAAGTACTCTTTGAAGCAGTCGTATGCTACAATGATATTGATATGTGGAACTCCATCAAGAATGGTCCACAAACTGCTGTTGAAGAAGGTGCAAATGCAGCTGCAACTGCTGTAGTAAGAGAAAAAATGAGGAAGGTGGATGACAACGCCTTAGCTATGATTATGCTAGGTTTGTCTTGGGAGATTCTGACCAAGGTGGCACATCACACAACTGCCAAGCAAATGTATGATGCCATCCTTGAGATGTATGAAGAGAATACTGACTAAAGAACATAAAGAAGCAAAGATTGAAGCAACAGTTGGAAAGGTTCAAGTATAAGGATGGAGAGAGGTTGAAATCGATACTATAACATTTTCTAAGTATTGTGAATGAGTTGAGGACAACTGATTATGTAATGACTGATTTTGATTTGAATACAAAGTTACTCAACTCAATGCCAAAAGAATGGTATACTGCTTGCAAGTTCATCCTTCAGAAGCATAATTTCAATGAATTGAAACTGGATGATGTAGTGTGCTTTCTTCAGGCTGCAGAACTTGAAATGATAGAGAATGAGATGATTAAAGAAGACAGACCCTGCTTTAATGTTTCAAATGCATTGATTGCACCCATGAGAAATCTGTCTACCAAGAATCAACAGCAAATTCCTATTATTGAAGAACCAGCTGAACATAATGTTGTTACTCCAAAATCTTTCATTGGAGGTAGCACAAGTAATCAAGGAAATTCGCAGAGGTTCAATGTGCAACTGATTGATGACACTGATTCTGCCTCTATGCCAAGTGGAAATGTTCCTCATACTGGCACAGGACATGGTCAAAGCAATGAAACACAGGCTTTGCTGTCTATGTTTACTGAGTCATATAATGCATTTGTTGCAAAAAACCTAATTCACACAAGTGTGGTACAAGATGATTTAGAGCAAATTAATGCAGATGACTTGGAAGATATGGATTTGAAATGGCAAGCTGCCATGTTGGGTTTGAGATGTAAAAGGCTGTATAACAGAACTGGTAGGTCTCTGGTTTCTGGTCCTAATGACAGGATTGGATTTGACAAGTCAAAAGCAATCTGCTACAATTGTCAGCAACCTGGTCATTTTGCAAGAGAATGCAATCAACCAAGAAACTATCAAATGAATCAATTCCAGAATCAATAACCAATAGGTCAGCAACATTACCAACAAAATCAACCAAGATTCAACAACAACAGCAATCAAATGAACAACTTCAACAACAACAACATCAATCCCAACAACAATTACAACCCCAACTTCAACAACTTTCAGCCTCAAATGAATAATCAACAACAAAGTATGCAACAGACTCAAGGTTTTCAAATGAATAACAATCAAAACCTTCAAGCAGCTCAAAATGTTCCAAACAACACTGTTCCAGCAAATCAAAATCAGATCAGAAATCAAGGAAATGTGGCAGTGACTACACAGCATGAAGGAAATTTTTATTGGAGCAATCATGAAGAGGACATTGTAGATGATATCAAGAAATCAAATGTGGCATTCATGGCAACAATTGAGAAAGAAAAAGGATCATCATCTCAGGTACACTCTGCTCCTACAGTTGATTTAAATGAACTTATCATTGAATTGAAAACAAAAGTAGTCAAGCTGGAAAGTGAGTGTTTTAGAAAACAAAGTATCATCAATGAGTATGAGACAAGTGAGATGACCAGTGATGAAAAGATTAAAAGCCTTGAAGATGATTGCATGATCATTTACAGAACTCAAACCAGATACACCACTGAGATTGATGGATTAAAGAAGATGTTGGTTGAAGAAAAGGTGCAAAACACAAGACTGAAGGTTGAAACTGAATTTCTGAAGAACTTGGTCTCAACAGGCAACATATGCGGTATACTGAACCAGGTGAAGGAACAAGACTAATACAAAACAGTTCCACCTCCATTCAACAACAACTTTATGCCAAAAGTTGACAAAGAGAAAAGAGATACATACTTGCAACAATTCAGAGATGTCTTTCAAGACAAGGAAGAATTTGTTGATTTGTACAAAAAGGTAGAAGTGAATGAAGAAGGAGAGTTTGTGACTAAGAAAGAAGTAAAAGAGGATAAGTCAATTGGAGTCAAGTCTCTGAGGATGACTTTGATTCAGTTGAGTTGGATCAAGATGACTTGAGTGATTTGAGTGATCAAATTACTGAAAAAGAAATCAAAGCTGCTGAAAGAGGAAGAAAATATAAGAAACCGGAATCTGTTGATAAACTTCCAAAGTATCCACCAGTCCCACCAAGATTTAAGAAACAGAATGATAAAATGAAAAGAGAACATGTTTCTTTTGATATTTGTGAAAGGAGGAAGATAAACTACAATGCAGTCAGACCACCAAGCAAGGCTGTATTGGGTAAGATAAAGAAGGACAACAAAAGGAAGATGGTGACTGAAAAAGTTGATACATAAAATTTTATCCCAGTATATCCAATCTTTTCTAGTCATGAGGTGTTGGATTTTGGAGAAGTGGAAACTATGGAAGAGTATGAGAAAAGACAGTCAAGGGCTAGAGAAAGCAGTGATAAAGAACCTATGATTATGGAGAAAATTGTCTTTGTCAAAAGCAAACTTGAAAGACAAGACATCAAGATTGAGGAATTTGTTCCTTTTTCAATTGATTTTGATGGTTTAAAGAATCAGAAGACTATAGGAGTCAAAACACCTAAGCCAAGTGAAAGATACAACAAACCAAAAGAACATGAATTATTCAAAGGCAAGGTTTGGTGCAAAAGGTGTGATGAATATGGTCACCACACAGATTCATGCAATGAAAGATTCAAATTCAAACCATTTTATGTACCAGATGGAACAAAGTATGGCCAAGACTTTGTCTTGTACAAACAAAAGTATGATGAATATCTGGGAAAAGGAAAGGTGTGTGGAAATGAAACCGTGAACAGAGAAGAAAAGAAATCTGAAAAGGAGACAAGGATTGAGAAGAAAGTGAATGAACTAGCAAGAAGAAATAAATCTCCTAAGAAGCATGAGAAATTGAACAAAAAAAACTATCAGTCTTTGAGAATCAAACAAGATACTCAATCAGTCAAATCTGATGGCTCTCAAGATTCATCAAGCAGTGAGAAGACAAGAAGAAAAGAGGCACATTCTAGAAATAAACCAACATAACTCACTGGTGATGAGAAGTCTCTATTAAGACATGGATATGAACCACATGGTTTCCTATGGAAACCTAAGACTGTGAGTAAAGTTGAGAAAGTTGCTGATGTGAAAGACTACTCTGAAAAGAAGGACTATGTGATAAAGGAGTATGCCACTGACTCAGCTGAATACCAGTGTCCAGCCTCACTTGTTAAAACTCCAAGAGAGTGTGGTTATGAAACTGATCATTCAGACAACTTAGAATTGACTCATGAAGATCCTAAACCAACAATACTCACTTCCCAAGCTGTGTCTGAAACTGAATCTGATGATCTGCAAGGTGATAAGGCTTGCACTTCATCACACAACTAATCAAATTTTCTTTGTATGTGCAGGAACAGTCTACTCCTCTGAATGACATATGGTATATGGATAGTGGTTGTTCTAGGCACATGACTTGTGACAAGAGATCTCTTGTCAATTATGAAGAAAAGTATGAAGGTCCAGTAGCTTTTGGAAGTGATGAGAATGGAGGAAAGATTGTTGGAAAAGGAATCTTACCAAATGGGAAAGTCTCATTTGATAATGTATTCCATGTTGAAGGTCTTCAGTACAATCTGCTGAGTATATCACAAATGTGTGATAAGGGTTACAAAGTCAGTTTTGATGATTCACACTGTTTCATTTTAAAACCTGAGTTTGCAATTCCACCTGAAATGATTATGATGATGGCACCAAGAAATGGTAACTTGTATGAATTGAATATGAAAGAAGCTATTTCAAGAGGAGGTGCATGTTTTGTTTCCAAAGCCACTGAAAATGAGTCAAAATTGTGGCATAAGAAACTATGTCATGTGAACTTGAAGAACATGAATAGACTTGTCAAAGGTGAGCATGTCATAGGCTTACCTACAAGAGAATTCAAGTTGGAAGATCATTGTGATTCATGTCAAAAGGGAAAACAACACAAATCTACTCATAAGCCAAAGCTCATCAACTCAATTGATCAAGTACTTGAATTACTTCACATGGATCTCTTTGGTCCTGTGAGTGTACCAAGTATTGGGAAGAAAAGATATTGTCTGGTGATCATTGATGACTATTCAAGATACACTTGGGTTTATTTCCTAAGTACCAAGGATGAGACTGCAGAGTTGATTAAAGGTTGTGTAACAATGATTGAGAACAAGTTGAATAAGACAGTCAAGATGATGAGAAGTGACAATGGCACTGAGTTCAAGAATGGAGTTATGCAAGAATTCTGTGAAACAAAAGGAATACAACAACAATTCTTAGCTCCTAGAACTCCTGAACAAAATGGTGTTGCAGAGAGAAGAAATAGAACTTTGATAGAAGCTGCAAGAACCATGTTGGCAGATGCTAATCTGCCTGTCACTTTTTGGGCTGAAGCTATAAATACAGCCTGCTATGTTCAGAACAGGGTACTTGTCAACAAAAGGCATAAGAAAACTCCATATGAAATATTTCACAACAGAAAGCCTTACATTAAGTTTTTCAAGCCCTTTGGATGCAAATGTTTTCTACTGAACATAAGAGACTATTTAAACAAGTTTCAAACAAAGTCCCTGGATTGTTTCTTTGTTGGATATTCTACACACTCAAAAGCCTACAGAGTTTATGTGAAAGATCACTTGAGTGTTATAGAATCATCTGACATCATCTTTAATGAGAATCAATTCAATACAATTAATGGTGCAGCATGGCTGTTTGATCATGAGAAGTTAATAAGGTCTTTCAAGATTTATCCTGAAGACTTTGATGATCTTTCTACAAGACCAGTGAAATTGAAAAGAAAAAGAAGTCATTGGACTTGGATGAATTATGGAAGAAGATTGCTGAAAAGGAAAAGGAATATACTTTTGTGAAGAATTCCTCATATGATATTGGTGAACCTAATCAAGAAAACAATCACAATGTTGAGCATGATCATACTGAGAACAATCAAGAAAATCAAGATGCACAAAATGATCAAGTTCAGAATGAGGGTGACACAAGCAACCAAGCAAGTGGAGAAGAAGCTGCATCTACAGCAAGATTTCAAGATCTATTTCAAAGATTGAACTTAGAAAACAATGGTGCATCTACTTCAGGACAACATATTGATGAAGCACCAGAATTACATGATGCATAAGCATATTTAATCATTGAAGAACCAGAGTTCACTGAAACAAATCTTGACATAAATTTGTCTACAGATATGATTGTACAAACTCCTTATGTGGAAAAGAATCATCCTTCTGAAAACATCATTGGTGATTTGCATGAAAGAGTTACAAGAAGTCATTCCGAAATTGTAAACATTTGTCTTTACTCTTGTTTTCTGTCCCAAATAGAACCAAAGAACATAGCACAAGCATTAAAAGATAATAGTAGGGTGGAAGCAATGCAAGAGGAATTGGCACAATTTAGAGATCTGCATGTGTGGGATCTTATTGATAAGCCATTTGACAGATATGCAATTAGAACCAAATGGGTTTTTAGAAACAAAAGGGATAAAAGGAGTTTGGTGATTAAGAATAAAGCTAGACTTGTAGCACTGGGATGTCTTCAAGAAGAAGGAATAGACTTTGAGGAAGTCTTTGCACCAGTTGCAAGACTTGAAGCTATCAGGATTTTTCTTGCATATGCTACTTCAAAGAACATTAAAGTGTTCCAGCTTGATGTTAAGTCTGCATTTCTAAATGGAAAGATTGTTGAAGAGGTGTATGTTGCTCAACCTCCAGGTTTTGAGGATCCAATGTATCCAAACAGGGTGTACAAGTTAAACAAAGCCCTTTATGGATTGCATCAGGCTCTTAGAGCATGGTATGATGAGCTATCAAATCATTTTCTTGAAAATGGTTTCAAAAGATGAGCCATTGACAAGACACTCTTCTACAAAAGAAAGGGATCAGACTTGCTTCTGATACAAGTGTATGTGGATGACATCATTTTTGGTTCTACAAATGAACAAATGTGTATGGAGTTTGAAAGGGTAATGAAGTCCAAATACAGCATGAGTTCTATGGGAGAAATGAACTTCTTTCTAGGATTGCAAGTTCAACAGAAGGCTGAGGGGATTTTCATTCATCAAAGCAAATATGTGCAGGACATCTTGAACAAGTTCAACTGTCAAGAGTACAAGACTGCTTCAACTCCAATGGACACCAAAGAAAAGATGATTGCATATGAAAAGGGGGAGCCTATAGATGAACAAGAATATAGAGCCAAAATTGGATCTCTGATGTATCTGACTGCCACAAGACCAGATATCATGATTGCTATATGTGTGTGTGCAAGATTCCAATCAAGTCCAAAAGTCTCCCACATGAATGCTGTGAAAAGAATATTCAGATATTTGAAAGGAAGACCAGACTTAGGGATTTGGTATCCAAAGAACCAAGCTTTTGATCTAATTGCATATACAGACAGTGATTATGATGGCTGCAACATGAGCAGGAAGTCAACCTTTGGAGGATGTCAATTTTTGGGTGAAAGGCTAGTGTCATGGCAATGTAAAAAAGCAGACTACAGTTTCAATCTCTACTGTAGAAGCTGAATATGTTGCCACATCCGCCTGCTGTGCACAAGTTCTATGGATTCAAAATCAGATGCTGGACTATGGTTTGAATTTCTTGAACACTCATATTCTTATTGACAATAATGCTGCATATTTTACTGTTAAAAATCCAGTTTAACATTCCAAAACTAAGCACATTGAAATCAGACATCATTTTATCAGAGACTGTAGTGAAAAAGGTTTGATTGAAATGAAAAGGGTTGATACAAGTGACAATTTGGCTGACCTATTCACCAAACCACTTGATAGAACCAGGTTCAACTTTCTTCTGAAAGCCCTGGGAATGATCAACTCTGATGAAATCTGATTAAGGATGTGTGCCTGGTTGTGTGTCTCTCTGTGATAACTGATTATTTTGTTAGAGATTACACGTATTTAATGTTTAGTGAATATGCTTGATTATGTTACTTAAGTATGATATTTGAATATGCTACTGAATATGTTAACTGTTATGTGCTTTAACTGTGTATGTATGCAAACATTGACATGTTTGATCTGATTGATAGGTTTGCATGATTATCTGTTGATGTGCATGTGTGATGTTAGAATAAGTGTTTGTGTTGTGATTTACTTGTTAGAGTAAGCTTATTTGACATCACTGCTTGAATGCTTGAATATGTGTATTATCTGATCATGTGATGTTCTTAAGATAGGCTAGACCTTGAATGTTAGTATTGTCTGCTTGTCTTGGTGATGTTATATTTGATTAAGATTTGAATATGTTACAACTGTTTGTGTCAAAATGTGTTTTTATGTCAAAATTAAGTGATGAAATGAAGATTTTCTAATGAATTTTACATAAATACTCTATTTTGATCAAAACATGAGCATGTTGTTAACGGTGCAGAGATATGATAAGATTATTCAGTTCAAGCTTTAAAAGAAGCTTAAAAGAAGGATTTTTTTTAAGAAAAGTCTCAAGTAGTTGTTCTTGCTGAAAACTATGTCATTTGCCCAGTTGGAAGGACATGCACTTGTGTATGTTTGGTCCTTAAATCTCTACAGATTCAAAGGATAGCCATTGACCTGAAAACTGAATGCATTTGGGGCAGTTATGACTTGTTTCTTATTCCTTTACTTAAAACTATGTCAATTACTCTGACTTTGAAAGGACATATATTCACATGTATGTTTGGTCCTGTTGACCACTTTTGGTCAAACAGGATAGCCATTAACCTGACAATGAAGAGATATTGGGATGATTGAATATTAAACTATGTTTATTGGGAAATTGCTTAGCCAATCATATGGATTTAATAGGCTAAAAAGACCATAGTATAGTCATTAACTTGTATGGTTGCTTTCCCATGATGATGTAAAATCTTAGGTGATATAAACATAATGAATATGCTGATCTTTATGTGGAGATACATAGTGTCTTTGAGAAAATATCAAAAACAAGGGGAAGAATGAATAAATCAACCAAAAGTTGATAAGTGTTTTAAATATTTTATCAAACAAGAGGGTTACAACAAGAACTACAAAGATGTTAGCAAAATCTGTCTCATCTTGAATGAAAGGCATGTTGCTAACTGTAAGTCCAACGTTCAACCTCTATATATATTTGAATCTAAAAATACAAAAATACAATACGTTCTGTCATACAAAAACTATTTTTTACCAAATACAGAAGGTTGGAGTCAAATTGGGGTGATCTGGGGAAAGCCAAATAAGCTTTGAGAAGAGATATGAGGCATCATAGAACAGTGTTGACCATTAATGCATTATGCTTTAAATGAACCTAAATCATATCACCAAAGAGATGAAATTCATGCTAAGTTTATACCTGCTGTTAACCTATCTATGCTGTCATAATAATGCTGAGAATGAAGTATTGAGAAAGCTACTTAGTTAATATGATCCCATTCTTGAGATCTTTTCAGAAAATGGAAGAAGCTGTTTAAAAGAGAAATATAACTGAAATTTGATCTCTAAATGCACCATTTGCTCTTAAACTATGATCTGAAAAGAAAAATATATTTTGACAAAGTGGTTTAAGTCTAAAAGTGTTGCATTTTGCCTAAAATAGGTTGAATATGTAAGTTTGGGGAAGGTTTGATGTCTTATAACCTTCCCGGGCACAAACTGTTTGAATATGTATTTTCGGGTAAGGTTTAATGATTTATAGCCTTTCCGGGTACAAAACAGTTGATTATGTGTGAATATGTTGTTTCGGGTAAGGTTTGATATCTTTCAACCTTTCCGAGTAAGCTTAGTCATTTTTGACTAACTTTATGATTTTCGGGAATGCTTTGAAGTGTTTACACTTTCCGGGTAGAGTACACAGTTTTACTTATTTCCCGAGCAAGCTTGAAGTCTTGAGATGATTATGTGTTGTTATAGCTAGATTTTAACAAGAAATTCTTGTTTAGGGCAAGCTATGAATGTTATATGCTGATTGTTATTCCAAGCAAACTTTGTGAACTTAAGTTAGTACACCGAGTAAGCTTTGTAATTTGTTTGAATATGTTGTTAGGAAAGGTTTGTTAATCTTTCCGGGCACGCTTAAATATTACTATTTAAGTTTGTCATTTTTCGGGTATGGTTTGACATGTTGAAATCCCTCGGGTAAGGGCATACCTGATGATTGAATGTGTTTATCCTAGCAAGCTTAGTGCTAACATAGGATTTTCGAGCAAGCTCTTTGAAACTTTAGACTATAGCACACTTAAATGTTTATGTGTTTTAATTTCATTCCGAGCATGCTCTGTGATATGTGTGTTTATGATTTCTTTGAAATTACAAGTGTTTTCGGGCAAACTTTGTTTTCCGAGCACACTTTATATTTCGGGTACACTTTTGTTCCCTCAATATACTTGGTAATTTCAAAACTTAACTTTTCGAGTACACTGTCTGCTAGAAATCCTTTTTCGGGCACACTTTGTACTATATGAAGGTTATTTAGGTATACTTTGCATTAGAAAGGTATTCGGGCACACTATTCTCTTGAATGGCTGCTCGGGCACACTATGTTTTCAAGCATACTTGAATAAATGTGTTACTTGGTTGAATATGTTTTGAGTATGATTGTTTGATTACGATTCTTATTTCATTAGAGTTTATGCTAGATAAGTTTTAATTTGAAATTGAGAAATCTATGTGGGGATCTTAATTGATTCCTAGCAAAAATGTTTATTTAACATTTTGTACTTGATTAATTGTCTTGTGATCAAGTTTTCAAGGCACCTGGTATTTCAAATGTGCTTTCTTAAATTTATCTAAACTTATTCTTGAGTGACTTTATCTTTACATACTTTACCATTTTTGGACACACTTTTAAATAGATAAGGAAACCATTCTTGAAATAGATAAGAAATTTATGAGATAAAAGACAAAACACTTTTAAAGATTATTTCTTTATCTAACATGCTGAAGAAAAGCAAAATATGCAGTCCTTTATTCATAAATCTTTTCTGATAAAGCTACAGATATGTACTTCAAGTCTGCTTTAACTCTCATTAAAGAGTTTGTCTTTATATATTTCAGTTATTGAAACTTCCTATTACTTACATTTGCTTTTTGTGTAGGTTTCAATATCATTCATGACAACGGTTTGAATTGAAATATTCTGTATTCCTTAATTTTCTATTCCTCTCATAAATACATACATTGTTTTAAATCTAACTGACGATTGTGTGTTCATCAATTAACAGAGAATCAACAATGGATCAAACTCAGAGTAATTCCAATTCTGACAAACATCATCTCTCTAAAGAACTGAAGAAGGCGTTACAAAGAGTTCAGACCCTAATGTCTGAGGTTGAGAAGATCTCAGCTGCCCCAAAACAGGGGGAGAAAGTACTGAATCAGAGGGAGAATTCACTGCAACTTCTCTCAGTATATGAAAAGAACAGCTCAGATGATGATTTTGATAACATTCCAGAAGATGAGATGAAAGAACTAGAGAAAAGGAAGAAACTAAAAGGAAAAGAAATTGCTCAAGAAGATGACGAAACTCAGACTATCAATTTTCAAGAAAACAGAATGGTCTCAAATATGAATGAATATGAATTAGAAGCAGAAAGAGTTTATATGCAAAGAATGACATAAATTTATAACAGAGAACTTCTAATTCAAAGGCTAACTGACAAAGATCTTGAAGAACAAAAGAGTTTGTTGAGAATGTTTGAATACGAGAAAAGGATAAAAGATGAAGTGAAGAATGTTAATCAGAAGGATGTGCCTCAAGAACTGATTGAAAAATGCTTGAATTATCAAGAAATTCCAAATGGTGTGGTAGTCTCTCTGCTCAAACTAATTAAGAAAGAAGAACCAGAGAAAGAGATAAAGGAGAAATTAGACACTTTCATTGACAAGATTTCAAAGGCTCTAAGTGAAGAAAAGAATACTCAAGAAAATGAACTAAAAGGTTTAAAATTGAAAGATGATTTGGAACAAGAAGTGGAAATTAAAAAATTCTTGAGCAAATATGGTGGTAAACCAAAATTTTTGGTTAAAAATGGAATTCCTTTTGATTATGTAAAAATCAAGAAAAGAAAAGAGATTTTGAGCAACTTCAAGAAAATAAAAGGACAGCAGTTCAACATAAAGAAGGGAGCTGCCCAGTCTCTAGTTGGTAAGTACAAAGAAATATCCAAAAATATGGTTGATCTATCAAGGATGACAATGAAAGGGAAATCCAAAGTAGAGGAATTCTGCAAACAGACAACATCCTTGAACAGTACAAAGAAAAGGAAGATGTCTGTCACTACTCAAGAAAAACCAAAGAAGATGCACTTGAAGATGGATAAACCCTTTGTCAAGGTTGAGTAAAAGCCAAAAACCCTTCAGTCAACCACAATGTTACGCCAAGTGGAATATTCTATGACTCCAGGACTGAACATCTGAATGTTATGATGGAGAATGGAGAGATTGTGAAGATCTTCTCTAAAAATGACTTCAGAAAATTCAATCTATGGCAATTGACTGTGATTGCAGCACGGTATCTCACTGATTGTAAGGAAAGTCAAAGGCCTACAAGTGCTAAGCAATCAGAGTTGCTAAGATTCTTGAGAGAACAAGAAAAGTTGGACTTTCCATGCCTAAACAAGCACCTTTGGCTAAATTGAAGAATTTTTAGCATAGGATTTGTTTTGTAATGTCTTTGGACAACTTTCTGATTATGTAATTTGGATGTTTGATTTGATGTGTATTTTTGCTGAGTGTAAGTAACCATAGAAATGTTTTGGGTCAGCTGAGGTGTTCCAATCTAGGGGGAGATTGTTGGGTCAAGAAATTGACCTAAGGGGGAGACTGTTGAGTCAAAGATTTGACCTAAATGAAGTACATGGAAGATTGGAATCTTCTCAACCTCCTCTGATTTTGCTAAGTAATGGATCCAAGCACACCTTAGACATCCGAGCAAGCTTTTACTTAGCCGGGTATGATATTTTGCCTACCGGGTAAGGTTTACTTCAAGTAGTCTTCTTAAGTGAATATCCGAGCAGGGTTTGCAATTTAGTGCATTGCCGGGTAAGGTATACTAGTTTATGTAAATCCGGGCAAGGTTCACTTTATCAAGCAAGTCTGTTCTTCAGAACCAAGTATTTTACTCTTCCGAGTAAGGTTTGGTTAACCAAGTCTAAGAAGCTAAGATATTGGAAGACCGGGCAAGGTATTCATTAATAAGTATGGTCCAAGTATGCTTGATGATCTTAAGGAATATCTCTAAGTAATATCGGGCAAGGTTCAGCTCAAGCAAGGAACAGTACTCCCGAGTACACTTTGCTAGTAAGTTATTTTATAGCAAAGAGCTGAAATGGATCATTGAAGAACAAGGTTGCTCGTAAGGAGTTGTCGGGCTAAGTCTGGCAAAGTCAAGAAGACTGAAGTCTACTCGGTGAGTATTTTACTTGGTAAAATAGTCTTCAAGTAAAGTCTACTCGGAAACTGATCCTGAGCACACTTCTATGTTACCAAGTTATGAAGGATGGCCGAGCATACTCGGAAAGACAAGATTGGTGCAAAGCCTACCCGGAAGACTTGTTTTACACTTAGTTTATTCTGAATATGTAATTTGAATATGTATGACTGTATTTAGGGTTTCTAGAAGGAATGACAGCTGTCCTAGGTTAGCAGGCCTATAAATAGAATGTTTAGGGCACGCCGCCAAAGGGGGACAAGGTAGAGAGAGAGATAAGCCTTTACACTTTTCAGATAAGAAAGAATATTTCTCGAAAGTGACGGCTGTCCTAGGATTCCTAGAAAACCCTAAATCGATTAATCGTTTGTATAACTTATATTATATGAATGGAAATCTTTTGAGTGAATCCTGTGTGTACTTCCTACCTTTGATTACTCTTTTCAACCGTATGTTTGTTATTGATTCTGCCTTTAACAAACGGATATCTTTCTAAATATAGCAACCCGTCATTAACTCTCTTGTCAACACATTAATCTGTGTGAGTTATGACATGATTGATTAAGATCCAGTTGAAATCTAGGGACTCGACACCGCGTGGCAGGATAGGAATCTGTTAAGCACGACCAGTCGTCCGTTCAATGTTTGCACTTGTTTGATGGTTCTCGGAGAAGGCATTTTCAACACCGCTTCTACTTTTCCGGAGTTGGCTTTGAATCCCCCATTAGTCACGATAACTCCCAGGAATTTTCCTTATTCCATTCCGAAGTAACATTTACCTAGGTTGAGTTTCGTGCTTATCTTCCGTAACGTCTTGAAGGTTTCTTAGATGTCTTTCAACATTGTTGCTTCCGTATCGCTTTCAATCACCAAGTCATCCATGTAAACTTCTAACTTTATTACAATTTGGGAGTTGAGGTCTATTTCTGGTAAAGGGTAACAATCCTTTGGGCACGCTTTGTTGTGATCCTTGAAGTCGATACACATACGCCATTAGCCGCTTGCCTTTGGCACCATTACCGGATTTGTGACCCATGTCTGGTATTGTATTTTGCGGATTATCCCCGTGTCTATAAGATGTTTAACTTGTTCATCACAGGCTTTCGCCTGTTCCGACCCCATCTTCCGTCGCTTTTGTACAATTGGTAGAAAAGCTGGATTTATTTTAACTTGTGTTCCGCTTTAGACCTTGGTACCCCTGTCATATCTGCTTGAGTCCACGCGAACACGTCTATGTTGCTGAAAAGTAACTTTTTCAACGCCATTCTAGCATGGTCGGAAATGGTGGGTCCATTGGTCACACTCTGTTCTGGAATTTTTTGTTGAGAACCCACTTCTCAACCTCTTTGGATTTGTTCGTCTTTAACATCTTTTGTGGCTGTGTTTTCACATCCGCCACATGACATTCCATGTTGGCATGGATCATTGCCACCCCTGTAGGCGTTGGCGCTAACAATATTCCATGGGATGTTGATGCATTGGCGTTGAAATCCCAAATTGCCTATCTTCCCAAGATTACATCATAGTGCGGGTGCGGGGTTTTCATGACCAGGAAGTCCACCTCATCAGTTTTTGAGTGTATCCCGTCGGTATGTGTAACCGGAATGTCAATTGTCCCAGCGGGTATGCAATACTTTGATTGAAACCTGTTATTGGGGCGTTGACGGGGGTCATCATGCGCTTATCCTTTTCTTCCAACAAATCGAAAAATTGGCGATACGTGATATCGGACGTGGCTCCCGCGTCGATGAAGAAGCGAGGCGTCCGATAATGCCCAAAAACTGCTGTGATCACTAACGGCGCTTTTCGGTTTGCTCCCCCTTCACTTTTGGGAAGATCACCTGTTCTTCTTTCCAAGCGGCATGCTCGACCTGATTGATCTATTTATTCTTGGAGCTGTCGGAGATCATATTAGCATGTAAGTCTTTGATCTTCTTTTCTGGCCTTCTGCCATCGCGAATTGGGGGGCGCCTTCCTCTGCCTTTGATGTTCTTAACTAGGTGCTCCAATCTTCCATTTTTAACGTACTCTTCAATGGCATATTTTAAATTCGAACACTGGTTAGTTGTGTGACCATGTTGTTCATGATAGTCACAATAACTTTTCATGTCCGTGTTTGGCCCTGGTTTGATCGAAGCCGATTTTTTGAGTTGAATGCCCTCCGCATACATTATTTGTGATGAACTTTTGGTCAGCGGGGTCCACCTACTGGACGAATGTCCTTGTCTCTTCTGTTTGCTTTTAAACGGTTCATACGTTGTGCTCTCTTTTGGCTGAGTTTCATGGTTCAGCCTTGACCATACGGAGGACACTTTTTTGCCTTGTCGGACCTTGTTAATACGATTCCTTGCATTGTTGCACATCAACTCTTTACCCAAGCTTTAATCTGTTTGCGCGTACCTTTTGGCCGTGGTCATGATGGCGTCCCAGTTATGAGGCATGACGTCTCTGCCTGTAAGGTTTCGAATTAGGTCATCGCATCTTACGCTTTGGCGAAAGGCTGCACGCAAGAGTTCTTCGCCAACACCTCCAATATTCAACCCTTCTTGGTTGAATCTGGTGATGAAATCTTCTAGCGCTTCATTATCCTTTCTTGTTACGTTAAGGATATATTTCGGGTCACTGATGTTATGCCACTGCTGGCTGAAGTGCTGGGTGAACTTACTTGCTAGATCATCCCAACTTATGATTTGCCCTTCTTGCAACCTTTCGAACCAAGCACTCGCCGCTCAGACTAATGTTAGTGTTAATATGTACCACCATAGCGGCATGGTCCATCCTGACACCAATCCGGTGGCTATATAAGTTTGTAAGTGATCATCCGGATCTGACAGACCGTCGTATTGGCCTACCGTTGGCGGGAATTTCGGGTTTTCTGGTAATTCTGCCTCGGAGATTCTTCTTATAAATCTTGATTTTCCCGACGATGTTATCGACCAGTCTGGCTTGGAGAAATCCTCGTTCGCATCTGGATGGTACTTTATCAGTTTCATGGCGGTTGCGTCTAGACCTTTCCAACTTTCTTCATAGTCTGGATCTTCTAGGTGCGAGTCAACCACCTGTCGCGATCGCTGTGGTATGTCTTCCGCCCTGTTGTTTGGCCGAGCGCTTGGTGTTTTGCCAGTCGGCATTTTCGTTCGAATTGGATTTGACTCCTCTTCGTCGCCAACGTATTCTTCTTCTTCGCCATTATTGTTGGCTTCTCCGTCGAACAACATTCTTGCCCGAATGATCACCGCCATTCTTTATTGTACTTTGGCCATGATTTTTTATTGTTCCTCTTCTAACCAAGCCATTATTTATGGTATCAAGGT
This sequence comes from Bidens hawaiensis, assembly GCF_021521415.1. NCBI lineage: Eukaryota > Viridiplantae > Streptophyta > Magnoliopsida > Asterales > Asteraceae > Bidens > Bidens hawaiensis. Next base: position 61,985 of record NW_027494409.1, on the reverse strand, counting down.
CGCTTGTGAAACTGATCGTGTTTTTGCTTTCTCTGTAATGGTAGGGCAAAGGATGGACGCATCAGCGATGCCTTCGCCGCTGCCCATTACATCAACCACTTCTAGATTCTCTTGTTGGTTGGCCTTCGACTGTTGGCCAACCTCTTTGGCAGGAGTTTTTCCGTTCATCTGGATTAAGAATGGAGTGTTTGTAAGTTTTACTGTGCTAGAAATATGCACGGATGACGCCAATGAAGAAAGACAAATCCACCGCTTAGGTCTAATGACTTTGTCCAAGGGTTATGGTTAAGTATCCCTGTCACACCCTCAAAATCCACTAACGGAGTTTTACCGTCAGAGGGTGTGAACTAACAGGATCGGAATCATCAGTTATAATCAAACCATAAAATAAAGTTTCAAACCATGAAAACGTTTACGAGTAATTAAATGCGGAAGCGTAAAAACCTTTAATCAAAAGTTGCGTCACGCAGGACGACTTAAAACCAATGATAACCGTTAAAAATAAGTTTGCATAACATAAGCGTTTTCAAGCAATGCATGTTCCTAAACCGCGCGCCCGCCTCAGCTACCTGAGAATAACATACTAAAAGTGTCAACACAAGGTTGGTGAGTTCACAAGTTATATAAAAATAAATCGTTTAGCGTTTGCGTTCAGCGTTTTGCGTTACAGCGTTTTGCGTTACAGCGTTTTGCGTTACCAGATAGTGTTATGTCAATTATATATCGATAGGTAGCTAGTCTATACAACAAGTATTACTAAGTGTTCGACACCGAAGCTGACTCGTTTATTAAGTGCCTTGTCACCAGGTCCTCCAGACCATGGTACGTGTTAGCCAAAATTACACCCGCTCGACCTCCAGTCGAGTTTAGCGTTGGGTGGGGTTTGTCAAACCCAGTAGTACTACTCAACAGTGACTCGCTATTCAAAATATTAACCGGTTCGATGTGTAGGACTTCAAATGTTTCGTTTGCCACTTAGCCTTTACAAGTGATATATAATTTATAACAAAATATTAAATGCGTTGTGGAGTATGTTATCTCCCCCAAGTGAAAAGCGTTTGAAAACAGTTTAAAGAGGGGAAAGTGAAACTCACTGTTTGCGAAGAATTTCCCAAATTAAATCACCAAGATGCGCGTCACCGAAAAACTCTCTCTAGCGTTCTAAAACAATAAAGAGATTTTTCTAAGTGTCGGAATATTATCGAGTCTCTAGACCCGGCACATAATACCTATGCATATAACATGTTTCGTGTTTCGTTTGTGAATCGTGTGTGACTTTAACAAGTGTTTTTGTGACACATTACATGTGTAAGCAATCATATACGTGTCATGTATTCATAACGTACATTACTAGCAATTATTCCCCGTAAGGGCATTTTGGTCAAATCATGACAATTAATTAGCCATTATTCCCCATAAGGGCAATTAGGTCAAATTATGACAATCAATTAGCAATTATTCCCCGTATGGGCATTTTGGTCAAATCATGACAATTAATTAGCCATTATTCCCCATAAGGGCAATTTGGTCAAAACACGATAATAATTAGCAAGTATCATATTTCATGCATTTTCACAAAACTCAGCAGCTAGTTTCACCGACACAGAAATTCTACTTAAAATATTGTACTATTCCACCGAATCATAGCATCTCAATTAATTTACCAAAAATCATTACAGAAGCATATATGTCTTAGGTTTCCAGAACATATTTTATTATATTTTTATTCCACATAGTTTTCTCACAATCATCAAATCATTACAGCAAACTCATAACAGTCAAATTCATGCGCAACAGAATGTTATTTGCAATTCCCGTTAAACAAAAAATCCAATAAATGCAAGACCACTTGGGTTAGGTTCCTAACTCAATAACTCAACTTCCAGAAGTGGAACCAACCCAATTGGTCTCGTAGTTCATGAGATATAACATTTACAACACAACCTAACAGCAGGTCTAACAGCTCAGCTTTGCACAACGTTTTTGTAAAATCATAAAGGTTAACTTCTACTTATCCAAAAATTACAAGTTTATAATCTTTAGAAACTAGACTCAATCTAGTTTACTTTAGTACCAATAATCTCAATCAATATTCACATTTACACTTCGTTACAGTCACTTAAACATCAAATACACATTCTGTCCAGGAACTGTTTGCATCCAAACTCAATATATTAACAACCTATGAACTATCATGCATTCATATAACACTCTAGACTCCACAAACACCATCCATGCACATCAATTACCCATTACATACATGATTAGGGTTTTTGTTTGAACTCAAATCATAGACACAACAATCAACATGTAACAACATCCAAACTAGTTATCAAATCATCAATTAATCAACAACAATCATATTAACTACATATACATATAGAATCGGCAGCTAGGGTTTACAATTAACCCAACAAACATCAAAATCAAGTAATAAGAATGTATAGGATAATCAATTATACCTTCCTAGCACCTAATTCTTCAATCAAAGTTTGAAATTGATGGTGTATTTATGTGTGTATGTCGACGGCAGCCAAGGGAGCAAAGGGAATGGGGGCTGATCGGTTTTGAGTGGGGAAAGAAATGAATAGTTAGGGTTTAGTTAATGATGTATTTATAAACATAACATGTTACATTCAAGTCCCTCCACTTCTAAGTATTACTTTTCTAGCCTAACTAACTTGTTTACATCTTGAGTTAACGTTTATAATCATGTTATCACATAACACATAAGTCTAACACATAATTATCACATAATTACTGTTTTGACGTTTTTCGTTTATTCATCAATCGTTTGCGTCACCTCGTTTGCGTTTCGGTGCAACTCCCGAAAGACTACACATGTAGTAAGTGTTAAGCGTCATTTAAACCCTAGTTTAAATGTAATGAGGTGTGTGTTATAGATTCAATGATCTTAAGTTTGAATTGACGGAGTTGAGTTAACGGAGTTAACCTGAAATTGACGATTGTCACATCATTCCCATGTTAAAAAATTTTCGTCCCGAAAATTTGAGTCAAGTCGTGATGAGTGTCTGAAAAAGTAAGAAAAATTTTCAGTTTGTCATATCATCCCCTAGTAGAAAGAAATTTCGTCCCGAAATTTAATTCATACCTCCGGTGATTTCTGACGGTTTGCCGGGTTTCGCGGTTTTCTGTGTTTGGTTAGCCCCTCAAAAAGGTGAGGATACTTTTTCATCATTTGATCCTCGCGTTCCCACGTGAACTCCGGTCCACGTCTCGAGTTCCATCGAACCTTAACGATTGGAATTTTACTGTGCTTAAGTGTTTTGGTTTCCCAATCCAAAACCTCGACTGGTTCCTCAATGAAACGTAACTGTTCATCAACTTGTAGTTCATCCAAAGGGACTACTTGGGTTTCATCGGATAAGCATTTCTTCAAATTGGATACGTGGAATACATTGTGTACGCCATTGAGTTCCGTTGGTAGGTCCAGTCGGTACGCCACCGGACCAATGCGCTCAGTTATCTGGTAAGGACCAACATATCGTGGGTTGAGTTTGTTTCGCTTACCAAAGCGAACCACACCTTTCCAAGGTGAGACTTTGAGTAACACTCGATCGTTCACTTGAAATTCGAGAGGTTTTCGGCACTTGTCGGCGTAACTCTTTTGGCGATCTCGTGCTGCTGCCATGCGATTTCGGAATTGTACAATCTTTTCCGAAGTTTCGAGTACCAGTTCTGGACCAGTGATTTGGCTGTCACCCACCTCTGCCCAGCAGAGTGGTGATCGACACTTCCGTCCGTACAGCGCTTCAAACGGCGCTGCTTTAATACTTGCGTGGTAGCTGTTATTATACGAAAACTCTACCAAAGGTAAGTGAGGTTCCCAACTTTTTCCGAAATCCAATACGTATGCACGCAACATATCTTCCAGGGTCTGAATAGTTCGTTCACTTTGCCCATCCGTCTGAGGATGGTATGCTGTGCTCATATCAAGACGGGTGCCTAGTGCGCTTTGCAGCGACTTCCAAAAGTGCGAAGTGAAACGAGAATCTCGATCGGAAATGATCGAGACAGGCACTCCGTGTCTAGACACCACTTCTTTCATGTAAACACGAGTTAGTCTTTCCATTTTGTCCGATTCCCTAATCGCTAAGAAGTATGCACACTTAGTCAACGGGTCAACGATCACCCAGATGGTATCGCATCCCGTCGGTGTCTTAGGTAAACCCGTAATAAAATCCATTGAGATGTGTTCCCATTTCCACATTGGGAGTTCCGGTTGTTGCAGTAGGCCAGATGGTTTCTGGTATTCTATCTTGACTCTAGCACAAGTCAAGCATTTGCTCACGTAGGTGGCAATGTCGGCTTTCATGTTCGGCCACCAGTAAAGTGCCTTTAAATCATGATACATTTATCTGAGCCAGGGTGGATAGAATATCGAGACTTGTAGGCTTCGTCCATCACTAGAGTTCTCAACTCTCCGAACCGTGGAACCCAAATCCGGTTCTCAAAATATCGGACCCCGTCCGATCTGGTTTCAAGTTGCTTGTTCATGCCCCGCATGAGTTCCGATGGAAGATTGTCATCTTTCAAAGCTTCAAGTTGCGCATCGCGAATCTGATCGGGCAAGTTGGCATGAATCGTGAGTTGCAATGCTCTCACCCGTCTGGGTTTATCTGTTTCTTTTCTGCTGAGGGCGTCGGCCACCACATTGGCCTTGCCAGGGTGGTACTCGATGGCACAATCATAATCTTTGAGCAGCTCGACCCAACGGCGCTGTCGCATGTTCAGCTCCTTTTGATCGTAGATATGTTGGAGACTCTTGTGGTCGGTGTAAATGGTAAACTTGGTACCGTACAAGTAATGCCTCCATATCTTAAGAGCGAACACCACAGCTCCAAGTTCCAAATCATGGGCCGTGTAGTTCTTCTCGTGAACCCGTAGTTGTCGAGAGGCGTAAGCTATAACCTTCTCGAGTTGCATCAGCACACAACCGAGACCTTGTATAGATGCGTCACAGTGTACCTCGAAATTTTCCGTTCCCTCGGGGAGGGCTAGAATAGGGGCGCTACAGAGTTTGGTTTTCAACAGTTGAAAAGCGGATTCTTGCACGTCACCCCAATTGTACTTAGTGCCTTTGTGAGTCAAAGCGGTGAGGGGTTGATCAATCTTTGAAAATCCCTCAATGAAACGTCGGTAGTAGCCGGCCAGTCCTAGGAATTGCCGCACCTCAGTCGGAGTCTTAGGTGCTTCCCAGTTTTTTGATGGCCTCCACCTTACCGGGATCGACATGGATACCATTCTCGTTGATCACATGTCCTAAAAAGTGAACCTCGCGAAGCCAAAACTCACATTTCGAGAGTTTAGCATACAGTTGTTCCTTCTTCAATAATTCCAGAATCACCCCTAAGTGTTCTTCATGGTCAGCTTCGTTCTTGGAATAGACGAGAATATCATCAATGAAAACAATCACAAACTTGTCGAGGTACGCCTTGCATACTCGATTCATGAGATCCATAAATACAGCTGGTGCGTTGGTTAGGCCAAAAGGCATAACCGAAAACTCGTAGTGACCATACCGTGTTCTGAAAGCCGTCTTTGAGATATCTTCTTCGCGCACTCTCAGTTGGTGGTAACCGGATCGCAGATCAATCTTCGAGTAGTAACTCGATCCTTGAAGCTGGTCAAACAGATCATCAATTCGGGGTAAGGGATAACGGTTCTTGACCGTCACCTTGTTCAACTCCCAGTAGTCGATGCACATTCGGAAATTCCCGTCTTTCTTTCGGACAAACAAGACAGGGGCTCCCCACGGCGATGAGCTAGGTCGGATAAAACCCTTATCCAACAAATCTTGCAGCTGAGTGGACAACTCCTGAAGTTCCGCCGGTGCGAGCCGATACGGGGCTCGTGCTATGGGTGCTGCACCGGGTGTCAACTCGATTTGGAATTCGACTTGACGTATAGGAGGGAGTCCAGGCAAATCCTCCGGGAAAACTTCCGGAAAATCTCGCACAACCGGTATATCTTCAATTCGTTTCTCCTTCCGCGGGTTTCTCAACAATCTGCACCAAAATTTGCTGGATGACCCTTTCGTAGATACTTCTGCTCCTTCATAAGGGTAATGACGCTGGTGGTCATGCCGCTTCTTTCACCTCCGACCGAAATGATCTCACCGGAAGGGGTAGAAATGTGAACTATCTTGTCGTGACATATAATCTCCGCTTGGTTCTCGGATTACCAGTCCATGCCGACAACGACATCGAAACTACTAAGCGTAAAAGGAATAAGGTCGATATCAAAGACATGACCTGACAGTTTTAACTTGCATCCCGCAAGTACATGAGTCGTTACTATAGTCTTACCGTCAGCTAATTCAACAGGAAACTTAGCATCTAACGGAGTTGGAGTTAAGTCTAAGAGTTGGCTAAAGGCTTTCGACACAAAACACCTATCAACTCCAGTGTCAAACAATACAGAAGCAAAACAATCGTTTACAGGGAACTTACCAGTCACCACGTGCGGATCATTGCGGCTTGACCCGACCCAATCACAAAAGCTCTTCCCTTGCCATTGCTTCCACCATTACTGCCACTTCCATTACCCCCATTGTTGTCGTTCTGTTTCAGCTTGGGACAATCTTTCCGGAAATGACCTTCCTGCCCACATTCGTAACATCCCTTCGTCGTCATAGGTGGTTTAGGAGCACCCGTTGCCGCAAGGTCTCCTCTACACTCCTTCGCCTGGTGACCCATCTTTCCGCATCTCTGACACTTGACACGGTTACACGGGCCAACATGATGATAGTTGCACCTATTGCACTTCGGATTTTTCCCAGCATATCCGCTCGAACCCTGCCCGCTACCGTTGTTATTGTTGTTGTGACTTTGATTGTTAAAGCTCCGAGTGAATTCGGGCTTACGGTAGTGTTGTTGTGGTAGGAGTGTAAGGCCCCGTTACCTGTAGCCCTACTTTCGTGTTGGATTTACTCATAAACACAGTTCTAAATATCAGAGTTAATTAAAACATTTACGCGGAATATAAAACTTTCATAAAACTTTACATAATTCATAACTTGTCTCAAAACATCCTTTGTCTTTCAACATTAAAGCATTAAATTAAAACATCATAAGTCTTCAGATGCCAGATTCTTGTTCAGTGCCATGTGTCTCCTCAAGCGAGCTGCCTCATCCTACTCACCTGCGTGCATACTAAAAGTCAGCTACGCTGAGTGAGTTCTAGTTAATCACATAATCATACAATACATTCTTACGCTTCATACTTAATCTCTTAACTTTCTTTCATATACACCTAAGTGCTTTTACTTTCATTTTTACTTTCATACTTTCTTTACATTCATAATCATACGTTCATTTTTACCTTCATGCTTTCCTTACATACATAATCATACTTTTTAAAGAGCCTTTCGCCCTATAACCTCACAGATATTATAAGGGTCTGGTCCCTAGTTTTTGAATATTAGAAGGGTTCGATTCCCTAACATCACAGATATTATAAGGGTCTGGTCCCTATCATCACTGATATTATAAGGGTCTGGTCCCTAGTTTTCGAATATTAGAAGGGTTCGATTCCCTAACATCACAGATATTATAAGGGTCTGGTCCCTATCATCACAGATATTATAAGGGTCTGGTCCCTAGTTTTCGAATATTAGAAGGGTTCGATTCCCTAACATCACAGATATTATAAGGGTCTGGTCCCTTGTTTTCGAATATTAGAAGGGTTCGATTCCCTCTTCGTTACCATACAACCATACATCATACCTCGAGTATTAGTAGGGCTCGGTACCCTTTTCGTAACCATACAACCATACATCATACCTCGAGTATTATTAGGGCTCGGTACCCTTTTCGTAACCATACATTATACATCATACCTCGAGTATTATCATTTCTTTCTTCTATTATCTCTATCATGTTCATACACATAAACATACATAACATACTTACCTTATACATAGCGTTACAACCTGACAGTACGTGCAATATCCGAAGATCGTTCACGTACTATCAAGCAATCATTCATAAGGCGCCTTTGCGACAGGTTGGGCTCCTGGTATTAAATCTATCTGAAATTCTATCTCTCGCTCCGGTGGCAACCCCGGAAGATCCTCAGGGAATACTTCTGGGTAGTCGCGCACAATAGGAATATCTTTCATCTCTTTCGTCTCGGCCGTAGCGTTGACGACATACGCCAGGTAGGCACAACACCCTCGCCTTAGCAAACCCTCGGCTTTCATCATCGAAATGACATTAAGCCCAGAACTTTCTTTATCACCATAAACCGTCACCGCACTATCATCCAATGACTTTAACCTTATCATCCTACTTTTACATACTATCTGATCCTCAAACTCAGACAACCAATCCATACCCAAAACCACATCGAACCCTCCCAAGGTCATAACATACAAGGTAACCGGGAACTCATGTCCCTCCAGTTCTATCCTACAGTCCTTAACCATTTTCATTATTTTAACCGAAGTGTCACTAGCGGTTTCTACTATAAGAGTCTCAGACACTCGGCAACATTTCATTTTAGCTAGTTTACTAAATGTTGTAGCTACAAAACTTCTATTCGCACCAGAATCAAATAATACGGCAGTAGAAATGCCGTTTACTAATAACGTACCGGTCACAACATCAGGAATCTGTCTAGCTTGCTCTTGGGTCAACATGTAGGCCCTAGTCCTCGGCCTTGCTTGTTCAGCACCTTTCATCCCACTACCTCCAGCCTCACCTTCAGTGCACTCCCTTGCCATATGGCCTGGCTTGCCACATTTGTAACATGCTGGCTTTGCTCCGCACTCATTAGCATAGTGCCCTACCTTTCCGCACTTATAACAGACATTCAACCCCATTCTGCATTCGCCACCATGAGCCTTTCCACATTTGAGACAAACACCAGAACTTTTACCCCACTTGCACTCACCCCCATGCATCTTTCCGCAGGTCTTACACGATCTCTTCTCCCACACTCTCTGCTTCTTATCCTTGGGGTTCCACGACTGAATACCGGGTCGTTTAGCAGAAGCGACCCATTTCTTCTCTTTCTTCTCATCTCCCACCACTACATCATCCGCAGCCAGGTCTGCATAGACCATTTCTGCGAGTTCAACAGCAGAATCGAAAGTAGCATATTTACTTGTCCTGACTAACATGCGGATTCTCTGTGGTAATCCCCTCACATACCACTTGATTCTCTTAGCCTCAGTGCTGACCATATCGGGTACCAACCTAGACATTCGGTTGAATTCTGTAGTGTACTCACGATGTGTCATCGTCCCAGCTTTCAAGTTTAGGAACTTCATCTCCGCCCTTTCAACCTCGGCGTCAGCACAGAACTTCTTCATTACTAACTCCTTCAGATCGTCCCACCTCATCTCCTTGATCTCTTCTCTGGTCTTCCTCTGCTCCACACTCTCCCACCAATACATAGCCTCATCTTCAAATGATTGAGTAGCATATCCTACCGCTTGATCGGGACGGCACTCGCTAATGCGGATAACCTTATCCATGGCGGTTATCCACTGAAGAGTAGCAATTGCGTCTCCTAGACCAGTCAGCTTAGGCGGGTCACAACCTCTGAAGGACTTATAGTTGCAACCACCTCGGCCACTCTTCCTATCATCATCTTTCACAGACCTTACCTCACTTGAGTCACCTATTTTCCTCTCGTCATCCTTCCTACCATTACCACCTGCCCCTTCAACAGTTCTTTCACGACTTCCAGCAGACCTTCCCGGGGTAATATTTTTCACAGCAGTGGCTACAGCTTGAACAATAGCTGCTTGAATTGCGGGATCCAGTTGAACTCCTTCATTGTTCTCCGGGTTTCTTCCCGCTGCGCTTCCTTCAGCTTCGGTGTTGGAAGCTGTCTCAACCGAAGGTTGCTGGACACGAAGAGGCCTGCCGCGTCGTCCAGTGCGACCTCCAGCTCCAACAATGTCTCCAGCTCCAGCCATCGTATTCTAAAAGGGAAAACACAAACATCATCATTCAAGGACTATTTAGTACAAGGATAGCAAGGCTAACAGGTAATAACAGTGGCCAGCTGTGACTAGCTGATCACATTGCTTTCCGTGTCCTATACACTTCCCTTTATGAGTCTATTTGTGCTGGTTCTACTTAAGCAATTAGTCAAATCAACAATCAATTATTCCTATCCCTTTTGTTCACATATATTTTATTTCTCATTAGCATATATCATTTAATCATACAATTTACCTTTACTGATCTTGCTTGAGCGACACATGGCATTCTTGGACTGGCATCTTCTTTCCTTTCTTACTTATATCCCATACTCTGTTCGAGTCTAAGCATGTAGGATGCTTAAATCTCTCGAACTTTGCTCTGATACCAACTTGTAAGGCCCCGTTACCGGTAGCCCTACTTTCGTGTTGGATTTACTCATAAACACAGTTCTAAATATCAGAGTTAATTAAAACATTTACGTGGAATATAAAACTTTCATAAAACTTTACATAATTCATAACTTGTCTCAAAACATCCTTTGTCTTTCAACATTAAAGCATTAAATTAAAACATCATAAGTCTTCAGATGCCAGATTCTTGTTCAGTGCCATGTGTCTCCTCAAGCGAGCTGCCTCATCCTACTCACCTGCGTGCATACTAAAAGTCAGCTACGCTGAGTGAGTTCTAGTTAATCACATAATCATACAATACATTCTTACGCTTCATACTTAATCTCTTAACTTTCTTTCATATACACCTAAGTGCTTTTACTTTCATTTTTACTTTCATACTTTCTTTACATTCATAATCATACGTTCATTTTTACCTTCATGCTTTCCTTACATACATAATCATACTTTTTAAAGAGCCTTTCGCCCTATAACCTCATAGATATTATAAGGGTCTGGTCCCTAGTTTTCGAATATTAGAAGGGTTCGATTCCCTAACATCACAGATATTATAAGGGTCTGGTCCCTATCATCACTGATATTATAAGGGTCTGGTCCCTAGTTTTCGAATATTAGAAGGGTTCGATTCCCTAACATCACAGATATTATAAGGGTCTGGTCCCTATCATCACAGATATTATAAGGGTCTGGTCCCTAGTTTTCGAATATTAGAAGGGTTCGATTCCCTAACATCACAGATATTATAAGGGTCTGGTCCCTTGTTTTCGAATATTAGAAGGGTTCGATTCCCTCTTCGTTACCATACAACCATACATCATACCTCGAGTATTAGTAGGGCTCGGTACCCTTTTCGTAACCATACAACCATACATCATACCTCGAGTATTATTAGGGCTCGGTACCCTTTTCGTAACCATACATTATACATCATACCTCGAGTATTATCATTTCTTTCTTCTATTATCTCTATCATGTTCATACACATAAACATACATAACATACTTACCTTATACATAGCGTTACAACCTGACAGTACGTGCAATATCCGAAGATCGTTCACGTACTATCAAGCAATCATTCATACATTTCACATTATCCACATAAGGCATACACTTATCTCTTAGGATAAGTGTATTAACAAACATATTGAGTATGCACACAGCCCCGAAAACGTAACACATAAATGGGGCTAGAAACTCACCTGAACACGGTTACGTTCTCCGTTGATCGTAATCCCTTTCTTCAGTTGTGCACGGATGACTGTATAACAAGTATACATATCAATTTAACTATCACTACTTATAACATCTTTCTAGTCTTAATTACTACCCACAACGAACGGGGGTCCGGGGGCAGCGCCCCTGGCAACGGGGTCTAGGGGCGGCAGCCCCTAGCAGGGTCCAAGGGGCAGAGCCCCTGGCTGGGGTCGAGCTGGAAAAATTTTATTTCCATTAACTGTCTTAACACATTTTTCATTAGATTTTTAATTTATTTTCTAATCGAACTTGGCTTTAGGCGAAGTTAACCTTAGGCGAACTTAGCTTTAGGCGAAGTTACCAGCTAGGCGAACTTAGCTTTACAGCGAAGTTGCCATCAGGCGAACTTGGCTTCAGGCGAAGTTGTCATCAGACGAACTTGGCCTCAGGCGAAGTTGTCATCAGGCGAACTTGGCCTCAGGCGAAGTTACCAGTTAGGCGAACTTAACTTCACAGCGAAGTTGCCATCAGGCGAACTTGGCTTCAGGCGAAGTTGTCATCAGGCGAACTTGGCCTCAGGCGAAGTTACCAGTTAGGCGAACTTAACTTTACAGCGAAGTTGCCATCAGGCGAACTTAGCTTGCAGGCGAAGTTCATCAGGCGAACTTAGCTTGCAGGCGAAGTTCGTCACTTTGAAGGCGAAGTTGCCCAGATGTAGGCGAAGTTGCCCAGGCAGCCGCTGTTTTAGTTTCTGATCGGCATTTCGAGCAATTTTAACACCCTTGCTATGGTTCAATATCACCCACTACGCTACCCGACCATTTTTGGTCGTTTATACACTAAAAAGCTTGGATCTTTAAACTTCAAAGATCAAGAATCATACCTTTTTGGGCTTGTTCGGATCTCGTTTACTTGCTTAATCACAACCAACCGCTCTCTCTTTCTCGGACCTCGCTCTCCCTCTCCTCGGCTGCCGCCGGCGGTTGTAGGTGGTGTGTATGCTATGGAGTGTTTTTAGGAAAGTGATGGAAATGAAGGTATTTTGGGGTTTTGGGGTATTTATATCCTTGAAATCCCATTCTCATTTAACCCATCTCAACTAATCCAAGTCCAAGACCCGCTCCTTACCCAATATTAATTAATTACGCGAAATCGCCAAACATAATTTCCTTTTTTCATCATTAAAATTTTAGGATGTTACAAGGAGGTTCGAGGACGAGGATCTGGTGTTGTCAAACTTTCTCTTTCCGCTGCTCGGGTTGCTGTTGCTGTAGTTGTCATTGCTTAGGTTGTCACGGGCCTTAGTGGTTGAACCCCTAGGTGGTAACGCACCTTGGGTCACAGCCTGATCCGTCAGTTTGTGAGCTAAACGGATCGCTTGTTGAATCGTGGCTGGTCTGGAAGACGTCACCATGCCCTGAATCTGCGGTGCTAGCCCATCGATATACATTTCAATCCTCTTACTCGGCGGATCTACTATCCGCGGACACATCACCGCTAACTCGTGAGAACGGGTATTGTAGGCTTCGATTTCTAAGCCCACCATCTTCAGTGACCAAAATTCTGACTCTAATCTTCGAAATCTCCTCTCTCGGACAGTACTCCTCTCGCATCATGTTTGACTCCTCCCAGTTCATAGCATTAGCCAGTTCCAATCCATGGATCTGCACATTTGAATTCCACCAAGTGAGGGCAGAATCCTCAAGTGTTCCAGGAGCGAATTTGACCCTACTGGCAGGGGGACAATTGCACATCTCAAATGCCGACTCAGCCTTCTCAGCCCAACGCAGGAAGCCTATAGCTCCCTCAGTGCCCTTAAACGTACTGGGCTTGCAGTCAAGGTAGTTCTAGAAGGTACACGTTCCACTTGGACCTCCAGCTTGATTCTGAACGTGTGCGGCTAAAGCGGCCGCTGTATGATCGTTCAGCAGAGTTTGGAGTTCAGCTGCAGTCAAGTTGATGTTACCACGTCCTTGTCCAGCGTTTCTTCCAGCCATCTAGGTATTATCATCCCGAGATGTCGTCGCCTGAGGACACGTCCGAGTGTGCCTCTGGCTTAGCCGGTCCTTCCTCCGGTTCCTCATCGGGATCCTCCTCAGGCTCCTCTTCGGGATCTCCTTCGGGTTCGGCCTCAGGCTCTGCCTCAGGTTCGGCTGCATTCTGAGCAAGTTGCATTCGTAAGATATCGCAACGCTCTAGAGCTATCTCGGTTGTGGTCCTTGCTTCTTGGAGTTGCTCTTGCAAGTCTATCATCTCAGCTTGCATCTTCATCGTAATTTCATCTGTTGATCACTAGCCTCTTGCATTTCCTTCATTGCCGCTGCCATGCGGGCAATCTCCTCCTTAGTCTCGGTTCCGTCTTTTAACAGTCCGGAAACGTTCGCTCTCGTATAGCGCATGTAACCCACATCACGCTCCAAACATGAAACAACAGCTGCGAGAACTCGCTCTACAAGTTCGGTTATGGGTGGTAGGGTGTTGGGATAAGCAGGGTGGTTCGGGTGAGGTAACGGGGGAACTTGCTCGCGATAGACCATACGTCTGATCATGTTAGGGTACCAATCCCAGCTAACGTCGTTTTCGTATATGCCTCCGGATTAGTGGTACCTCTTCGGTGCGGGAGCTTCGAGTTCCGGGACTACTCGGGGTGGCGATGCGGTAGGTAACTGCGGTTCCTTCCCGTGAGCATGAGTCATCGGATCAGATGATGATGAGGGTGGCGGCGTCGACATTCCTACAGGTAAGCCGTGTATGCGCGCGCGTATGAGTGAAAGAGGTAAAGAGATAAGATTACAAGACTACACAAACCTATGCGGTGCGTATCATTATAACTAATGGGTCGTCGCGGTTATAGTCTAGTATGCATGCAGCTTCTAGTTCGCTATAACCAATGGCTCTGATACCAATCTGTCACACCCTCAAAATCCACTAACGGAGTTTTACCGTCAGAGGGTGTGAACTAACAGGATCAGAATCATCAGTTATAATCAAACCATAAAATAAAGTTTCAAACCATGAAAACGTTTACGAGTAACTAAATGCGGAAGCGTAAAAACCTTTAATCAAAAGTTGCGTCACGCAGGACGACTTAAAACCAATGATAACCGTTAAAAATAAGTTTGCATAACAAAAGTGTTTTCAAGCAATGCATGTTCCTAAACCGCGCGCCCCGCCTCGGCTACCTGAGAATAACAAACTAAAAGTGTCAACACAAGGTTGGTGAGTTCACAAGTTATATAAAAATAAATCGTTTAGCGTTTGCGTTCAGCGTTTTGCGTTACAGCGTTTTGCGTTACAGCGTTTTGCGTTATCAGATAGTGTTATGTCAATTATATATCGATAGGTAGCTAGTCTATACAACAAGTATTACTAAGTGTTCGACACCGAAGCTGACTCGTTTATTAAGTGCCTTTTCACCAGGTCCTCCAGACCATGGTATGTGTTAGCCAAAATTACACCCGCTCGACCTCCAGTCGAGTTTAGCGTTGGGTGGGGTTTGTCAAACCCAGTAGTACTACTCAACAGTGACTCGCTATTCAAAATATTAACCGGTTCGATGTGTAGGACTTCAAATGTTTCGTTTGCCACTTAGCCTTTACAAGTGATATATAATTTATAACAAAATCTTAAATGCGTTGTGGAGTATGTTATCTCCCCCAAGTGAAAAGCGTTTGAAAACAGTTTAAAGAGGGGAAAGTGAAACTCACTGTTTGCGAAGAATTTCCCAAATTAAATCACCAAGATGCACGTCACCGAAAACCTCTCTCTAGCGTTCTAAAACAATAAAGAGAATTTTCTAAGTGTCGGAATATTATCGAGTCTCTAGACCCGGCACATAATACCTATGCACATAACATGTTTCGTGTTTCGTTTGTAAATCGTGTGTGACTTTAACAAGTGTTTTTGTGACACATTACATGTGTAAGCAATCATATACGTGTCATGTATTCATAATGTACATTACTAGCAATTATTCCCCGTAAGGGCATTTTGGTCAAATCATGACAATTAATTAGCCGTTATTCCCCATAAGGGCAATTTGGTCAAATTATGACAATCAATTAGCAGTTATTCCCCGCAAGGGCGTTTTAGTCAAAACACGACAATTATCTTGCAATCATTCCCCTCAAGGGCAATTTGGTCAAAACACGATAATAAATTAGCAAGTATCATATTTCATGCATTTTCACCGAGATAGAAATTCTACTTAAAATATTGTACTATTCCACCGATCATAGCATCTCAATTAATTTACCAAAAATCATTACAGAAGCATATATGTCTTAGGTTTCCAGAACATATTTTATTATATTTTTATTCCACATAGTTTTCTCACAATCATCAAATCATTACAGCAAACTCATAACAGTCAAATTCATGCGCAACAGAATGTTATTTGCAATTACCGTTAAACGAAAAATCCAATAAATGCAAGACCACTTGGGTTAGGTTCCTAACTCAATAAGTCAACTTTCAGAAGTGGAACCAACCCAATTGGTGTCGTAGTTCATGAGATATAACATTTACAACACAACCTAACAGCAGGTCTAACAGCTCAGCTTTGCACAACGTTTTGTAAAATCATAAAGGTTAACTTCTACTTGTCCAAAAATTACAAGTTTATATTCTTTAGAAACTAGACTCAATCTAGTTTACTTTAGTACCAATAATCTCAATCAATATTCACATTTACACTTCGTTACAGTCACTTAAACATCAAATATACATTCTGTCCAGGAACTGTTTGCATCCAAACTCAATATATTAACAACCTATGAACTATCATGCATTCATATAACACTCTAGACTCCACAAACACCATCCATGCACATCAATTACCCATTACATACATGATTAGGGTTTTTGTTTGAACTCAAATCATAGACACAACAATCAACATGTAACAACATTCAAACTAGTTATCAAATCATCAATTAATCAACAACAATCATATTAACTACATATACATATAGAATCGGCAGCTAGGGTTTACAATTAACCCAACAAACATCAAAATCAAGTAATAAGAATGTATAGGATAATCAATTATACCTTCCTAGCACCTAATTCTTCAATCAAAGCTTGAAATTGATGGTGTATTTGTGTGTGTATGTTGACGGCAGCCAAGGGAGCAAAGGGAATGGGGGCTGATCGGTTTTGAGTGGGGAAAGAAAAGAATAGTTAGGGTTTAGTTAATGATGTATTTATAAACATAACATGTTACATTCAAGTCCCTCCACTTCTAAGTATTACTTTTCTAGCCTAACTAACTTGTTTACATCTTGAGTTAACGTTTATAATCATGTTATCACATAACACATAAGTCTAACACATAATTATCACATAATTACTTTTTTGACGTTTTTCGTTTATTCATCAATCGTTTGCGTCACCTCGTTTGCGTTTCGGTGCAACTCCCGAAAGACTACACATGTAGTAAGTGTTAAGCGTCATTTAAACCCTAGTTTAAATGTAATGAGGTGTGCGTTATAGATTCAATGATCTTAAGTTTGAATTGACGGAGTTGAGTTAACGGAGTTAACCTGAAATTGACGATTGTCACAATCTCCCACGATGGGTTAGAATCGTTCTTGGCGCAGATTAGTGTTTCCTACAAAACATAACACCGTGAGCTCGTTACGAGGAATGAGGGGGGGGGGATTCTCTCGTAACCTCCCTCCAGCGTGAGAATTAGTAATCGTCATACATTGGAAATATATTGAGAGAGAGTTAGAATATTGGATCGTATATCTTTTTGTAACGTTTGCCAAAAAATTTCATTAATAAAGTATGTTTAGTAATAAAATTTCGTCAATGAACAAAATCTTCTTTATTAGTGATCTATACGTGTCAAAGTCAACAAAAAGTGCAAAAATCGCCACTTAACGAATCTGACATGGAACGACCCCGGGTAACAAGTCAGAAAGTGAATAATTCATTAAAAGGGTTAAATGATCTCGAAAAATTAAAATACATATTAAAGTAGTCGAGATAATATATAAACATAATTTAGGATGACTCGAATCGCGAAAACTGGAAAATAAATAGGCACGAGCCAGTACAGGACCCGGAAAGGACCCAACCCCAACTATTTTCAAGAAAATAGTTTTTATACTCCATATTGTCAGGAATTTGATTTCGTTCAAATTTTGACAAAAATTATTAAAAATGAGATCCGTTTGAATATCTAAATCACATAATACGCTAGACGGTTAATCGAAAACAACCAGTTTATTACCCACCCCTTTCATATATCCCCCCTTCTCCTAGCCGTCCCCCACCCTCCCCATGACACCTCACCTCACCAACTCATCCTCCTAATTATTATCCTTCTAGATAAATGATGTGTTGTAATCAAACTAAATAACCCACTTGCCCTCTAAAACTCCCACTCATCAAACCTATACTCTCCATACCTCTCTCTTAAAATCCATCGGCTGAACACCCCACACCCCGCACCTTGAATTCAAAATCAAACAATAAACACACACACACAATCAAGAAATCTTGGAAGAATTAAATCAAGAATAAGAAGATTAAGATATCAAGGAGGGTATAGGAAGAACACCAATCTCACACCATAACATCATCAATCTCATCTTCTAAAAATCTCCAAGAACAAGTAAGTTTGATCTAAGATTGATTATTAGGGTTGAAAGTATTAGATTAGTTGTTCTTGATTGAAGCTTGAAAGTTTGATTTTAGGTGTTAATGATAAAAACTTGAATAAACTTGATGTTAGTTTGTTAATATAAACTTGAATTATTGAAAAATTGTTGTTAGGGTTGAATAAAACAAGAACTTGTTCATAAGTGAAAAATTGGGGATTTTTGGATATAGGATTAATTAAGGGATTTTGGATGGATTGGTGAATCAATAAATGTTATGGAATAATAAAATTGAGAATGAAATAGGATATATGCTAGTAAACTCACTAAAACCTTTTATTAGTTCTTAAAGATTGTTAAAGTTGCTAAATAGGGAAACTTTGTTGAATGATATATTAAAAGAACAAAAATTGGGATAGAACACATAGGATGCATGAAACCATATAAAACTAGTTGAATGAATTAAACCAAGAATTACATTTAATCAAAGTGGAAGAATTAGATTAAATAGAATTATCAAATATTAAAGGTTACTAAAATGGGAAACTTTGTTAGAACAACACTTAGAAAATTTATAAAAATTCAAGATCCTTTGATTGAAAGATTGATTAAAAGATTGATAAAGACGGGAATAATATAAAAGTGATTAGTATAAAGGATTGATTAGTATAAATATATGCTGACCACCCTTCAAGATCATTAAGAGAGTTGGCACAGTAGCATATCAGATCTAACTACCGTTAGAACTTAGCGGAATCCACGATGTGTTCCATGTTTCAAACCTGAAGAAATGTTTATCCGATGAATCATTAATTGTCCCCGTTGAAGATATCCGGGTAGATGATAAGCTCCGATTCATTGAGGAACCTGTGGAGGTGATGGATTGGAAAATACAAAAGCTAAGAAGAAACCGAATCAAGTTAGTCAAATTCCGTTGGAATTCTAAGCTCGGCCCTGAATTCACCTGGGAACGTCAAGACCAGATGAAGAGGAATACCCCCATCTATTTCCTATAGAATCAGAACCTAGTACCACTTCCTAAATTTCGGGACGAAATTTCTTAAATAAAGGAAGAATGTAACTTTTGCCAAAAATTTTCATTAATAAAGTATGTTTAGTAATAAAATTTCGTCATTAAAAAAGGGGCATTTACATATATCCCCTTCCTAAGTTCTCTTATTACATATTTATCCAATCCTTAAAATTCAATTACATATATCCCCTCTTTAAACCAAACATATTACATATTTACCCATATCATTAAAAATTATATTGTTATTGACTAATTTACCCTTAATTTATTTAACAAAATACAAATTAGCTTAAAAAACCAAAAGAATTAACTCCCAAAGTCCAAAGTCTTCGTCTCTAAAATTCACCATCGAGAATTCACTGCATTAACCATCACCGGCGTTCAACATCGCCATCGTACACGCTCTCCATCATCTCCGTAAATCGTTGGCAACGGTTCCGATGAGTCTAGATATGATTTTCTCACACTCTCTTCGGACTTGCAGGTTCCGGCAAGTGGGTTGCAGTGGCGGTGCTGGTTAAGGTGGCCAACGGTTAGTTGAAACGTAGATGAAGGAGATCGTAGGTCGTTGACGGTGGTTCTATGGTGAGAGAGGTGGTTCCAAACTTCCAATTTCCATGGTGGCATATGCTTGTTCCATATAAGATTTGCTAGAGAAGATGATGTAGATCCGATGGTGGGCGCTTATTATGTTATGTATTTGAATTTTGATTTATAATTTGGCATTGAATAAGGGTAAGTTGGTAAATTGATATGTAAAGGGGAAATATGTAATTAATTTTTTGAGTTGGGGATATATGTAATTTAGTAGGTTTAGTAAGGGGATATATGTAAAAATACCTTAAAAAAATCTTCTTTATTAGTGATATATATGTGTCAAAGTCAACAAAAATGCAAAAATCGCCATGTAATGAATCTGACATGGAACGACCCCGGGTAACAAGTCAGAAAGTGAATAATTCATTAAAAGGGTTAAATGATCTCGAAAATTAAAATACATATTAAAGTAGTAGAGATAATATATAAACATAATTTAGGAAGACTCGAATCGCGAAAACTGGAAAATAAATAAGCACGAGCCAGTACAGGACCCGGAAAAGAACCAACCCCAACTAGTTTCAAGAAAATAGTTTTTATAGTCCATACTGTCAGGAATTTGATTTCGTTCAACGTATGACACAAATTATTAAAAACGAGATCCGTTTGAATATCTAAATCACACAATACGTTAAACGGTTAATCGAAAACAACCAGTTTATAACCCAACCCTTTCATATATCCACTCCCTCCCCCTTCTCCTAGCCGTCCCCCACCCTCCCCATGACACCTCACCTCACTAACTCATCCTCCTAATTATTATCCTTCTAGATAAATGATATGTTGTAATCAAACTAAATAATCCACTTGCCCTCTAAAACTCCCACTCATCAAACCTATACTCTCCATCCCTCTCTCTTAAAAACCATCGGCTGAACACCCCACACCCCACACATTCAATTCAAGATCAAACAATAAACACACACACAATCAAGAAATCATGGAAGATTAAATCAAGAATAAGAAGATTAAGAAATCAAGGAGGGTATAGGAAGAACACCAATCTCACACCATAACATCATCAATCTCATCTTCCAAAAACCTCCAAGAACAAGTAAGTTTGATCTAAGATTGATTATTAGGGTTGAAAGTATTAGATTAGTTATTCTTGATTGAAGCTTGAAAGTTTGATTTTAGGTGTTAATGATAAAAACTTGAATAAACTTGATGTTAGGGTTTGATGTTAGAATGGATTTAGGATAGTTATTGATCATTAGTTTGTTAATATAAACTTGAATTATTGAAAAATTGTTGTTTGGGATGAACAAAACGAGAACTTGTTCATAAGTGAAAAATTGGGGATTTTTGTATATGGGATTAATTAAGGGATTTTGGATAGATTGGTGAATCAATAAGTGTTATGGAATAATAAAATTGAGAATTAAATAGGATATATGCTAGTAAACTCACTAAAACCTTTTATTAGTTTTTGAAGATTGTTAAAGTTGCTAAATAGGGAAACTTTGTTGAATGATATATTAAAAGAACAAAAATTGGGATTGAACACATAGGATGCATGAAACCATATAAAACTAGTTGAATGAATTAAACCTAGAATTACATTTAATCAAAGTGGAAGAATTAGATTAAATAGAATTATCAAATATTAAAGGTTACAAAAATTGGAAACTTTGTTAGAACAACACTTAGAAAATTTATAAAAATCCAAGATCCGTTGATTGAAAGATTGATTAAAAGATTGATTAAGATGGGAATAATATAAAAGTGATTAGTATAAAGGAATATGTAACATCCCAAAATTTCTGAAATAATACTTAATATATTAGTTGCGTCGGGTGAAGTATTTGAGTTAGTGGATTAATAATAATAAATATAAAAGGATAAGTAGGCTAATTAAAGGGAATTAATTATGGACCAAAAAAAGGAAATATTGGCTTTGAGCCCATGGGCTAAAGGAGTATAAATACCCCTTAAACCCTAATCCTTTCCATTTCCATCCATATTTCCCATCTTATTCTCTCCACACCTTAAAACACACACACATATTGCTATTTACGGCCTCAAGAGAGAAGAAGGGATCCGAGACCGAAATCAAGCCAAATATAGATAGCTCTTCATATACAAGATAGATACAAGATCATAGTTCATAAACAAGCTAACCCAAAGCCTAAGAACACTTAAAGGTACGTGCTTTAACCTTAAAGGTTACGTTTTTATGAACGGTTTGCCATGAAACTTAACCCTAGGGTAGATCGGGTCTAGATGTTTCATAAAAATGCAAACTTGGTGTTAAATATGAACCTAATCAACTTGTTACCTAAAGATCTAGCTAAAACGGGTAAAGGTTCAAGCTTTATGCTAGACACGGGTTGGATCTTGATAATGGGATGATATTGGACGATTAAACGGTTAAGGAAAGTAGGAATGATGGTTAAAATGGTGATATGGGCTGGGAAACAACTACCTGAGCTAGGATAGAAATGATAAAATAGAAAAATGAGCTGAAAGCATCAGGTGTGGGGTTCTCGGTGACCTGAGTTCCCAGTCACGAGTTCCCTAAGAGTTATCGGTCAGGATTTGAGGGGTTTTCGGTCAGGTTCTCGGCCAACCCGAGTTTTCGGTTGCAATGGGTTTCGGCCAAGATGGGTTCTCGGTCAAACCCGAGTTCTCAGTCAAACCAAGGTTCTCGGCCAGGAATAGGGTTCTCTGCTGGGAATTCTCGGCCACCCAGTTTTGCTTGGGCCTGAGCCCAGTTGAACCCAGATACCATAATGGACAGTTGGACCTGAATCAGCTAACCCCATATCCAATTTAGACAAACTAGCCCATTATCTTAGGCTTATCAAATAAGCCCAACTTGGAAATAATTTAAAATGTTAATGGAAAATGTGTTGAGACAGCTAATGTGTAAGGCCCCGAACCCGGTGACCCTACTTTAGCGTCGGATTTACTCATAAACACAGTTCTTAAAATCAGAGTTTATTAAAACTTTTCGCGGAATATAAAACATCAATCATTTGTTACAAAACATTAAATCTTTTCTTTGATACCATAACACAAAACTTTATATTTAAAACATCTTTACTTCTTTCTTCAGATGCCAGCCGTTCAATCCATGCCGTGTGTCATCCTCATGCTAACTCTATAATCAGCTCACCTGCGTGCATACTAAAAGTCAGCTACGCTGAGTGAGTTCTAGTTAATCGAACGCCATACAATACATACACATACACTCATATCCGTAGATACATATCCATACTTCACTAGTTACCCTTCTGTTCTACATACATACTTGCTACCATACATACATACATATCTACAATCACTAACCTCAGTCTACCGAGAGTACGTTCATAGTTCACCGTCTATACCTGTACTCAAGGTCGTGAACACGTACAAGGTTCGCAGTCCTTACCTATGTTCACCATTTATGGTACGTACAAGGATCGCGGTCCTTCCCAATACCATAGTACATCCACAACACGTACAAGGTTCGCAGTCCTTCCCTATGTTGCAACCTAATTCATAGCACGTACGAGGTTCGCAGTCCTCCCCTATGCTACAAAATCAGCACGTATAAGGTTCACAGTCCTTTCCTATGCTGAAATACATCCACAACACGTACAAGGTTCGCAGTCCTTCCCTATGTTGCAACCTAATTCATAGCACGTACGAGGTTCGCAGTCCTCCCCTATGCTACAAAATCAGCACGTATAAGGTTCACAGTCCTTTCCTATGCTGAAATACATCCACAACACGTACAAGGTTCGCAGTCCTTCCCTATGTTGCAACCTAATTCATAGCACGTACGAGGTTCGCAGTCCTCCCCTATGCTACAAATACAGCACGTATAAGGTTCACAGTCCTTTCCTATGCTGACGCCTATCTACATTACGTATAAGGTTCGCAGTCCTTATCTACGTTTACATATATCATCTACTTCACGTATAAGGCTCGCAGTCCTTAACTACGCCATCACCAGCCGAGTCTATGTCCGACAGAAGCTAGAGGGATTTGCCATCCTAACTTACTATGTCGAACGTAGAACTCACATGCCATTCGTGTACCTATATACACATACTTACATTATAACATAAGAACACTCTAGGCATTCTTTACCTCATTCATTTAACAACCATACCCCTTGTCGTTACGTGCAATATCCGAAGATCGTTCACGCCCCGACAAGTATTCATTTGAAATATTCATACATCTTCGATATATAATATTCGTACCTTTATTTTTAAACTGACAGTACGCGCAATATCCGAAGATCGTTCGCGTACCGACAAACAATCATTCATATCTATCACACATATCACATATGACATACACTTATCACTTAGGATAAATGTAGTAACAACACATCGAGTATGCACACAGCCCCGAAAACATAACAAGGAATGCGGCTAGAAACTCACCTGAACTCTGCTTCTTTCTTCTGATAGCTGTAAATCCCTTCTTTAACTGAGCTCGGCTGACTGTACAAGTTACACGTATCAATACTCGCCTGATCTAATCTGGTGGCCTAGTATTAGCTTACTTTTACTTATCGCTTTTAATTTATTTCCTAATCAAACTCGGCTTTAGGCGAAGTTAAACTTTAGGCGAACTTAGCTTTAGGCGAAGTTACCAGCTAGGCGAACTTAGATTTACAGCGAAGTTGCCATCAGGCGAACTTAGCTTGCAGGCGAAGTTAAACCTTAGGCGAACTTAGCTTTAGGCAAAGTTACCAGCTAGGCGAACTTAGCTTTACAGCGAAGTTGCCAGCAGGCGAACTTGGCTTCAGGCGAAGTTGTCATCAGGCGAACTTGGCCTCAGGCGAAGTTACCAGTTAGGCGAACTTAACTTTACAGCGAAGTTGCCATCAGGGGAACTTAGCGTGCAGGCGAAGTTCATCAGGCGAACTTAGCTTGCAGGCGAAGTTCATCGCTTTGAAGGCGAAGTTGCCCAGATCAGCCGCTGTTCGGTTTCTGTCCAGCATTTTTGGGCGATTTTAACACCCTTGCTATGGTTCGACATCACCCACTACGTTCCCGACCATTTTCGGTCGTATCTACAATATAAAACTTAGATCTTTAAACTTCAAAGATCAAGAATCATACCTTTTTGAGCTTGTTTGGATCTCGTTTAAATTGTTAACACAACTAATCGCTCTCTCTCTCTCTCGGATCTGCCCGTTCCTCTCCTCGGATCTGCCCAGTTCCGGCCGCCGGCGAAGTTGTGGTGTAGTGTGTTTTTGGAGTGTGTTTGGAATAGGTGGAAATGGAAGATATTTTTGGGTTTAGGGGATATTTATATCCCTGAAATCCCATGGATCTAAGGCCCATTCTCGTTTAACCCATCTCAATTAATCCAAGTCCATGGTCCGCTCCTTACCCGATATTAATTAATCACGCGAAATCACTAAACATAACTTCCTTTATTCAACATTAAAATTTTAGGATGTTACAAGTCTCCCCTCCTTAAAGAGGTTTCGTCCCCGAAACCAAACTTATTTCCTGTAAAAGGAAAACTTCTTATATTTACACACTTTATTGAATCGCCTTCGCTTTCTGAGTTATCCTTCTTACTCCCGACTTTGCAGCCATCGAATGGTGGTCATGTGTTTTAGCTATTTAAGGTAGCTTGTCCATGAGACCCTCGAAGTACCAAGACTCATCTCATCCTTCCAAGGGCTCCGATTAGTACTTTTAACACTATTGTCTAAAACAACATTTCATCATAACATAATAATCATTCATAACCTACTCAATATATTACACGTCACTGATAACCATAAGTTTTAAACCTTAACACACAACAAGTCCTTAAGCAAAAGTAACTTAATAAAACCATTGCATGAACAATTATTCCTTCATCAAGCGTTCCTCTCTGTAGTTTCCCCAAGTCTTTATCTTTCCGCACCTCCCGCCCCTGATTCCTTGCAATCCCTAGCCATGTGGTCAGCTTTTCCGCATTTGTAGCACTTTGGACGATCAGGGCAGTCTCGAGAGTAATGCCCACCCTTTCCGCATCGATAGCACCTGTCTGTCCCAATCCTGCATTCCCCCGGGTGCACTCGCCCACACGTCTTACACGCATCCTTGTTCCCAACCTTGGCCTTCCTCTCATCAGTTGTTGTCACCACCTCGCCAGACCGCTTAGCAGAGGTAGCCCATTTCTTCTCCTTCTTTTCCCCCACCACCACATCGTTCTCAGTCAGGTCAGCATAAACCACTTCTGCAAGTTCAACAGCAGAGTTAAAAGTAGCAGGTTTATTTGCCCTGACAAACATGCGGACTTTGTGTGGCAATCCCCTCACATAACATCTGATTCTTTTGACCTCAGTGTCAACCATATCAGGCACCAACCTAGATAGTCGGTTGAATTCAGTAGTATACTCACGATGCTTCATCATACCGGCCTTTAAATTCAGAAACTTCATCTCCGTCCTTTCAACCTCGGCATCTGCGCAGAACTTCTTCATCACCAACTCCTTCAGATCGTCCCATCTCAACGCCTTGATCTCATCCCTAGTCTTTCTCTGCTCCACACCTTCCCACCAATACATAGCTTCTTCCTCAAATGACTGAGTAGCATAACCCACAGCTTGGTCGGGACGGCATTCGCTAATGCGGATAACCTTGTCCATAGCGGTTATCCATTGGAGAGTAGCGATTGCGTCTCCCAACCCAGTCAGCTTTGGCGGGTCGCATCCCTTGAAGGACTTATAGTTGCACCCACCTTGGCCTCTTATCCTGTCATCGACCTTCACAGACTTGTCCTCACTCGAGGCCTCTCTTTCTCCTTCCCCATCCTTCCTACCATCACCACCCGCCCCTTCAGCAGCTCGTTCACTACTTCCAGCAGATCTTTCGGGATTCAGGTCCTTCACAGCAGCAACTACAGCTTGAACGATGGCTGCTTGAACTGCAGGGCTAAGTTGAAACTCTTCGTTGTTGTTCTGGTCTCCTCCAGCTGCGCTTCCTTCATCTTCGGTGTGGGAAGCTTCTTCTACCGAGGGTTACCGGACAAGACGAGGCCTGCCACGACGTCCAGTGCGACCCCCAGTTTCCACAAATTCTCCAGCTCCAGCCATCAGTATTCTAAAAGAGAAAACACAAACATCATCACTCAAGGAACTATATAGTACAAGGATAGCAAGGCTAACAGGTAATAACAGTGGCCAGCTGTGACTAGCTGATCACATTGCTTTCCGTGTCCTATACACTTCCCTTTATGAGTCTCTTTGTGCTGGTTCTACTTAAGCAGTTAGTCAAATCAAACAATCAATTATTTCTATCCTTATCGTTCACATATCTTTCCTTTCTCATTAACATATATCATTTAATCATACACTTTACCTTTACTGATCTTACTTGAGCGACACATGGCATTCTCGAACTGGCATCTTCTTCCCTTTCTTACTTAAATCCCATACTCTGTTCGAGTCTAAGCATGTAGGATGCTTAAATCTATCGAACTTTGCTCTGATACCAACTTGTAAGGCCCCGAACCTGGTGACCCTACTTTAGCGTCGGATTTACTCATAAACACAGTTCTTCAAATCATAGTTTATTAAAACTTTTCGCGGAATATAAAACATCAATCATTTGTTACAAAACATTAAATCTTTTCTTTGATACCATAACACAAAACTTTATATTTAAAACATCTTTACTTCTTTCTTCAGATGCCAGCCGTTCAATCCATGCCGTGTGTCATCCTCATGCTAACTCTATAATCAGCTCACCTGCGTGCATACTAAAAGTCAGCTACGCTGAGTGAGTTCTAGTTAATCGAACGCCATACAATACATACACATACACTCATATCCGTAGATACATATCCATACTTCACTAGTTACCCTTCTGTTCTACATACATACTTGCTACCATACATACATATCTACAATCACTAACCTCAGTCTACCGAGAGTACGTTCATAGTTCACCGTCTATACCTGTACTCAAGGTCGTGAACACGTACAAGGTTCGCAGTCCTTACCTATGTTCACCATTTATGGTACGTACAAGGATCGCGGTCCTTCCCTATACCATAGTACATCCACAACACGTACAAGGTTCGCAGTCCTTCCCTATGTTGCAACCTAATTCATAGCACGTACGAGGTTCGCAGTCCTCCCCTATGCTACAAAATCAGCACGTATAAGGTTCACAGTCCTTTCCTATGCTGAAATACATCCACAACACGTACAAGGTTCGCAGTCCTTCCCTATGTTGCAACCTAATTCATAGCACGTACGAGGTTCGCAGTCCTCCCCTATGCTACAAATACAGCACGTATAAGGTTCACAGTCCTTTCCTATGCTGACGCCTATCTACATTACTTATAAGGTTCGCAGTCCTTATCTACGTTTACATATATCATCTACTTCACGTATAAGACTCGCAGTCCTTAACTACGCCATCACCAGCCGAGTCTATGTCCGACAGAAGCTAGAGGGATTTGCCATCCTAACTTACTATGTCGAACGTAGAACTCACATGCCATTCGTGTACCTATATACACATACTTACATTATAACATAAGAACACTCTAGGCATTCTTTACCTCATTCATTTAACAACCATACCCCTTGTTGTTACGTGCAATATCCGAAGATCGTTCACGCCCCGACAAGTATTCATTTGAAATATTCATACATCTTCGATATATAATATTCGTACCTTTATTTTTAAACTGACAGTACGCGCAATATCCGAAGATCGTTCGCGTACCGACAAACAATCATTCATATCTATCACACATATCACATATGACATACACTTATCACTTAGGATAAATGTACTAACAACACATCGAGTATGCACACAGCCCCGAAAACATAACAAGGAATGGCGCTAGAAACTCACCTGAACTCTGTTTCTTTCTTCTGATAGCTGTAAATCCCTTCTTTAACTGAGCTCGGCTGACTGTACAAGTTACACGTATCAATACTCGCCTGATCTAATCTGGTGGCCTAGTATTAGCTTACTTTTACTTATCGCTTTTAATTTATTTCCTAATCAAACTCGGCTTTAGGCGAAGTTAAACTTTAGGCGAACTTAGCTTTAGGCGAAGTTACCAGCTAGGCGAACTTAGATTTACAGCGAAGTTGCCATCAGGCGAACTTAGCTTGCAGGCGAAGTTAAACCTTAGGCGAACTTAGCTTTAGGCGAAGTTACCAGCTAGGCGAACTTAGCTTTACAGCGAAGTTGCCAGCAGGCGAACTTGTCCTCAGGTGAAGTTACCAGTTAGGCGAACTTAACTTTACAGCGAAGTTGCCATCAGGCGAACTTAGCTTGCAGGCGAAGTTCATCAGGCGAACTTAGCTTGCAGGCGAAGTTCATCGCTTTGAAGGCGAAGTTGCCCAGATCAGCCGCTGTTCGGTTTCTGTCTAGCATTTTTGGGCGATTTTAACACCCTTGCTATGGTTCGACATCACCCACTACGTTCCCGACCATTTTCGGTCGTATCTACAATATAAAACTTAGATCTTTAAACTTCAAAGATCAAGAATCATACCTTTTTGAGCTTGTTTGGATCTCGTTTAAATTGTTAACACAACTAATCGCTCTCTCTCTCTCTCGGATCTGCCCGTTCCTCTCCTAGGATCTGCCCGGTTCCGGCCGCCGGCGAAGTTGTGGTGTAGTGTCTTTTTGGAGTGTGTTTGGAATAGGTGGAAATGGAAGATATTTTTGGGTTTAGGGGATATTTATATCCCTGAAATCCCATGGATCTAAGGCCCATTCTCGTTTAACCCATCTCAATTAATCCAAGTCCATGGTCCGCTCCTTACCCGATATTAATTAATCACGCGAAATCACTAAACATAACTTCCTTTATTCAACATTAAAATTTTAGGATGTTACATAATGAAAAAATAAATTTTTTCCAAACTGACCTGGAAGCTAAAGCCCCGTTCGTTGTGGGTTATATAAGATAGAAATACGATACGAGTAGTAATAGTTAATTGATACGTGTAATTGTTATACAGTTAGTCGTGCACAGCTCAAGAAAGGAATAACTATAAACGGTGAACGTAATCGCATTCAGGTGATTTTCTAGCCCCACTCCTTGTTATGTTTTTTGGGGCTGTGTGCATACTCGATGTGATTAGTTAATACACTTACCTTAAGTGGTAAGTGTATGCCATATATGATATATGTGATAGATAAGAGTGGTTGATTGTCGGTACGCGAACGATCTTCGGATATAGCGCGTACTGTCAGGTTGTAAATAAAGATATGAATGTTATATATGGATGATGTAAGATTGTTATGAATGAATGCTTGTCAGGGCGTGAACAATATTCGGATATTGCACGTACCAACAAAGAGAATGATTGTTAAATGAATGATGTGAAGAACGCCTAGAGTGTTCTTACACTATGATGTAATTATTGTATATGCGAAGTAAGTGTACGCAGGTACAGGAATGGTATGTGAGTTCTACGTCTGACGTAGTAAGTTAAGATGGCAAATCCCTCTAACTTTCGTTGGGCATAAGACTTGGCATGTGATGGCGTAGTTAAGGACTGTGGGCCTTATACGAGTTATATACGATAGATGAGAACGTAGTTAAGGACGATGTACCTTATACGTGCTTATGAAGTAGGAGTCAGCATAGGAAAGGACTTCGGACCTTATACTTGTTGTAATTGTATTGTGGTAGCATAGGGGAGGACTGTGGACCTCGTACGTTCTATGAATTAGGTTGCGACATAAGGAAGGACTGTGGACCTTGTACGTGTTGTTAAGGTAGGATGGTATAGGGAAGGACTGCGGACCTTGCACGTACCATAAATGATGAGCATAGGTAAGGACTGCGGACCTTTTACGTGTTCACGACCTTGGGTATAGGTATAGACGGTGGACTATGAACATACTCTCGGTGAACTAAGGTAAGTGATAGTATGTATGTATGTATGTATGTATGTATGTATGTATGTATGATAGAAAGGTAATTGGTTAAGTATGGATACGTATCTTCGGATATGTATGTATGATATGTGTATGTATTGTATGTCTACTGATTAACTAGAACTCACTCAGCGTAGCTGACTTTTAGTATGCATGCAGGTGAGTAGGATGGAGCAGCTCGCTTGATGGGAACACGTGGCATTGAATAAGAGGCTAGCATCGGAAGACTCAAGACGTTTATGTTTAATGTTTTGTTTATTTTAAGAGACAAGAAGTTGTTTTAAGACAAAGTATGGATTGTTATGAAATGTTTTATGAAGTTTTAATATTCCGCGTATGTTTTTATTAACTCTGATGAATGGAACTATGCTGATGAGTAAATCCAACGTCCAAATGTGAGGCACCGGTAACGGGGCTTTACAGATTAGAATTATCTAAAAGCTAAAACATGATAATTGTTGAAAAAGACAATACTTGATCATGAAACATAAGATTCTTCTAAAATAGAATAATAAGAAACTTTTACTTAAAAAGTAATGTTTTGGATAATTATGAACTTACAGCTTAGGTTAAAGATCTGGACATTTTAAAATATTTAATAATAATTGTATATATTAAAATACAAGCTTAACTAGTAACATTGTTAATGAAACCTTAAATACGAACTAAGAACCTAAAAATCGATTACACGTGTCTTATGGATTTATTTAGTCAAAACTGCAATTTATAGTGAATTATGTTTCATTATATGTGTGGTTAGTCCATAATATGATCAGTATAGACTTGTTCAATTTAATTGACTTATCGGTAACGTTAACGGTCGAAAAATTGGCTTTTTGAACGAAACCGACACAACTATTAGGGACTGTTTTAGAACAGCCCCTAAAGTGGTAAAATACTCATGTATAACATAAGTCAATACATGAGAAAATGACAAGATAATAAAACTTAGTCCTAAACGGTTCGTGTCGCGAAACCGACACGAAAACGTTAAAAAGTTGTTATTTTAAGAAAATATTAACAAAAATGAAAATAATATATTTTCACTAGTTAACTTGTAAAACTTGACTAATATTTATGTAATAAGTATTTTCCATAATTTAAAAGTTACATTTAACACGAAAAACTAAAACGAGTCGTTTTAAACATAAAACCGGCAAAACAGACGAAACCGACAAGAATTATAGGAGATAAATAAATTTTCTTAAACTTTCCAGCAACTAAACTATAATATTTAATATAATTATATCTTTTTTTATTAATTAACATATTTAATAAACAATAGTCAACGAAAAACTGAACTATACGTGTGTTAAACTGATAGGACTCTATTTACTTGCGTGCTTATGTGGACATTAGAGTAGGGATAATAAGTAAAAGACTTTTATAAACTAAGACTCAAATAAGGTTTTTATTAACAAAACGTGTACTAATATAGGACACACATATTTTGGAGAAAAGGACTTCAAACCGTGAGTTTCTTTATCGACCCCCCCCCCCCCTCCTCTTTTTTAAATGGAATCGTTTTAACTGTTTTTATTGTGTTTTTGGGGGGGAAAGCATATTATTTATTATATATTGATTTCATTGATATTTTTAAAGGCATTTTATCTTACAAACTGTGTCAAACACGGGATGAGTCTAGTTTGCTAAATAACAGTTAACCCTAGAAAGGGGCACAGAAATATGGGTAGATCTATCGGGGTGATGCCCCCTACTTCCATAACATTGGGTTAAAAGTGGGCGTATTTTGAGTCTGGTATGTATCATGTTATCAACTATGATAGTCATACGTAATGTTGTATTCTTTGCTCGACTACAACAACACGATTTGTTTAAGAAGTAAAATGCCTATTATTGTGATGTAATGACGGTAGATCATTACACACGGGTTTGTGTTATAATGGCGGTAAACCATTATACATGGGATGATTTTAATATCATTCGGGATGTAGTGACGATTATAAACGAAGTGATATTGGTATATAATGACAAAAGATCATTATATGGATGTTGTTTTCGACATATATATACTAGGTTAAGAACCCGTGTATTACAAGGGTTGGACAATGAATATAATTGATAAATTTTTAAATACGTTATATGATTAAAATTACTAATTACATATAATATTGAAAAATGAAAAGTTCATAAATCTCTAAATTACAAATAAGTTACAAGTTTTATATACAAATAAATTACTACAGTTTTACCGAAACATTAACAAACCATACGTTATATAGCAACAAAGCATATACAAATCATATAAAATTTATTTTGTATTTGAACTAATTGCTAGTTTTCATAACAGCAAAAAATAAACAAACTAACCATGATTTAATGCCCAACACTTGTCTCATTCATTCAGTTAGTCAATAGATCGAGAGAGAGAGAGAGAGAGATTAGCTAAATTCATTTTAGCTCGATTTCAAAATAATAAGGCTTTTGTATTCATATATGACACCCATATTGTTAATCAAAATACTAGACGGTGAGTGTTCCAGTTCCAACCGGCCCATACGAAATTAGTCACTTTGACCTTCTACCTAACCCGCTTATGTTATTGATCTTGTAAATTAGGTTTTTTGGTCAAAATAACCTCGAATAATCTGATTAATTGGTTTCTACCAAACTCACTAATGTTTCTGATCATGTTTTTATCATGGTAGCATCCAAATTTTTCATTGACAAAAGGGATCTATTGCACGCAATTTGAAACAAAATATAAACCAAAAGTCAATATACTTTAGGTTTGTAAGAAGAGTAAATAAGTCATTTGGGCAATCATAATCAATAAAAGAGGTGGTGCAATGAACATGACTTTATAATATGAATCAAACTCCCTTAGTTGTAATCCATAATAAGTCTTGATAAGGAATTAATGGAATAATGATAAGGCAAGATAAGGAATTATCTAAATCTTAGTTAAATTTTAGTTTTAAATTAATAAAATTAATTAGAAATTATAAGTTAAACATGAGAGTGCCACTTGGCAAACTATTAGGCCAACTAAGGGGTTTGTGGTTCAATAAACATTTTTGTTTATTATAATAGTAGATATATATACATATATATATATATACGGACTATTTTATTATAAATGGAAACTCACCAACACATTGTGTTGATCGATATTTTAATATGCTTTTCAGGTAAGTGATGGCTTCGTGACAATGGAGGAAAAGAGGCAAACGGTGTTTGAATATGAGAATAAACTGGGTTGTGTAATAAACATGTTTTTATACACGTGTAAACTTTCGTTTTTAATAATAATAAAATTTCTTTGAAAAGTCAAACTTTGATTATTATTTTACTATACTTTATTATGATTGGCTATCGGCGACTGTCACAACCCGAACGACTTGGTCAAAAGTCTTCCGCTGTTTAAATTAAGATTTTCGGGGCGTGACACCTTTACCGTTTGAAGGTATTCTAGTATTTATAGCCGGAGGAGAGAGAGTATGGTCAACTGCCTTGTCAGGCTTTCCACCAATTATATTTTCCATTCGTGCGGTTGTGGAGGTTGGTGGACATCACGACATTTTAATATTGACTTGGTGTATTATTTTGTACCGTCCTTTATGTGTTGTTTATTCCCCATTGGTTGGGTGATATTCCTGATGTATAATCTTTCTTTTTGTCCCATACTGGTGGAGATCTTGGCGTTACCATTCCCTAGGTGTCAGAGAATGTTTATTATACTTGGCCATGTTTATGGTTCCATGCTGTCCGTCTGGCGCTTGATCTCTTCACTCAACGGGACATTATTTTATTTTGTGGTAGATTTAGTACCCTACCCCTAAAATCATTTACTAGATTTTGGTTAATTAAGACACCATTTCCATTACACGACAAGAAAATAGTAAATATGTAAGAAGTTATATTTATGAGCCGGTTTCTATCAAAAGTTTCCAGCTGGATGTACACTTTAAAACTGTTTTGCCAAGATTTACCCTCGCATCATTTGGTGTTCGCAAAAATGATAAAACTTTTAAAATGGTGTTGAGTTTGATCCTTACTTGCGGTGGTATCTTTGACTTCAAATTAAATAAAGGAGGTGTTCCTCAAACATGTTTATAGTTTCGTATATTTGACTTCAAATTTCATATCATTAATACAATAACAAAACTATATTTCAAATTTTAAAAAATTAGTAGAAATTAATTACATATTAGTAATAGTCATATTCTTTTTTTATTACGTTTCCTTGTTTGCAACAAATGACAACCGAGATCAAGTACCATACATATCTTTTGACTTCAAATTTTCACATATTTAATAACATTCAAAAATTATTTTATCAGATTTCCAATATATAAAAATAAAATATAACAATATAGTGACAGTATTATTTTTCAAGTCATTTCCACATTTATAGCAGCTAAACACAAAAGTCAAAGGCACCTCTTGTGTATAAAGAATTATTTAGAGATTTATTTTAGTTTTCTTTTCTGTATTTTTACATTGTATAATTTATTCATCCAAGTTTTATCATAAAGCATTTACCTAAAATCCACGAGATATTCAGGACTAGTGCAACAGTTTTAATCTTATAAATCAAAATGAGATTTTATGGCACTTTGATAACAATTGTGAATAAAAATAAAAAAAGAGGGTGAATAAAATCAAAAAAATCAAAGCACTTATAATTCGTCTCAAACTCATGACTTGCAATTAAGTAACACAGGTTTACAATCAGATCGATACATATATTTGGTTTTACTCAGTAGATTAAATTATATCTATAAACAATGTTTTTTTTTGTTATTTAATTTGGTGGCATTAACTAAATATGGGTCTAAAGTCCTTACTTGATTTCACTGACCTATAGACCGTCCCTGAAAATACTGTATCCAAATAAGTATTTATAACCAGTTTCTTTTCTCTTTATACATTTTATCATATATCATATATCATATATTATATTCTATCCGATTATAAAATAAAAAAGTCCTTCGTAATATAATTTAATTAAATAAAGACAACCATTTAAAGAACACAAGTCAACTTTCTTACCAATGCATTAAATCCCCTCAACTACGTAAAGGGCATTTCCGTCCACAAGACACCAATCTCAAGGGCAATCTCGTCATTTCAACATCATTCCACCACATTTAAAACCCTCATTCCCTCTCTTCTCAACTCCCATAAGGGTTTCATAAACTCTAGAAAGCGAGTGAAAATGTCCACCACTAAACCCTTCCCGCCGATCACCAAATGCCAATTCTCCACCGTCCGCCACCGCTCCATCGCAGCTGACCTCGACGGCACACTCCTCAACCAAACCTCCGCCTTCCCGTACTACATGCTCGTTGCGATTGAGGCCGGGAGCCTCCTCCGCGGCCTCGTGCTGCTCCTCTCGTTTCCGATCGTCGTCATCGCCTATCTTTTTGTCTCCGAAGCTTTAGCGATTCAAATGCTTATTTTCATCTCGTTCGCCGGACTCAAGGTCCGCGATATCGAGCTCGCGTCCCACGCGGTGTTGCCGCGGTTTTACGCCGCGGATGTGAGGTCAGACAGTTTTGAGGTGTTTGACAGGTTAGTTTAATTTTAAAGCTCGAGTTCAGGTAGTAATTTATATTGATATTGATACTTATTTCTTTTAAGATATTTATATTTTATATACAACTTAATATATTATTTATTTATTTTTATCATAATTTCACATAGTAATAATTATTACTAATACAAAACAAAGTATATATTTAATATTTTAAATAAAAATATGTAATAGTCTCATTTGAGCTTACAAGCTTGAAACGTGAAACTCGGTCTCAGATTCATTTATTAATTAAATAAACTTACTTTTAAGCTTGAGGTGTTTGACAGGTGTCAACGAAAGGTTATTGTGACCGCAAATCCGACGATGATGGTGGAGACATTTGTAAAGGATTATTTAGGCGCGGATAAGGTGATTGGAACGGAGATTGAGGTGAACTCTTAAGACGAAGAAGGTGACCGGATTCGTGAAGGAGCCTGGTGTGTTGGTCGAAAAGTGGAAGAAGTTGGCGGTTTTGAAGGAGTTTGGTGAAGAGTCCCCGGATATTGGGATCGGTGATCGGAAATCGGATCACGATTTTCATGTCTGTTTGCAAGGTTAGTTACTTTTTAACTAACCAAATCACAGTTTATGAATTTTTGAAAAGAGTTATGTTTTGGTCTTTCTGGATTTGCCATTTGAGCTTGAAAATGTTATCCTAAATTAATGAATTTGGATCTATAACATTTTATTAATTAGTATTTAATTTATTATGCCTTTAAATTTCCTTTAAAAATGATATTTAATTTATTATTATAAATTTAAGTTAAAATTTATTTGAGTTACCTGTTTATTAAATTATTATAAATCACTAAAATAAAAAAAAAACAAAATCCTTTGAATTTGATTGGTTTGATTCTTTTGGGTTTTGATTACATTTAAAACCAAAATTGATCCATAAGTTCAACTTTTCAAAAAAAATAAAACCAAATTAGTTTTTGTTTTATTACTTTTTTTCCGGTTTTCGTGCACACCCAAACAAAAACAACGATCAAATACAATTAATGTATTGGTATTCTATATGCAAACCTGATTTTGTGAATAATCAAACAAGATGAAATTTAGCTTTCTACTTGTAATACCTAATTTATAAAATTTAGTGATTTTAGCCGAATGAAAATTTGAGAATCAGGCACTAAAACTGTAGTGTAGGAGTCACTTAGCAAGTGGTGAGTGACTACATTAAATGTCAAATTAGTTAGGTATAAAAGTTATTTGTACTTCAACTTTCATACATGATTGTAAAAACGTGTTTAATTCATGTGTTTGAAGGGTTCATTACTTATTACTTGTTAGATTTACTGATTTTCCTACCATTTATAAAATCCTATGGTTAAAATTATTCGTTTGTTTTTCTTTTATTTCTGTTGTAGTGAACACTTTTACTACGTAACTTGTTCAGATAGAATTTCGATGAATCATGATTAATTGTATTAAAATTTCATTTATTAAAAGAAGTAACATCTTAGTAAATATAAATAATTTTCAATGTTGCAAACAAATTCACAGGACACGAAACTGTCTATAGTAATATATGTGCCCAAGTGTTGATTACTCTATTACGTTTTATTATAGCACAAGCTTTATATTTTATTGTCTAGTTATTTTTGTTTTCTCTGTCATGCATTACTTTATACTAAAATAATATTAATAAATATTAAGTTAAACTTCATAGCTAAATCTCTCGGAATGTATAGGAAGTTTTTAGAAAGTCAACCTTTTGGAGGATAGGATATATCATTTATCTGAAATCTGTATTTTCGGTGCGTATTTATTTATTTATTTATGTGTTATTCCAACCAAACATATTAATTTGTTTAGTCCTGTGGCTGGTGTACAAAATTTAATGGACCCACTTCCATGCTACATCTTTAGGTAGAAACCAAGTGGTACTCCACTTTCTTTTAAGGTCTGCCTTTTAGACCATCCGTAGTGGTGGTTTTGCCCGTAGCGTTATGAAGCAAAATGCGAGGTATACCGTCGTCCCCTGCATTATGTTGATTTCTATTTTGTGTGCGTTGTTACAAAACGCTGAGAATGGCACGTTAATCAAAATTTGACCGTTTTTTTACTGTTGGATAATTAAAAAAAAAATTATTTCCTATATATTAAACCATTTCATCCCCAATCAAACCTCATCAAATTTATAAAAATTCTCTTTCAACTCTATAAAAATTCCTTTACACCAAATTCACTATATATGGATCCTCCATCTATATATAAACAGTTTTTCGGGCCCGACCAACAAGCCGAGGATGTGGAGGAGGAACAGGCGGTTACGGGTGCGATTATGCTCGCGACACAGTATATGAGTTCCGTTACGGGTGCGATTAGCTCTCCACCCCTCGTTTCAACAAGAGCATATATCGAACGAGATCGTGCCGAAGCCAACAACCGGTTGATGGCGGATTACTTCTGCGACACGCCGAGATACAAGAACCCGAAGACCTTTAGGCACCGTTTTCGGATGTCTAAAAATTTATTTATGCGCATCACCAATGATTTGGAGCGTGAGTTTGATTACTTTAAGCAAAAGTCTGACGCTCGAGGGACGCTAGGATTCACGGCTATTCAGAAGGTTACGTCAGCCGTGCGCGTGCTCGCCTACCGAAACACGACCGACATCAACGACGATTATTTAAAGATGGCCGAAAAAACAACCCGGAACACCTTGGAGTATTTTTGTTACGGTACGTTTTGTTTTTTTTTAAATAGTTTATCACTTGTTTACTGTGATCATTTATTTTATAAAAATTTTGTAAAATATTGGAATATTTAAACTATATGGACCACATTATCTGAGAAAGCCCAACGTTAATGATCTACAACGTCTTTACGAGGCACATACAAGGGTGCATGGTTTCCCCGGCATGATAGGAAGTGTAGATTGCATGTATTGGGAATAGGCTAATTGTCCAACTGCATGGCGAGGTCAATTCACACGAGGTGACCAAAAAGGACCAACGGTCAGCCTTCAAGTGATCGCTTCATACGACCTTTGGATTTGGTCGGCATTCTTTGGTGTTCCCGGTTCCAACAATTACATAACCGTCTTAGAGTAGTCTCCTGTGATGGAGAGTTACATATCTGGGACCATTCCCGTCGCTTCGTTTTGGGCTAACGATAACTTCTACGATCATGGGTACTATCTGGGTGATGGAATATATCCAGAGTTCGCGATAATTGTTAAAACATTCAGAGACCCGATGGATGAAAAAAGACAGTATTTTAAGAAAGTGCAAGAGTCTGCGAGAAAGGATATCGAGAGGTGTTTTGGTGTTCTTCAACAACGATGGCATTATGTTAAAAATCCTTGTCGTCTGTGGTCTTTAGAAAGAATGAGATGTTCTATGTATGCGTGTATCATAATGCATAACATGATCATCGAGGACAAAGGAAGAGCAATATGTCCAACTTTCATACCGGACCTGGATCCACCACGGACTCCGGCAAGTATGGAGCAACGACTCGAAAACTCGGATTCCGTGCGGTCAAGAGAGATACATAACACACTAAAGGAGGATTTGGTCCAACATCTTTGGATGTATCGGCCTCTGCCTGGTGAAAACGATGATCAAAACGAGGGTAACAATGAAGACGATGATGAAGACAACGACGAAGAGGACGACGACGAAGAGGGTGAAAACGACGAAGAGGGCGAAGACGACAACGACGAATAGTTTTTTTTTTATTTTCTTGTAATATTTATTTAATAAAATATTATTGTTATTTGATTATTCTTATTAAAAATTAAAAAAAAAACTGTAAAAGTGACTGAGCGCCACGTGGCGCATAACCCCTGGATGTAGAGAGTTATGACTACAGCCTGTTTTTGTACAAAACCATAACTCTGACTGGGCGCCACGTGACGCATAACCCCTGGATATGAAACTTTATGACTACACATGGTCTTATGAGTTGGTTCGAAAGTAGTTGGCCCCAAATTTAAGGCAGAGACTTACAATTTTATGTATTTACTTTATTTTAATCATTTTTTAAACAACAATCTAATCTACTCTTAATAACACTACAACTAATGATGATAGTAACAATATCTTTTTAAATTTATTATATAGGAGGGATACATGGTGCACAAAGACAAGTCCGCCACGATAGTATCACCGGACCGCCTGAAAACGTGCCTGATCTTCCACGACGGCCGTCTAGTCCAACGCCCTACACCGCTAAACGCTCTCATCACGTACATGTGGCTTCCATTCGGATTCATTCTTTCACTTATCCGTGTGTACTTCAATCTCCCATTACCCGAACGCATTGTGAGACACACATACGGGATGCTCGGGATCAAGCTCGTGATCCGTGGCAACCCGCCTCCACCACCCTCACCCGGGACCCCAGGAAACCTCTACGTGTGCAACCACCGAACCGCACTTGACCCGATCATTATAGCCATAGCACTTGGTCGAAAACCGTATTGTGTGACATATAGTGTAAGCAAACTATCAACATTCCTATCACCAATCCCGGCCATTGCCCTAACTCGTGACCGTGAAGCGGACGCTGCCCGAATCAAAGAACTACTTCAAAAGCGCGATCTAGTGGTCTGCCCCGAAGGGACCACGTGTCGTGAACCGTTCTTGTTACGGTTTATTGCATTGTTTTCCGAGCTAAGCGATAGGATCGTCCCGGTTGCTATGAACTTAAAGCAGAATATGTTTCATGGGACCACGGTTCGGGGGTTAAGTTTTGGGACCCTTATTTTTATTTTATGAACCCGAGGCCGACTTATGAATTGACGTTTTTGGAGCGGTTGCCGGAGGAGATGACGGTGAAGGGAGGCGGGCGGTCGGCTATTGAGGTGGCTAACCATGTTCAGAAGGTTTTGGGTGCAGTGTTGGGGTTTGAGTGCACCAATTTGACAAGGAAAGATAAGTATCAGTTGCTTGGAGGGAATGATGGGAAGGTTGAGTCAATGTATGGCAACAAGTGAAGTTAAAATGGTTTATATTTCATTTGTTGCTAGTGATATTGTGAAATGTTTATTTGTGTTGAATTACTAGTATTTTACATGTAATTTCAGGGGAATATTCAAGTAGTGATGAAGAATAATATGGATTAATTATTGGTGGGAATCTTGAAGCATTAATGAGTGGATTTAAGCAAATACAAGTTGTATAAATGTTGTATTTGGGTGGGTCACTACATATCACTAATTAGCGGGTTAATTTGGATCTCCATAAAAATAATCATCATGTCATTAAAAAGGGTTCAAATACTACTGATGGCAATTGTATCTAGGGTTATTAATCAGGTATATGTGTTCTCGGTGTTTAAAAACAAAAAAAACTTATTCGCAATCGGACCCTATTAAAGTTTGGGTTCGTCGGTTTCCGGGTTGTCAGGTTTGGGTTAATCCAAACAACCGTAATTATAATACAGGTTTGACAGGTTAACCTGAATAACCCAATTAAGACTTTTTGCCCATATCTAACCTGACCCCAATTAGCTTCTTAATTCGAGTTTGAGTAGGGCAATCGGGTTCAGGCATTTGGACACGTACCCCTAATTGTATGCGTCCACCACTTACTCGTTATCACCACCAACATCTCTATCAACGCCGATCTCTAAGTTTGCCGCACTCCATCTAAGTTGCTGCCACTCCATCACTGGTGCCACTACCGCCATCTCTGCCATGGCGCTCGACACACTCACAACTGTTGCCACCGCCATCACCACCACATCAACATCACCACCACATCTACCACTGTCGAACCTTTAGGCTCCTCTTGTAAGAGGTAGTAAATAGCACAGGGGGTTAGAGTCAAATGTGTGTGATGTGTTGCAAACGCATAGCGTTTTATCACGTTTTTGTGTTGTTTTATGCGTAAACCATTAAAGAATATAACTTTCTCTTGCATGAAATAAAATGTTTGTGTATATGATAGGTACCATGTTGAAGAGAGCGGGAAAACGAGTCAAATGACGAAAGAATAAGCTAAAACGGAGCTCGGATGAAGCCGGTACGCACAAACGAAGTTTAAACGAGTCAGCAGTCGATAAACGAAAACCCAAAGGGCATGGCCACGCCGCGCGGCCACCTGACCCTTCATGGTCACGTAGCGCAGCGCCCTAGGGGTGTTCCATGGCTGCCCAAATGCCTCAACACGACTATTTTGTCTTATATGGGCTTGTTTAGACCTAGTTTGGATTGTTTATCAAGTTTAATAATATATTTAAGAACCCCAAACCCTAAAAACGAATGAATCACGATTCCAGCCACCAAAGATCTATTCCAAACAAAATACCAAGGAGGAGTAGCAACCGGTTCGTTATTCATCACACGGTTGTCGGTTTTGAGTATTTTAACGATTGTGAGTTCTTTTTTGAGTTTTAGACATTCAAACAAGTTGTAATCAGATTCTAATGAACATGTTTATCATATTTATCTATTTTATCTGTTGTTCATTCATTATTATTGGCTAAACTTGTTTGAATCACCTAGGTTTGATGTTTAACGGTTGATTTATCACTTTTCGGGTGCTAATTTCGTGTTTGATTGTTTAGTTATTGTAAACTTCATAATTTGTGATATTATTCCATGAACCTTTCTGCCATTATATGTATTTTAGGTTGCATGAGCCTCGGGTAGTTGCTAATTGCATGAATTTGTTTCGTGTAGTCTTTAATTGCTAGTTCGGTTAATACTGAGGGTGTTGATTGATTGTGGTAGACGCGTGCCATTAGGGTTTGTGTTTCTTGAATTATTTAGGTCAGTAGGATCATCCCCTTTGAGTTGGACCAAAACCTTAGGGGTTAGCTTATCTATCTGCTTTAGTTGATTTAGTTACCTGTTACGAGACCACATGCGGTTTTCTAGCTATCGACTAGGTTAGTTTGTAAGTTGAGTTATTTTATTCTTATTATTGAATTACCCCTCTCTTCCTAGGTTTGTAATTAGCTCGAGCCTTATAAGGATTGTGATTTTGAAACGGACCAAGTAATAAATTATTAGGGTACGTAAATAAACAACCGTA
Organism: Bidens hawaiensis; assembly: GCF_021521415.1. Taxonomy (NCBI): domain Eukaryota; kingdom Viridiplantae; phylum Streptophyta; class Magnoliopsida; order Asterales; family Asteraceae; genus Bidens; species Bidens hawaiensis. The sequence continues at coordinate 18,780 of NW_027494409.1, read as the reverse complement.
AATTAAAAGATAAATAGACGTTGTTAAGGTTTTCTGGTAAAACTGATTGTAGGGACCCAGTTGCCTTGATTACATCTATCTTAGTTCATCTTTAGAAGCCGGTTTCAAACACTTGTTAGCACCTGAGTCATCCTATACCAGTTAAGTCATCTTACCTAGGTGATTCGTTTTCTTATTATCGTTAAATCCTGTTAAGTTTCCAATTAGTTTCGTTAAGTTTCACAGTTAGTTAAGTTAAGTTAGCTAAGTTAGTTTAGATATATAAGTTAAACAAATATATTATTTAGGCAGGACTTGAGAAGGGTTAGTAATCTGAGCCACCTCACGTGTCTTTGTGTTCGATACTCGGACTTCCTTAGTCTTTACTACATACGATCGGTACACTTGCCGGTTGTGTGAACTTAAGTTAGGATATTCCGTTTTAATTAAAGCTTAGTTGTGAGTCGTAGTTTTCATAGACACATTTTCACACATCAGTGTGAAAGTTGGAGGGGTTAACTGTAACATTTGTAATACTCAATTTTGTTAAATAGACAGCAAAGAGATAAATAGTTTTTTTTTTCCTTTTTTGTGTAATTTCAAATGTGAAGTAAGTCTCTGTTAGGAATGAGCATTATGTCTTAAATACTCATACTCGTATCCGTACCGTTAGCCTATTTGGTACGTGTATTGGTACTCGATTTTGTTGATTTTTGGTACAGATACGGTACGAGTACGTTTGGTATTTTGTATCTTTTTGGGATATGGAGGGGTTTAATTGAGACTCTTCATATTAAATATAAAATATATTTCCCAACCATGTTGTTATTGAACATGTACTAAACTCTTCTTCAATATTAAATACCAACATCTAAAACTCGAACAAACAAACAAATCACTTAAAGTCGGCGATCAGATGAAGTTTCTTCAATACTATCTTATCATTAATCAGCAACGAATTTGGTACTACAATAATTTGGTAACCGTCACGTACCTCTACGAGTACCGGCTTCTGGACTAATTCAGTTTTTTTGTTACTCGTGTTGATACCGGTTTCATCGTCGAAAATTTGGAAATTCAAAAGCATAAGTGGTACAAAAACGGGTACCGTACCGAAATACCCGTACCAGTACCCGCACCACACCGAAAAATTTGGTACGTGTATTGGTACATATTTTTAATTGATTTTCGGTACGGGTACAATCGGGTATAGGTACGTGTACGGATACGAGTACTGTAATATCACACCCCGACCAAAGACGGCGGAACATGTCGGGGTGCAACAGATTGCCAAAAAACACAATACACTATTAAAGTGTCAATATTTAATCAACTCATTTAATTTATTAAAATCATATCGAGTCACATAACTTGTTCATACAATAATCAATTTCAAACTTAACAAATAATATATTGTTCGTGTTGCTAATATTCTAATAGTCTTGATAACGTTTTTTTTAAGTTCTCGAGTTAACCTAAAATCAAACATGTAACATTGCATAAAATAGAGTTTGTCAACACAAAGGTTGGCGAGCAATTTCATAGTATTGAACAATAAGTATATAATAGAAAATTCCACAACTTGTATACAAACAATAAATAATAGAAACAATTTGGATAAATGAAATCACTAATAAGAATACATTAGCGAGACCTTGCTATAAGAGAATAACAGATAGCTAAGGATTTTGTATGAGATCGTTAATAAGATTACATTAATGACACCTTGCTATAAGAGAATACCAGATAGCTAAGAATTTTGTAGGAGATCGTTAATAAGAATACATTAACGACACCGTGCTATAAGAGAATACCAGATAGCTACGGATTTATGAATCAACCAACCAAAAACGGTAAACACATAAGCATAGAACACCAAATCGAGCATTTATTTAAGTAAAGTATACAATAAAGTTTGCGGTTTAAGACTCAAGTATAAAGCATTTAGTTTGAATAAGTATGCAATATTACCCCCAAAACGAAAGATGGAAAACGGGGAATGAAAGTACTCACATTTCAAGTAATAAAATTGATCGGTAAAAATACGAGTAACCGGAAAGATGTAGTTTAACGAGCAAAGCCTAAATGAAAGAAAAGTCGTGTATTAGAAAGTTGATCTAGGAAGTCTTTAAAATAAAATAAAGGATGTGAAATGCAAACAATTCTAAAGTTTAAGATTTAAAAATTGTAACATCCTGAAATTTCTAAGGATAATGTTATATATATTATTTATTTATGAAGGGGAACGTTTACTTGAATTGGTAGAGAAGTAGTAAATAACAAAGATGGTTCAAGTGGGCTAGTTAGATGGAATTAAATATGGACCAAGAAGGAAAGATGGGCCTTAGGTCCATGGGTTTAAGGTAGTATAAATACCCCTTAAACCCTAATCCTTTCCATTATTATCTCTACACCATAGCCTACACCTTAGAAAACACACACAACACCATCTTGTAACCCGAGTCTAGATCCGAAGGCGAAAACCCGAGCTTGTTGGTGCTAGATAATCGTAGCAAACCTAAACAACATCAAGACCAGCTCGTGTTTGTAGAGCGACTCATTTAAGGTACGTTTATATTTAGAAATCGTTCCTATAGGTTCGGTTTGGTTTGGGAAAATCATAGATCTGTTGTAGTATGTTATAAACGAGTCCAAAGCAACAAATCTTATGGAAATTGAATAACATTTGATAGGTTAATTGTTAACATAATGTAACCCAAAACTAGATGCACAAATCGCACCCCTTAAACATGGATGTTTGGCCGATTTGATGGTTAGGGTTTGTAGGCGCTGGTTAGACGAATCTGTTGATACCTAAATCGTGATTTTTCGTTAAGATTTGAGGGTTTAATTGCAGATCTGGCTTAGGTTGACTGTGGGTGTTCTTGACGATTTTGACTTTGACCCCATGAGTCAAAGTCTGGATAAGATTGAACAATTCCCTATAAAGAGATAACGAATTAGTAAACCAATTCGTCATAGCAAGATAACGAATTCGTTCACCAATTCGTTATGTCCAATTAACGAATCAGCCCTCCAGTTCGTTAAGATCAGGTAACGAATCAAGTGATTCGTTACTACCTAATTCGTTAGTGAATCAACCAGCGAACCAGATCTTGCAAGATAACGAATTAATTTGTGTCTGGGTAAAGAATCAGATGAAGGTAAGGTAACGAATCAGTTAGCGAATCAGACTCAATTCGTTATAATTGAGATAACGACTAGGCCATTCGTTATTGCGAATGAAGGAGGATTTTGTAACGAATTAGATTGTAAATTCATAACGAATTAGCCAACGAAATAGGCTCAATTCGTTATAGAAAATGAGTTAACGAGTTAGATAGTAATTAAAAATCCTAATGGAAAATGTGTTAAGACAGTTAATGAAAAATGTGTTAAGACAGCTCGGCCCAGCCAGGGGCTCTGCCCCTTGGACCTTGCTAGGGGCTTCTGCCCCTAGACCTTGCTGCTAGGGGCGCTGCCCCCGGAACCCCGTTCATTGTGGGTTATGAATAAACTAGAAACGCGATATAGATAGTGATAGTTAATTGATAAGTGTAATTGTTATACAGTTAGTCGTGCACAGCTCAAGGAAGGAATAACTACTATCGGTGAACGTAACAGACTTCATGTGAGTTTCTAGACCATTCTTTGTTATGTTTTCGGGGCTGTGTGCATACTCGATGTGATTAGTTAATACACTTACCATAAGTGGTAAGTGTATGCTATATATGATATGTGATAGATATGAATGATTGTTTGTCGGTACGTGAACGATCTTCGGATATTGCGGGTACTGTCAGGTTATAAATAAAGATATGAATGTTATATGTACGTATAGATGATGTATAACCGTGATAGATGAATGCTAGTCGGGGCGTGAACGATCTTCGGATATTGCACGTATCGACAAGGAGTATGATTGTTAAATGAATGATGTGAAGAATGCCTAGAGTGTTCTTATGCTACGATGTGATTATTGTATATGCAAATAAGTGTATGCAGGTACAGGAATGGAAAATGAGTTCTATATCTGACTTAGTATGTTAGGATGGCAAATCCCTCTAACTTCTGTTGGACATACACTTGGCATGTGATGGCGTAGTTAAGGACGGTGGGCCTTGTACGAGTTATATATGATAGATGAGAATGTAGTTAAGGACTGTGGACCTTATACGTGTTTATGAAATAGGATTCAGCATAGGAAAGGACTGCGGGCCTTATACTTGCTGTAATTGTGTTGTGATAGCATAGGGGAGGACTGTGGACCTCTTACGTGCTAAGAAATAGGTTGTAACACAGGGAAGGACTGCAGACCTTGCACGTGTTATTAATATAGGATGGTACAGGGAAGGAATGCGGACTTTGTACGTACCATAAATGGTGAACATAGGTAAGGACGACGGACCTTTTTCGTGTTCACGACCCTGAGTATGGGTATAGACGGCGGACTATGAACATACTCTCGGTGGATTTGGGTAGGTAGTAGTAAGTATGTATGTAGAATAGAAGATTAACTGGTTAAGTATGAATATGTATCTTCGGATACATAAGTATGTATGATATGCGTATGTATTGTATGTTACATGATTAACTAGAACTCACTCAGCGTAGCTGACTTTTAGTATGCACGCATGTATATATGTTTATCGTGATGGCATGAGGATGACACATGGCATGGATTGAACGGATGACATCTGAAGATAGAAGAAACGATGTTTTAATTATGATGCTTTATGTTATGGTTTTTAAGAAAAGATTGAATGTTTTGTAGCGAATGTTTAATGTTTTGTATTCCGTGAATGTTTTAATAAACTCTGATCTGTAGAACTGTGTTTATGAGTAAATCCAACACCAAAGTAGGGCTACTGGAAACGGGGCCTTACAAAAATGTAAATATTTAAGTAAATTATATTAATAGACTTTTAAAATATAAGTTTGCTCGAAAGCGGGTTAAAGTATCTAGCCTTAATATTTACTTAACCTATGTTAAGTAATAAGGTGGGTAAAAATGTAAGAATGCAAGTCCCTTTATAACATAGATACTAAAACGGGTTTTAACAAGTATTCAGGTTGTTGGTTCGGGCCTTGGTAATTGGTCAAACCCAAAGTCAACTTTCCAAAATAACTTATGTTATGAGATAACTCAATAAAATCTAAGAAGACTTAACCAAGTATGTAGTTCTATTGTTTTAGAACTAACAACGTCCGTTAAGCGAGTGTTCGGTTTTGTCGGTCCAAACTTTGTTATAAGATTAAGTTGGATTCAACATTCCAAGTACTTTAAGAAAATAATTAAAAACAACTTTATAAATGACTTTTAAAGAAATATACAAGTCTTGATAGCTAAAACACACTTGTGTGTCTTAAGCGAGTGAAAATCGGTTTAGTTCGGTTTGGTTCGGTTTCCATCTCACAATAGTTAATGGATGGTTGCCACATACCCAAATATCAAAGAACTTGTATAATAATTTATAAATGAAGATACTTAAGTTTTACAACCAAAAAGTTAACAATAAAGTCTTTAAACGAAAGTTCGGTTTTCGGTTCGGATCTTGTTTCGGGTTAAGACCGAGGTAAGATTCTACAAACCAATAACCATAGAACTTATAAAAGTGATTTTAGAAACTTAAATCTAACATAAAGCATGTCTAAACAACTATTTTACAAAACTAGTAAACAAATTTGGTTTACGGTTTAGAGCTATTTACGGTTAAACCAAGGCTAGTCTCTTCAAACCCATAACTATGGAACTTATAAAAATGATATACAAACTAAAATGAGCAGAAGTTAAACATGGTTAGTAAGCATAAACAAGTTATATAATTATATATATATCAAGGACTCGAAAGCCCTCCATGTAGCCTTGCCTTACGAGGCCCGACACTCCGCCGACCGAGAACGTGGAAGTGACCACCAAAGAGAACAAGGGGTGATATTATATATATGTTGTATAACCATCTTCAAGTATTAACAAGACTAAAACTAATTAAAATGAAAGATTATGGTCAGTTTGACTTTTAAAAGTCAAACTGCCAAGAACAATGAAAAACAACCTTTAAATCTTGAGAATTTGATAGAAAAGATGAAGTGTGAGCAGGGATTAATGAAGCATGAGGGTGGGTATATATAGGATAGGATTTCATGGGTTAAACAAGAGATTTAATGGGTAAAAATGTGGATTGGATAATACAAACAACCAACAAATAAACCTTGTTGATCTGACTGTAGTCACACTACGCGATCCCCTGCCCCTTGGTGGCCATGCGGCGCGGTGCCCCTAGCGGTGAGGTAGGTCCAGCTCATCTTGCGTGGTTCGTTTTGCGTCCCGGAAGTTCGTTTTCGATGTATTTTGAGCGTTTTAAAGGCGTTTTCGAATCCGTAAAAGGGGATTTATCAAATTGAACAAGCGAGAATGATATAGTAACATAAAATCCAATATTTTATATATTTGAAACGTTCGGGATATAAATCGGGTGGGTTTATGTGATAAACGAATACAATCAGGACCCGAAATCGGGTCGTATCTTATTGTTGAAACTTACTACTTTAAATTCAATAAATCCTTTGTTTTCTTTGGTGTCTTCTTGTTTTCTCAAGTAATTAAAATAAATAAATTTTTTATCATAAAAATAATTTGATGCCCCCATTTTATATATATTTATTTACTAATCAGTAGTTACAATGTCATAAATTTTAACGTAGTATACACCAGAATCATAATTTCTTTATATTTCTTTTATCAATTAACATTAACATATTTTTGAGTTCATTTACCTAGTGATACAAAAAGATGACAACAAGGAGTTTAGTAAGAAGATTCTTCTTAGTTATGTATCGCTTTATCTAATACTAGATTAGAACCCGTGCTCCAAACAATTAGAAAATATAATAAAAAAAATTATTATATGTAATATGTAAATTCAATTATTTTATATACTAATTTTTATTTATGATTTTTTATTAAGTTTTTGGTATATTATGCACGATAATTTTAAGTTGAAAACCAAATCTTGTTGTTTGATTTATTTATGTAAGACCCCGTTACCGGTGCCCTACATTTGGTGTTGGATTTACTCATAAACACAGTTCTAAATATCTGAGTTAATTAAAACATTCGCGAAATATTAAAACTTTCATAACATTACAATAATAATTCATAACTTGTCTTAAAACATTCTTGTCTTTCAACATTAAAACATTAAACATAAAACAACTTGCGTCTTCAGATGCCAGACTCTTATTCTTCCGCCATGTGTCCCCGCTCAAGCCAACTGTCTTATTCTACTCACCTGCATGCATACTAAAAGTCAGCTACGCTAAGTGAGTTCTAGTTAATCACATATCATCATATACGTTCACTTACCTTCAGTTATGCATCCGAAGACACATAATAATTGCTTTACTATTTTACTTTCATTACATAACTTCATACGTAGGTACATACTTCATTACTTTCATACTATATATTTATTGTCCACTCTATCTCAGATATTATTAGGGTCTAATCCCTTTCTTTTCTATCTCAGTATTATTAGGGTCTGATCCCTCTGTCCTTTGTCTATCTAAAATATTATTAGGGTCTGATCCCTTTCTTGTCTATCTCAGATATTAGTAGGGTCTAATCCCTCTTTACTTCTCTATCTCAGATATTGTTAAGGTCTGATCCCTTTCTTCTCTATCTCAGATATTATTAGGGTATGATCCCTTACTTCTTCGTCTTCGTACATTCTGTCTTTACATACTCATAACATATATATACATTTTTTACTCATTCATACATATTCATATGTTGTACATATATCTATCATACACATTCATCTATTATTTACATACCTCCCATGTCAGCACGTGCACTATTTGAAGATCGTTCACGTACCGAAAAGCTTTCGTTCAATTCAAAACATATATACGTGAATAACATATCAATCATACATGGCATACACTTACCATTTAAGGTAAGGGTATTAACTATCACGTTGAGTATGCACACAGCCCCGAAAACATAACAAGGAGATCGGGCTAGAAACTCACTTGAACTCGGTTACGTTCACCGTTAATTGTTATTCCTTTCTAGAGCTGTACACGACTAACTGTATAATAATTACATATATCAATTAACTATCACTACTCGAATCATGCTATCTAGTTTAATTATAACCCTCAACGAGCGGGGGTCAAGGAGGCAGCGCGCCTAGTAGTAGGATCTAGGAGCCCCTAGCAGGGTCCAAGGGGCAGAGCCCCTGGCTGGGGTCGAGCTGCCAGGTCAGCTTGGAAAAATTTTATTTCCATTAACTGTCGTAACACATTTTCCATTAGGATTTTGATTTATTATTTAATTCGCTAACTCTTTCGCCATAACGAATTAAGCCTAATTCATTAGCTAATTCGTTATCTTTTGATTCGTTATTTGAACTTAACGAATGGTGAACTAATTCGTTTTCTAATCATAACGAATTGCATCAATCTTATCCAGACTTTGACTTAGGGTCAAAGTCAAAATTGCCAAGAACATAAAATAGCCAACAGAAACGAATTTTTGCAATTGAACCTCAAATCTTAACGAAACCACACGCTTTTGGTATCCATGAACTCGTATTCACATCGCCTACAAACCCTAGCCATCCAAAAATTCAAACATCGGGTTTTAAGGGGTGCGATTAGACCATTTCCTAACCCGTTTATTCATTCAACAATTAACCTATCAAACTGTAATGGATTTCAGTGAGGCTTGCTTTGTTGGGTTCGTTTTTATCATTCTCAAATAGATCTAAGATCCTCCAAACAAATCCGAACCCTAATGAACGATTTCTAATTATAAACATACCTTAAACGAGCTGAACTATGAACACGGTTAAGCCTTGATGTTGTTTTGGTCCGTCACGACGTTCCAGCACCAACAAGCTCGGGTTTTTGCCTTCGGATCTTGGTTCGGGTTATAAGATAATGTTTGTGTGTGTTTTCCAAGGTGTAGGCTATGGTGTAGAGATGGATAAAAATGGAAAGGTTTAGGGTTTAAGGGTATTTATACTCCCTTAAGCCCATGGACCTAAGGCCCATTCCATCTCCTATTCCATCTTCTAAGGCCAAGCCCACCTTCTATTAGTTTATTTATCTAAATCGACACATGACACTTATCTAATAAACACATGACACTTATCGCTTATCAGCATACGACTTTTGGTGATCCTGAGCTGCTTTCATCCTCGCTTTGATCTGTTCGAACTTCGAAGAGGTTTCTTGAACTACTTCTAAACTTCCCATCTCTTTTTGACTAATCTCTCCCCAACATAATGGGGTTCTACATCGTCTACCGTAAAGCATCTCAAACGGTGGCATACCAATACTTGAATGGTAGCTATTGTTATAGGAGAACTCTGCTAGATGCAGATAATCATCCCAACTTCCTCCAAAGTCTAAAACACAAGCACGTAGAATATCCTCAAGGGTTTGGATCGTTGTTTCAGACTGTCCATCTGTTTGAGGATGATACGCCGTACAGATGTTCAATCTCGTTCCCATAGCTTCATGGAACTTCTTCCAAAACCTCGAAGTAAACCGAGTATCTCTATCGGTCACGATCGATAATGGTACTCCATGCTTAGATACAACCTCTTTAATGAACAAACTTGCTAACGTTTCTGACGAGATGGCCTCTCGTATAGGTAGAAAGTGAGCACTTTTGGTTAAGCAGTCCACAATCACCCAGATGGTATCATGATGCTTAGCTGTACAAGGTAGCTTAGTTATGAAATCCATGGTGATGTGTTCCCATTTCCATTCTGGTATCTCTAGCAGTTGCATCTTCCCATAAGGCTTCTGGTGCTCTGCTTTTACTTGTAAACAAGTTAAGCACTTACCGGCATAATCTACTACATCATTCTTCATTCCTGGCCACCAGTAGTCTCTTTTCAAATCTTGGTACATCTTCGTAGCTCCTGGATGAATCGAATATCTTGACTTATGAGCTTCATCTAAGATTCGACCTCTGAGTTCTCCATGGCGTGGAATCCACGTACGGTCAAACTTAGTCTTAACACCATGAGTGTTTTCCATCAACTCGCCTTGCTGCCCAAAAATCCTTTCTTTCTTCACTAGCCCTTCATCTACCAGCACCTCTAATTTCACTTTGATGATTTCTTCAAATAGACTTGAGTTCATAATCAACTGGTATGACTTCACAGTTGCAATGACTTCCGCATTCTTACGACTTAACGCATCGGCAACCACATTTGCTTTACCAGGATTGTACTTAATATCGCAGTCATAATCCTTTATCAATTCTAAACACCTTCTTTGCCTCATATTCAATTCTTTATGCTCGAAGAAGTACTTTAAACTTTTATGATCCGTGTAAATAATACACTTAGTACCATATAGGTAATGTCTCCTTATCTTAAGAGCATGCACTACTGCTGCTAGCTCTAAATCATGCGTTGGGTAAATACTCTCATGGACTTTCAACTGTCTAGACGTGTAAGCTATCACTTTTCCTCGTTGCATTAAGACGTAACCTAACCCACGATGCAAAGCATCAGTACAAATAACCAAATCTTTGTCACCATCAGGTAAAGCAAGGATTGGAGCTTGCGTGAGTCTCTTCTTTAACTCCTAAAAAGCCTCTTCTTGATACTTAACCCAACTGAATACTACTGACTTTCGGGTCATACCGGTCAACCGTGCGGCTATCTTGGAGAAACCTTCAATGAATCTCCTATAGTAGCCAGCTAACCCTAGGAAGCTTCGTATATCAGTCGGATTCTGTGGATTCTTCCAATTCAACATCGCCTCAATCTTAGATGGGTCCACGGTAATCCCTTCATGATTAATCACGTGACCTAGAAATTGCATTTCACGTAACCAGAACGCGCATTTTGAAAACTTAGCATAAAATTTCTCTTTCTTTAGAGTCTCCAATACCTCTCTCAGATGCTCAGCATGGTCAGACTCGCTTCTGGAATAAATCAATATATCATCGATGAAGATGATAACTGACTTATCCAACATTGGCCGACACACCCTATTCATCATGTCCATAAATGCCGCGGGAGCATTTAGACCGAATGACATTACGAGGAACTCGTAGTGTCCATACTGCTTCCGGAACGCTATCTTAGAGATGTCTGCCTCTTTCACTTTCAGCTGATGATAGTCTGATCTAAGATCTATCCGTGAGAACAACTTGAACCTTGCAGTTGGTCAAACATATCATCAATCCATGGCAAAGGATATCCATTCTTTATCGTAAGCTTATTCAACTCGCGATAGTCTATGCACATTCTCATACTCTTATCCTTCTTCTTCACGAATAACACTTGTGCGCCCGATGGGGAAACACTTGGTCTAATAAAACCCTTGTTGAGGAGTTCTTGCAGTTGGGACATCAATTCTCTCATCTTGGACAGTGCTAGACGGTAAGGCGCTTTCACGACGGGTTGGGCTCCTGGTACTAAATCTATCTGGAATTCTATTTCTCGCTCCGGTGGCAACCCCGGAAGATCCTCAGGTAATACTTCTAAGTAGTCGCGCACGATAGGAACATCTTTCATTTCTTCTTCTTGGCTGTAGCGTTGACAACGTACGCTTGGTAGGCACTGCACCCTCGCCTTAACAAACCCTCGGCTTTTATCATCGAAACGACATTAAGCCCAGAACTTTCCTTATCATCATAAACCGTCACCGCACTACCATCCAAGGACTTTAACCTTATTATCCTACTCTTACACACTATCTGAGCTTCATACTCAGACAACCAATCCATCCCCAAAACCACATCGAACCCTCCTAAGGTCATAACATACAAAGTAACTGGGAACTCATGTCCCTCTAAATCTATCTTACAGTTCTTAACCATTCTCATTATTTTAACAGAAGCGTCACTAGCGGTTTCTACTATAAAAGTTTCGGACACTTGACAACATTTCATTTTAGCTAATTTACTAAATGGTGTGGCTACAAAACTTTTGTTCGCACCCAAATCAAATAATACTGAAGCGGATATACCGTTTACTAGAAACATACCTGTGACAACATCTGGAATCTGCTTGGCTTGTTCCTGGGTTAACATATAAGCTCTGGTCCTTGGCCTAGTCTGATCAGCATCATTCTTTCCACTCCCTCCGACTCCACCATTGGTGAATTCCTTGGCAAAATGGCCCGGCTTACCGCACTTGTAGCATCTGGGTTTTGCAGTACAATCGGGAGCATAATTCCCCACCTTTCCACACTTATAATTGGCATTCGATCCCAGCCTGCATTCCCCACCATGAGCCTTACCACACTTATAACGAACATCTGATCCTTTACTCCACTTACACTCACCCCCATGCATCTTTCCACACGTCTTGCACGATCTCTTCTCCCACACTTCCTGCTTCTTATCCTTGGAGTTCCATAACTGAGTACCAGGTCACTTAGCATGACTGACCCACTTCTTATCTTTCTTCTCTTCTCCCACAACCACATCGTCCACGGCCAGGTCTTCATAAACCATCTCTGCGAGTTCGACAACAGAGTTAAAGGTAGCAAGTTTATTTTCCCTGACCAACGTGCGGACCTTCTGTGGCAATCCCCTCACATAACACTTGATTCTCTTAGCCTCAGTGTTAACCATATCGGGTACTAACCTAGAAATTCGGTTGAACTCTGTGGTGTACTCACGATGTGTCATCGTTCCAGCTTTCAAGTTCAAGAACTTCATCTCCGCCCTCTCAACTTCTGCGTTAGCACATATCCTCTTCATTACCAACTCTTTCAAATCCTCCCATTTCATTGCCTTGATCTCCTCTGGACTCTTCCTCTACTCAACCGATTCCCACCAATACATCGTCTCATGTCACACCCCAACCTACAGCGGAAATGCCGAGGCACAAATTGATTGTCACAGCTCTCAAGGTTATTATCATGCACAATATAAGTTTCATTATCTATTTAATAATTTCAAATAATACAAGTACAAAATACAACTTATTAAAAAAACAACAATTACAAATTATATTCTTGATCGTATCATTTCAAACTTAAATTCTTCACTAAGTCTTCACCAACCTGCATTAAATTTCTACGATAACCTGCATATGCGTTTAAAATAGAATTTTGTCAAAAACACATGTTGAGTGAGCAACACACCAGTTTAGTTGTACATATAGTATATATAACAAAATACGTATTTGCAACAAGTCGTATGAGAATATCAAATTAACCAAATGAGCAAGTATAACTGAGATGTCGAGAAGCACAAGGCTAACGACTGCCGTATGATCATACTAGACTGAGATTATGTTGGACCTCTCTGAATGCGAAAACATACAAAGAAAATAAGCACATAAACAAGTAAGGTATAAGTTTTTAACACATACGACAAAGTTGCAGTCTTGTGTCTAAGTATATATGAGAAATATATTTACGCATATGTCCCCAAAACGTGGAAAAAAAGTAAAGTAGGGGAGTGTGGTACTCACCTTAGCAATAAGCAAGAGACAAACGAATGCGGTAAGAATGGTAGTAAACAAGAGTAACGCTTTTCGGAAGTTAACGACGAGAAATCCTAAGTAATAATAGTCGAGGTATAAATACGAATTGAATGAAGAGTCTAAAACTAAATAGAGGTTCGGAATTTGATGAACGAGTGAAACCTTACAAAGGCTATTTATTTCATTATTTTATTATAAATTTCATTATCAAGTTTTATCGTAATAAACATGATTTAATTATATAAAATACATAAAAATACTTGAATAAATATTTATAAAATTGTTTGATAAATTATGTAAAGAGATTCGTTTAATTCAATTGAAAAAAAATACATTTAATATATATATATATATTAGTAATAGAGATTTCTTTTAAATAAATATAGTAAGTAATAGATAATAGATAATAAATAAATAATAGTTATATAAATTATGACATTTTATAAAATACTTAACTATATTATTAATACGTATATACATGAATGAAAACATGAGTTAAACGAGTATTACAAATCGGTTTTTGTTAAGATAATCTTTATTAGTTATTAGTATTAGTAGAATAATCATTTAATGATTTAAAAAGAAGTTAATCAAAAATCACCTAAAAATCCGGGGTGCGGGGGGGTCGAACCCACGACCTGCCCCCCGTAACCAATGTGTCACACCAGCTGGGCTCTCCAGAAATATGAAAACAGAGTCAGTTTCCATATCTTAAAGAGACAATCAGGAACAACATAAACTGACCAAGAACCCTAACAATCAATCAATCGATCCCGTCGATATTAACCAAATTGATGTTAGGGCTTTTGATCTGCACAACAACGCGATCAAAACCGTGCAATTAAATACCTCGATTAATGATTAAATGATGGTTAAATAAGCAAGACAGGGGACAGCTATGCGATGATGGACGAACAGCCAAACAACAACAAAAATTCAATTAACTGATAGGGTTCGGTCGCGAGATGGTACAGAGGTTCCATACGAGGTTAATTGAATTATTGTTCATTCTAAAAGGCATATCTATACATTGATATTTTACAGGCTAAATAACAATCAATATGTATCCACGAGATCGCATTTTCCTAATACACTACGTCGGTGAGCCGCAATAGGTAAGAATAATATGTATCTTGATTCAATTTCTAACATTGTGACAAGAATAGAGGATCAAGAAAAACCAATTGGATTGGGTTATGAATTAGGGTTTGGATACGGGTAAGGGTTAAAGGGTTAATACTCTAATAATAGAAACATAAATTGCAAAAAGAGTCCCTAGACTATGGAGATGGGTACATATTGGGTTAAAGTATAATTTAGGGTGAAATTTGGATATAATCCAAAGTAAATTAATATATATAATAAACAATTTTAATAAATTAATGAACACTCGAAAGACGCAATATTTTATCGCTTAAATTTCCTGACCATAAAAGCGGTTCGGGTTATAATTAATAATACTAACTTAAAATAGGAGTTGTTACACCTCATCACCAAACAATTGGGTGGCATAACTGACAGCTTGGTCAGGACGGCATTCGCTAATGCGGATAACCTTTTCCATAGTGGTCATCCATTGGAGAGTAGCGATTGCGTCTCCCAAACTAGTTAGCTTTGGCGGGTCACAACCTTTAAATGACTTGTAGTTGCAGCCACCTCGGCCCATCCTCCTATCATCGACTTTCACTGAATTAACCACACTCGAGGCCTCCCTCTCCCTTTCATCATCTTTCTTACCATCTCTTCCCGCCCTTTCAGCGGTTTCTTTCAAGGCCTCCAACAGACCCCTCTGGATTCAAGTTCTTCATAGCAGTGGCTACAGCTTGAACAATAGCTGCTTGAATTGCAGGGTCAAGTTGAAACCCTTCATTGTTGCCTGGGTTTCCCCCAGCGGCACTTCCTTCTTATCCCGTGTTAGAAGCCGCTTCTACCGAAGGTTTTCGGACTACACGTGGCCTACCACGACGTCCAGTGCGACCTCCAGTTCCAGCAATTTCTCTAGCTCCAACCATCGTATTCTAAAAGGGAAAACACAATCGTCATCACTCAAGGAACCATTTAGTACAAGGATAGTAAGGCTAACAGGTAATAACAGTGGCAAGCTGTGATTAGTTGATCACGTTACTTTCCGTGTCCTGCACACTTCCCCTTATGAGTCTATTTGTGCTGATTCTACTCTAAACAATTAATCAATCAACAATCAATTAACCCTATCCCTAACATTCATGTATCCTTTCTTTAGCAATTAAGCTAACCTTAACAAACATATTTAACCATACACTTTAACTTTACTAATCTTGCTTGAGTGACACATGGCTATCTTGAACTGGCATCTTCTTTCTTTTCTTACTTAAATCCCATTCTCTGTTCGAGTCTAAGCATGTAGGATGCTTAAATCTCTCGAAATTTGCTCTGATACAAACTTGTAAGGCTCCGTTACCGGTGCCCTATATGTGGTGTTGGATTTACTCATAAACACAGTTCTAAATATCAGAGTTAATTAAAACATTCGCAGAATATTAAAACTTTCATAACATTACAATAATAATTCATAACTTGTCTTAAAACATTCTTGTCTTTCAACATTAAAACATTAAACATAAAACAACTTGTGTCTTCAGTTGCTAGATTCTTATTCTTCCGCCATGTGTCCTCGCTCAAGCCAGCTGTCTCATTCTGCTCACCTGCGTGCATACTAAAAGTCAGCTAGGCTGAGTGAGTTCTAGTTAATCACATATCATACAATACGTTCACTTACCTTCAGTTATGCATCCGAAGACACATAATAATTGCTTTACTATTTTACATTCATTACATAACTTCATACGTACGTACATACTTCATTACTTTCATACTATATATTTACTGTCCACTCTATCTCAGGTATTATTAGGGTCTGATCCCTTTCTTTTTCTATCTCAGATATTATTAGGGTCTGATCCCTCTGTCCCTAGCAGGGTCCAAGGGCAGAGCCCCTGGCTGGGGTCGAGCTGCCAGGTCAGTTTGGAAAAATTTTATTTCCATTAACTGTCGTAACACCTTTTCCATTAGGATTTTGATTTATTATTTAATTCGCTAACTACTTCGCCATAACGAATTAAGCCTAATTCGTTAGCTAATTCGTTATCTTTTTATCCTGATTCGTCATCTTTTCATCATCTGATTCATCCTCTGATTCGTTACCTTATCATAACGAATTGAGTACGAACTGGCGGTAACGAATCACTTGATTCGTTATCTTAGAATAAGCTTGTTCGTTATTTGAACATAGCGAAAGGGGTGAATAACAAATCACTTGATTCTTTATCTGAACTTAAAGAATGGTGAAC
Organism: Bidens hawaiensis; assembly: GCF_021521415.1. Classification (NCBI taxonomy): domain Eukaryota; kingdom Viridiplantae; phylum Streptophyta; class Magnoliopsida; order Asterales; family Asteraceae; genus Bidens; species Bidens hawaiensis. The sequence goes on along the minus strand of NW_027494409.1, from coordinate 2,000 downwards.
AAATTCGTTATCTAATCATAACGAATTGCATCAATCTTATCCAGACGTTGACTTAGGGTCAAAGTAAAAATTGCCAAGAACAACAAATAGTCAACAGAAACGGATTTTTGCAATTAAACCTCAAATCTTAATGAAACAACACGATTTTGGTATCCATGAACTCGTAATCACATCGCCTACAAACTCCAGCCATCCAAACATTCAAACATCGGGTTTTAAGGGGTGCGATTGGACCATTTCCTAACCCGTTTATTGATTCAACAATTAACCCTATCAAACTGCAATGGATTTCAGTGAGTCTTGCTTCGTTGGGTTCGTATTTATCATTCTCAAACAGATCTAAGATCCTCCAAACAAATCCGAACCCTAATGAACGATTTCTAATTATAAACATACGTTAAGCGAGCCGAACTACAAACACGGTTAAGCCTTGATGTTGTTTTGGTCCGTCACGACATTCCATGCACCAACAAGCTCGGGTTTTTGCCTTCGGATCTTGGTTCAGGTTATAAGATAATGTTTGTGTGTGTGTTTCCAAGGTGTAGGTTATGGTGTAGAGATGGATAAAAAATGGAAATGTTTAGGTTTAAGGGTATTTATACTCCCTTAAGCCCATGGACCTAAGGCCCATTCCATCTCCTATTCCATCTTCTAAGGTCCAAGCCCACCTTCTATTAGTTTATCTATCTAAACCGACACATGACACTTATCGAATAAACAAAAATTTTATTTATTTATTATAATCAAAAGTAGGATGTTACAATTTCAAAAAAACATTAATACCGACATTGTTATATTAAAATATTGTATATATAAAAGTGATATTTATAACAAAATGTTTTCACGAATTTTAAAAACTAAATTTACAAAGACTACGGTTTTGTTGTAAAAGAACAATAAATAATAATATATTAATATTTAAAATAAAAGTAGAAACGACGAATAATCGTAAATGGTTGTGTTAAAAAGATATGAGAAAACAATGTGATATTGTGAATTATGGAAATGTTAAAAATTAAATAAATTTTTAGTTTTTAACTTAAAGAAAAATCACATTTGTATGTGTTAAGTCAAGAAATCAACACAGTTACCACTTTAGTGGAGTTGGTAATTGTGACATTCGTCAATTTCGGGTCCTATTTGTATTCGTTTTGTATTTGTTTATCATGTAAACCGACCCGTTTTGAAAACCGAAACCTTCATATAATCAAAATGATGGATTTTAATATTGTTTTACACTTGTCGAGTCTCGAAAACATCTTTTCGATGCGTTAAAACACCTCTTTATGACTAAAAAATGACTTAAAACGAACTTCGGGGGCCTAAATCGTCAAATATCAAAAGCTGGAACCCCCCCCCCCCCGGGGCGCCGCGCGACACGAACAATCCCTTCTATGCGGCTCCGCGCAACGCCTAGTCAGGGCTGCAGTCAGAACTTCGAATTTTCTTGTTGTTTTGTGCTTTTCTTGCTTGTTTAACCAACCTATTTGCATGCAAACATGAAAGGGAACCTTAGAAAGAACCCTTGACCCTTACCCTATATATCACACCCATTTCCTTCATTTTACATCTGCTACAACTCCAAATTCTCTCTTAATTCTTAAGATTAAAGGTTATTCTTCATGTTCTTGGCAATTTGACTTTCCAAAGTCAAATTGACCATAGTCTTTCATTTTAATCAACTTGTTAGCGCTTATTAATACTTATAACTTGTGGCACAACATATACATAATATATACCTCTTGTTACCTTTGGTGGTCACTTCTCCGGTCTTGGTTGGTGGAGTGTCGGGCCTCGTAAGGCAAGGCTTCATGGAGGACTCACGTGGTCCTTGATATATATATATATATATACATATATATATATATATAAAACTATATAACTTGTTTATGCTTACTAACCATGCTTAACTTCTGCTCATTTTAGTTTGTATTTCATATTTTTTTGAGTTCCATGGTTATGGCTTTGTAGAGACTAGCATCGGTTTAACAGTAAATAGC